>NC_092768.1:41322308-41627501 GCF_047496795.1 Chiloscyllium punctatum | reverse complement strand
ACTCTCTGATTCTAAATTGGACTGAAATACGTGTTTCCAAACGATATTTCGCGATGACTGTCAGACCTCTATCAAGTCTTAGGTTAGTATCAGAGTTAGATTTCGCTTGTTGGGATGATCGCAACTGCTAATGTTGATAGAGTTCACCAACAATCTGTCCTGGACTAACCAAGTTATTATGACAGTCAAGAAGAAACAATACTACCTCTTCTTCCTCAAGAGGCTAAGGATTGGTGACATGTCCATAAGGACTCTCTCCAACGTTTATAGATGCAGCAATGAAGCATTCTGTTGGGATGCGTCATGGCTTGCTATGGCAACTGCTCTGCCCAGGACTGTAAGAAACTACTAAGAATTTTGAACACAGCCCGGTACATCGCACAAGCCAAAGTTCATTGACTTCATCTATACATCTCACTAACCTTGAAAGGCCAAACTATTCAATGACCCCTGCCACCCTGGTTATCGTCTCTTCCGTAAAGCAGCAAATGCAAAAACTTAAACACATGTACCAACAGCTTCAAAAACACCTTCTTCCATTCTGGTATTAGACTGCTAAATGGACCGCTCAAATTTTAAACCAACTGCTGATCTTGCCTTTGTGCACATTATGTGTAGAAACTTGCATTCCTTGCTCTGTACTCTTATCCTATGATTTTGTATGGTATGATCTGTCCGTACAATATGCAAAACAAAACATTTCACTTCACCCAGGTACATTTGACAATAATAATTCAAATCAAATCAAACTCGTGCTATGCTAACCTTGAGCTAATCACCTCCAAATGACAAAACTATCTTCATTCATGCAAGGTATGTCATCAACAAGAGGAGATATGTATCCATTGAATATATTGACCCTGTATCTAATGGTCACAGTTTATCTTATTGACTTTGATTGCAAACTCGGTTAAGTGCACACTTGCTGTCGAGCTAATTATTTGCATCTCATAATCCGAGATCAGATTTATTACCCATGTTTGGAGCAAAATTGGAATGAGGCTCTGACCTGTATGGCCAGGGTACCCAAATTCAATGACAGCGAGCAGATCAGTGTACAGTACTGATTGATAGCACTATTAATGACACGTGCTAACACTTTGATGACAATTCACAATTTATTTATGGAGCAATAATTCCAGGTTTAGATTTACCACCCTTTCCTCGGGATACCCTGTACCTGGTCAATTTTGCACAAACGTCTGGATAAATGACATTGTTACACCTGTATTGAAAGAGCTTGTCACAGCGACGTTAGTTTGGAACACAAGACTTCAGAACTGTTGCCAGGGTCAATCGCATTTGCAATATTCATAGAACACAGAACGATGCAACGCAGAACAGGCCCTTCAGCCTCAATGTTGCTCCAACCTGTGAACTAATCTAAGCCCAACCTCTGACACTATCCCATTAGCATCCATGTGTTAATCCAAGGAATGTTTAGATCTCCCTAAAGTGGCTGAGTTAACTATATTGGCTGTCAGGGCAGTCCACGCTCTTACCACTGTCTGAGTAAAGAACCCACCTTTGACATCTGTCTTAAATTTATCACCCCTCAATTTGTTGCTCTGCCCCCGATACAAGCTGACGTCATCATCTGAGGGAGCATACTGTCACTGCCTACCCTACCTAATTCTCTGATATTCTTGTATGTCTCTATCAAATCCCCTCTCAGCCTTCTTCTTTCCAATGAGAACTGACCAAAGTCTCTCAGCCTTTCCTCATAAGACCTTCCCTCCAGACCAGGCAAGCTCCTGGTAAATCTCCTCTGCACCTTTTCCAATATTTCCACATCCTTCTTGTAATGGGACAATCAGAATAGTACTCGATCTTCCAACTGTGGCCGCCCTATCAATTTGTATATATGCAGCATGAAATTAAGGCTCCAGAACTGAATCCCTCTGCCAATAAAACCTAACACAACGTATTCATTTTGAACAGCACACTCAAATTGGGTAGCAACTTTCAGGGATCTCGTGTATGGAGTCCAAGATCCCTCTGCACATCCACACTACTAAGAATCTTTCCATTGACCCATTATTCTACCTTCCTGTTATTCTTCTCAAAGTGAATCACTTCACATTTATCTGCATTGAACTCCATTTGCCACCTCTCAGCCCAATTCTGCAGTTTATCCAAGTCCCCCTGCAACTTGCAACATTCTTCCACACTGTCACCGACGTTAGTGTCATCTGAAAACTTACTAACTAATCCACACATGCCTGCATCTAGGCCATGTATAAAAATGACAATCAGCAGTCGTCCCAAAACCGATCCTTCTGGCAGATCACTAGTAACCAGAATCCAGGATTAAATATTTCTATCAACTACTACACTCTGCCTTCTTACAGAAAGTCAGCTTCTAATCCAAAGTGCTAAATCACCAACAATCCCACGCTTCTGCATTTTCTCCAACAGCCTACCATTTGGAACTTTATCAAAGTCCTTAATGAAGTCCATATAAATCACGTCAACTGTCCTATCCTCATCCACATGCTTGGCCACCTTCTCAAAAAGCTCAATGAGATTTGAGAGACATGACCTGCCATTGACGAAACTATGTTGGCTCTCTGTAATCAAATTCTTAATTGTTAGATGATTATAAATTCTATCTCTTATAATTCTTTCCACAACTTATCCAACAACAGACGTAAGGCTCACAGGTCTATAGTTACCTGGGTCATCTCTACTGCCCTTCTTCAACAAAGGCACAACATTTACAATCATACAGTCCTCTAGTACTAAACTTGTAGACAATGACGACCCAAAAATCATAGTCGAAGGCTCCAACACCTCCTTCCTGGCTTTCCAGAGAATCCTCCGATAAATCCCACATCTCCACAGGGTCCACACGCAACTACCCACTTCTGTCTTTGAGTGGCCCAATTCCTACCGTAGTCATCCTTTTAATCCTCACTTACCAAAAGAAAGCTTTTGGGTTCTCCTTTATTCTATTTGCTAAAGACTGCTCATGTCCTCTGTTTGTTCTTCTTAACCCGTTCTTCAAATCCTTCCGAGCTAATCTGTAACTCTCCATTGCCGTGTCTGAATAATCTTGTCTCATCGTCAAATTAGCCTCCTTCTTCTGCTTAACAAGAGATGCAATTTCTGTTGAAAAAACACATCTCCCTTACCTTGTCACTTCCTCCCTGCCTGACAGGGACGTTTAATATCTACTCCTGAAACCAGCTCCACATTTCGATTTTCCCAGTACCCTGCATTTTGCTACCCCATTTCATGCATACTAAGTCTTGCCTAATCGCATTATAATTGCCTTTCCCCCATCGATAGTTCTTTCTCTGTGGCATGTACATATCCTTTTCCATTGCTAAACAAACTAAACATAACTGAATTATAGTAACTTTCTCAAAAGTGCTCACCTACCACTAAATCACACACCTGGCCTGGTTCCTGACCAAGTACCAAACCCAGTATTGCCTCCTCTCTTGCCGGCCCTTCTACATGCTGTGTCAGGAAACTTTCCTACACACATTGGACAAAATACTGTTCTATCCGATATGCGAGAGTCATTGACTTCGTTCTTTTTTTCTTGATGTCACATGCAGTGAACTAAATTAGTTGTAGATTTGTGAAGTGGGAACTCAGTCGGAAACCGATACAGATCATCAACTCAATCTTTCTAGATAAATATTTATGGAAATTCTTCAGCCTGTTTTATGCTTTGATGTGCTGGGCTCCCTTGAAAACGAGGGTGGCAATATTTATCGATTCACCCCTCCAATTGTTTAATTGTCACTAATAGTCATGACTGGGTGTGGCAGGATGGCAGAGCTTACATTTGATCAATTAGTTTTGTGAGAGCCTTGCTTTGTCTGTGGTATCTAAATTCAGCTGTCTAAAGTTTACATAGTCCTGCCTTGCAACTTCAACAGGTTGATACATTATCTTTACGAGTACCTCAACTTCCCACCTGCATTCCTCGTTGAACCATGGTGAATCCCCTGTCGGGCAGCAGTTTTAGAATGGGAGACATGCTGAGACATGAGGCTTCACTGATTGTGTTTCAATTAAATTCTGCTATTCTTGATGGTTTGCTGTTCCTCATGGATTTACAGAGTGGAGTTGCTAGATAGTTTCAAAATTTGTCCCAGCTAGCTCAGTGGTCATGCGAAAAAAAACACGAGGGACAATACACTCAAAGTAAAGATGGAACTATACCTCCACAATAAATGTACAGTGCCACTCCTCTCAAATGTATTAAGCACAGACGCATTTTTGACAGGTAGGCTTGTGAGAATGAGGTCATATATGTTCTTGTTTCATTCTCGTAGCTTCCTCAACACTGGACGACTCGGATGACCGACTCAACATGGATGTTTACTATAAACCGACTGACTCCCACAGCTACCTAGATTACACCTCCTCCCACCTTGCCCACTGCAAAAACCACATCCCATATTCCCAATTCCTTCACCCTTGTTGCATCTGCTCCCACGAGTACCAATTCCACTACCGAACAACCCAGATGGCCTCCTTCTTCAAAGACTGGAATTTCCCCTCAGACGTGGTTGACGATGCTCTCCACCACATTTCCTCTACTTCCTGCTCCTCTGCCCTTGAACACCGCCCCTCCAATATCCACGAGGACAGATCCCCACTGGTCCTCACCTACCACCCCACCAACCCCCAGATACATCGTATCATCCTTCATCATTTCCACAACCTCCAAACAGACCCCACCACCAAGGATATATTTCCCTCCCCACCCCTATCCGTGTTCCGGAAATACCACTCCCTCCGCGACTCCCTCGTCAGATCCACAGCCCACATAAACCCAACCTCCACTCCCGACACCTTCCTCTGCAAACGCAAGAAATGCAAAATTTGCGCCCACACCTCCCCCCTCACTTCTCTCCAAAGCCCCAAGTGATCCTTCCATACCGTCAGAAATTCACCTGCACCTCCACACACATCATTTACTGCATCTGATACACCTGATATGGCCTCTTATACATTGAGGAGACAGGCCGCCTACTTGTGGTACGTTTCAGAGAACACCTCTGGGACACCTGCACCAACCAACTCAACCACCCTGTGGCTGAACACTTGAACTCCCCCTCCCACTCCGCCAAGGACATGCACTTAGGGGACGCTCAAGGATAAACCCATAATGTGGGATAAACATTCTACAGTAGAAGCACACGTCCCAAAAAGATAGTAATTGTGTTTTCGTGTGAGGCTTTGGAATTTGCAGGATTGTTTGAACTCTGTCTTGACCAATGGCCTTCACTTGTTCAAATATTAAGTGACCTTAGAACTTCACCTGTTGTTGCACAAATTGTAGCTTTGCGAGATTAGCTTTGTGTCCTTCCCTTGCTAGGTGGCAGAGCAACGCAAGGGTATCCTTCTCACATTGTTCCTTTGTTGGTGTCGCTATCAAGCAATCACCTACATACTACAGAAGCACTGACCTCAGGGTTAGAACAGAAGTCTCCAGACTTCTGCGTACAGCCTCATTATGTATGGTGGGGGACTAACAGTAACCTTGATAAAGTCGCGTGAATGTATATGATTTTCCTTTGAATGGAAAAACGAACCAGAATTGACTATCTAGGTGCACAGGTACACGAAAGAAGGTACTTGCTAAATGCACAACAATGAACAATTTCCTGTCCAGTGGAATTTGAGTTAATATCGGTTGGGAAAATTTGGGGCGCATGGGGCAAAAGCATTATTGACTGCCTATTGGTCATGAATAAAACTCCATTCCTCCGGTTCACAGGGAATGCTCGCATTTTTAACCAGTAAAATGGTGGTTCTCACCAGTGAGTTTTCACAGGGGATATCACTTCAGCCTATAAGAGGGATTCAAAGACTGGAGTAATTCTTTTCACAGGTATTGTGCTCTGCAAGGATGATACTCAGACTTCATGGTTATTCTTATTGGTTCACAGCCTCGTATGATTCCCACATCATGTTTGCCTTTTGTCCACACCTCAGTAGAAGCTGTTTTTAATCTTGGGTCCGAGTGGGTTACCTGGACTGTCTGTCTTGACCAATGGCCTTCCCTTGTTCAAATATTAAGTTCCATTGTTGAAATATTAAGTTCCCTTGTTCAAATATTGGCTATCTGCCTGAGTTAGCCAATCTAGTTTCTTCCTATATGTCCACATAATTGCATTGAACCACATACCCACATCTTCCCAGCAGACCCAAACTTACGTTCTTTGCGCCTTTCGTGCCCATGGTCCAAAATCATGCTACCTGTCACTGGACGTCTTCCCCAGTGACACGTGAAGAGCTGAGCCTTCCACATCAAAATGACAGGGTCTACTTGCTGTCAGAGATACTTTAGATAAGTTTACACTGACTTCACATGTGTGATCACTCCAATAAAATTCGCAAAGTAACAAGTGATCTAGTTTAACCAATCTCCTGAACCAATCCTCCTCATCTGATTCATTAGGATCATCGCAGTGTACGTGTGCTGTGCAGTAAGAAAATCCATGTTAATAGATTTAACATGCTTACTTGCTTCCAGAGTGAGTGAATCACTCACTGATCCTATCGCTCTCTGGCTGAATCGCCATTCATAGACATACATCAGGTGTCGGGCATCATGGTTACACCCTACACGGATAAATCTTCACTTTGAATTTCCTGCAAGACCTTCGGAGTACTGAGCAAATCCAAACCCAGTCTCCCTATGAGATTCCGACCCAACAGATTTCAAGGACAGAATTTCGATAACAAGAATGAGAATTGGAATGTTTCCCCGTTACTGGTTTTGCACAATAGGTGTGAAGAATATCTCTCTTGTGCAGCGACTTCTGATGCACCCATTGTGTTCAGGAAGCATCCACTCACCTTTATTGGCGTCGATTGTCTAAACTGGCTTAATTTATGTACTGAATATGTTGCTCCTGGATCTACCAAAAAGGTAACTGTTGTACCTTCCACATATAACACAGAGGTAGGCATCGACTTATACACAACATTGTTCCATTGAACACATTGTCCACACTTCGCAATATAGAGGTGGAACATTTCTCAGTGCCCCGTAAGGTAAGTAGAAGAGTTTAGCATAAGTGAGTCTTCGTTGCCAAGCATAAGGGAAAGAGGCTTACCAGTACCTTGTGGGTTGCCCACCTCCACCTCAGCCGTCCCGTCAGTCATCAGCCTCCAGGGCCGATTGGGGCTGTCTGTGCAGCCATTGTCTCGCTCAGTGGTCCATTGCCCCACAAACAAGCACCCGCCCGTTCGACCTCGACCAGCGCCTCTTCCACAACTCCTTTTCCTCTTGCACTATCTCCATCTCTGCCTCTCTCTCTCTTCCTGCAGCACCTCCCTCCAACGGCTTGGTGACCATTTGCATCATAGTAAGCTGAGCCTTATGTGCTTACTGTTCCATCTTTAGTTTCTGCTTATCCTTCTCGTGGGTAAGCAGTTTTTCAGCTTGGATTGCATGTTGTTCTATTAAACCCGGCTTTCCCATGTCCCAGGTAATACATGTGTTTTTTACCTATTTTGCTATTTCGTCCTTCATTCCATTGAGGAAGCTGTTCCTCAGGTGTGCTTCATACGCTGTGATTTCTGCCGCCGTTATGTCGTCGTGTGGCGTCAGTCCACTATGGGTGTTATGGACGTCAGTGTGGCGCATAAGGTACTGGGACACTCTCTCACCTTCCCGTTGTTTCCACATTGCAATTTAGGTCATGCCTCCCTACAGACTGCTGCCAGTGTTGCAACAAAAGCATTAAAGTCTCCGTTCTCTTCTGCTTGCATGTCAGTTGATCTGGCATGGCCAATTATACTTGATTTTGGTGACATCGGCACCCAGTTTTCGTTCTAGAAGATATTCCATCTCATGTGACCTGCGACGGAACTCGGTATAGAACTTTGCCACTTCTTTGGCGAACTTAATACCTCCAACTTTCCGTGCGTCAGGCAAATGCCCAGAGGCACTTTCCTAATCCTTCATGGTCCATGGTCAGTGGACCAGCATTGTGCGCCCTTCTAGACATGCAACTTCAACCATTGGTGCTTGCAGAATTACCTGGTAAGATAATTGTATGCTAATATTCTCGTCTGACTCATCATCCATCATGGGGAGATCACGAGCAGGCCCTGGATGCCTTTCCGTCTTGGAGTGGCCATCGCCATTTTGAGCTTCTTCCTTTAATTGGTTTCAGGTATGACTTGATATCAATGATTCAGCAGACCCTGAGGCGGCAGTTGCTGACTTGGAATCTTCGCCAGTCGGATCTCATAGGGGAGCTGTCGGTCTCGGAGGACAGTCATCAAAGTCAGGATCTGGAACAGACTTAAGACACTGTACAGCTTCCTTAGGTTGTTCTCCCCGCGGGTCTGCATGTGTGCTAGAGTTTGTGCACATATTTGATCAATCTTTTATTTGAGATTTCCTTTCTCTGATAACAGCCTCAGTTCCACATGCTATTAGCAGTCCAATTGACAGTTTCTGTTTTTCCCTTCTGTTTCTCCTCTCTCTCTCTCCTCCAACTTCGACCTGAATATTTCCAACTGCCTTTTACTAAAACTTCCTCCCTTCTGAAAACCGCATTACTTGATCCACAATTCTAACTGCTTTACAGACACTGGGCCGTATTTAGCATGCATTGTGTTTTTCGTTGGCCATTCCAAGTCCTCTGTGGTGCCTCTTCTTGATTGTACTTGCTGGGACACATTTTTAGCGTTACTGGAAAAGTGTTCAACTCTGTCTCTGTCGCGGTACGGTTATCTTTTTCTCTTTGACTTGCTTTTTTTCTGAATTCGACTGCTCGCAAGGCTGGGTTGAGTGTTTGCAAAGTTCAGCAAAAACGAGCTGTCTCCTCGATTGCAGAATTCAGCAAAGTGTTTGCAAAGTTCATAAAAGTATTGAATTTAGCAAAGCATTCCCATTCAGATTTCACAGTGAATGTTAATTTTGTTAATTTTCCATTAAAATAGGAAAAGAAAGGAAAATATAATCTGGTACTAGTTGTAACACAGAGTGAAGAACCAAGTTCAGATAATTCCAAATTGAACACCCCTCAAATTAATTGGACAATGATTAAGTTCTCAAAAAAGTGACAGATTATTTGATTACTTTCCAGAGGAATATCTAAAGGACCTGGAAGTGTTATTACAATCAAATGGGGACATATGTTGAATTAAGCTCCGAAGTGAAAATCTTATGATGCGTGATGTAGATACAGGAAATGCTGTTCCAAATAAGCAACATGCTTATAGACATAAACCTCCAAAATTCACACAGGTTAAAAATGAGACTATTTGCATGGTGAAAGACAATATAATCGGAATGAGTTGAAGCAACTGGACCTCACTCAATACAAAGTTGCTGAAACCAAATGACACCTATTAACCATGTATGGCCTTTCGCAAAGTCGATGACATTGCAAAATCTGATTCATATCCTACTCCATGTTTGGATTACTCCATTTAGAATGTGGCGCAAGGTACATTGATTTCAAGGAGGAACTTATTCAGAAGATACGGGCAGTTGTCTTTATCTGAAAGAACAAAGGAAATTTCAGCCTTCCTGATATCGAATGGTCTGAGCCAATTTATCGTCATGCCATTTTTAGGAAACCTGAGCCAGCTACATTTCAAAGATTTAAATAATAAGTGAATTTCGATTGAGCTAACTGTGTGGTGTCCGTCGATGGTGTGGTGATTTTTAGTCGTTCATGGCAGGTACATTTGAAGCATATATCTGAATTATTTGGGAACATATTAGCGTTGTGAAGCAGGCTTGATGATAAACCTTGTTAAGAACGAGTTCACAAAAGGTCACGTCACATTCCTTGGTTATGTCATTGAACATAGACAAGTGACCACATAGGATGTGAAAAAAAAGGTTATTAGGGAGCATCATATCGCATTGATGAAGAGGAGATTGCGATTCCTTGGACTGAGTAGGTTTATCCGAATTTTAGAAGTGTGGTCACTCACTGGCTGACTTGTTGAAAAAGAGCATAAATCTTAGCAGGCGCAGCAATGTCAAAGACATTTGTTGCCTGGAAGCTGTGTTAGCCACTGTTCCAGTGTTAGTCATACCTAATTACATATTGCCATTCAATGTGGACGTTGCTGCAAATGACTTGGGTGACGTTGCTGGTCTCTTGCAAGAAGAAAAAAAAGGACAATTGGATTTTTTTTCAGCAAATTGAATTGTAATCAACTGAAATATTCCACAATTGAAAAAGAGGTTTTGGGTTTGGTGTTACCATTCCATCATTCCAATACTTGCGTAATTAGTCTGAGACAATTGTATAAACTGTCAGTAAGGAGTTAAAAGTTTTTAGAAAAAATGAGGTTAAAGATTAGCTGAATAAAGTGAATCAGGATGAGAAAATTGAATAATTAAAACAAAAATCATGTGTGAAAAAGAAGTACCATCTGACAAAAACCATCTTTAAAAAAAAGTGCGGCTTTGGAAAAGCACAGCAGATCAAGCAGCATCCGAAGAGCAGGAGAGTCGACTTTTCAGGTATAAGGCCTTCATCAGGAATGAAGCCCACATTCATGCTGAAGGGCTTATGTCCGAAACGTCGACCGTCCTGCTCCTCTGATGCTCCCTGACTTGCTCTGTTTATCTAGCGCCACGCTTTTCAACTCTGATAATCAGTATCTGCAGTCCTCATTTTCTCTCATAAAATTGTAATCAGGGTCATTCGCAAATGCACTTATGGGACCCACAATATATTCTGGATAGTTTTTGGAGCTATCAATTGTGTTGTTGACTTTACTGGGAGACACAAAGTGATGTAGCTACACGCATTCACCCAACGTTTTCGTTGAAGATCTGCTCTTGGTTTGGAAGGATGAAAATATAAGGTTCTGGAGAAAAAAGGCAGATTGGTGTACTGGACGTAAATTCAACAAGTTAACTGTGTGAATATCTGAGTGCAGTGGGTATCAACGTTTAGCATTGGCGCAAGTATTTGGGTAGAAGCCAGATTTTTACTTTATGTAGTGATTAAAGTTTTTGAGGATGGCAAATGTAGGTATACAAAGCAAAGTGCATTACAGTACGCCAGATAGTTGGATAACGATATTCAGCGTGGGACAAGAAGGAGCAGAGTATTTAATTTTTTTTAAAAAGTACGATATAGGACCAAATGTGGAAATTGGTTAAAAAGAAAGGAATAAAGTAATATTTGTTTAGCTTAATATGCACACTATTCTAAATGAAATAAATGAATTAGTAGTACAAAATGTTATCTAATTACAATGACAGTGGAATAGATGCAAGTTGACCCAAGGGGGGTATATGATATTTTGAAAAAGTAAGGGAAATGTAGCGAAGTAGCGTTGTTAGTACGGGATGGAGCAAATACTTCACAAGTTGAGTCAGAAAATGCAGCATCTGCATGCACAGAAAAGCACGAAATATATTTTTAAAATTGGTAGAGTCCATAGGCCCATGAACAAGAGCCATTCGGTAAATCTGAGAATATACTGAGAGAAAGCAATTACATGTAAAACAAGAAGTCTTCGTAATTCAAGGCACGCTTGGTTGTACGATACAATAAAGGAGGAAAAAGAAAACGGGAAATAAACATAATAACTCCCCTGAGATTAAAAGTGTTAAGCAAACTGTGGAACTAAAATCTGATAAATCCCCACAACCTAATGGCACAAGTAACAAAAAATAAACTACAAAGATAATAGATGTAGTAAAAGTAGGAGGAATTTTATAAACTGCCTCCCCAAGTATACAAAAGTAAATCTTACCCTCGCAAATTAATTTTTCGAAAGAGATGTGTCACATTCTTTGCAATCAACCCCAGGCCAGTTTGTACATTCCGGTGCATCTTTTTAGCTTCAACTGTGCGTCGCTTTACTACTTCAACAAAATTCACGGGCTTATCTTGACTTTCTGACTTCCCAGTGCTTTTTCGAAAGCACCCACATTGCGAATTCATGTAGTGAATGCAACTGAGCTCTTTTGAACTTCTACTTTCCCTTCATCGATCCCATTTTTACCCTGTGTTAAATTATCTTCAATGGGCTCTCGTTTTCCACTCGTGATTTTGCTTTTCACCAGCTTCTGTCCCTGTCAGACTGAAATTGATGTCAGAAGTCAAGTTTTGCTTCGTGAATCAATTTGAAATCATCGGCCATTTCCGCCAGTAAACTTGTAGTTTCAAATCTACGCTTTTCCACTGGAATTTTCACTACTTCAGGCAGTGAATTTTTGAACGCTTCCAAAATAATCGTACATCTAAAAGCGCCGTATCGTTGACCTATTTACAGTGCGCTTATTCACCTACAAAATGACTGTGTTTGACCCTTTAAAATTCAATGTACATTTGAACAGGTCTCTTCTTTGATTCGAGAAACGTTGTCGATAGGGTTCTACTACGAGTTGATGTGCAGTTAATATCACATTTTTTGCCACATTATACTCCCCAGACACCACACCTGATAATGATACAAATATCTCAATAGCTCCCTTATCAACTTTGTTTTGATCAACAAATCCAACATGGTCAGCTGCTTTTCCACTTGTTTAGCCACTTTTGCAAATGAAAATTTTAAAATGTCTTCGACATCCCTCTTATCAAACTTCTGCAATGCATGAATGCATTTAAACAGATCCCCACTGCGGTTTTGACAACAATTAGATTCTTGTGACCACTATCCTTCTCACTCAACCTACTTTTACGTTCAACTCTGTCGTTTTCAGTCAACCATTGTTCTCAAACTGTCAACATTTGAAATTTAAGCTTTTTTTGATTTTTCGCCTGTCATTCAGTTTTTTTTTCTTCTGCTGCAGCTATTCATTGAATCCTTACATTGTGGAAACAGACAATTCAGCCCAATAAGTCCTTATGAACTCTTCAACGAGTATCCCAACTTATCTTTCATTTGCCATGGTTAATCCACCTACCCTGTGCATCCCTGACCACTACGGGCAATTTAGCGTGGCCAAACCACCCAACCTACACATCTTTGGAATATGGGAGGAAACAGGAGCATCTGGAAGAAACCTGCACATACACTGTGGGAAAGTAAAATCTCCACACAGACAGTCACCTTTGCATGGAATTGTACCCAAGTCCTTGGAACTGTGAGTTAGCACGTCTTGTAAACCATCTGTGTAGCCAGCTGTGCTAACTGACCTCGTTTCTTTTTATTTTTCTTCTTCTATAGCTGTTGTCTCTTTTTCGTTTGCCTCTAATTCAAACTGCCTCATTTACGATTCAATTTTCTGCATTTCCAAAGATTCCAATTGCACATTCGACAATCATGAATAACGAGCTATTGCTGCAATTACGTTCCCATTTCACAACGACAAAGGCAACAACAGCTCTGCCAATTCCAAAAGCTTTGCCTTGCTTACATTGTGTAAAACGCTGGAAGTGACTGCTTCCACCTGCAGGTAAATCTTAATGACAGAAAGAACTATTACTACACGAGGAATGGTGAAAACCCCAAAGCCTTTTATTCATATATAAGGAGCAAGAGGGTAACCAGGGAAAGAATTGGCCCACTCAACGAAAAAGGACGAATGGCATGCGTGGAGTGAGAGAAAATGAGTGACATTCTTATTGTGTTTTTTGCATTGGTACTCACTGAGGAGAGGGACATGGCGGATGTTGAGGTTAGGGATTGATCTTTAATTACTTTAGGTCAATTCAGCATAAGGAGGGAGAAAGTGTTGTACATTCTAAAATATATGAAGGTAGACAAGTCCTCACGTTTCAATGGGATCTATCCCAGGTTACAGAGGGAAGCAAAATAGGAAATGGCTTGGGCTTAAACAGATATCTTTGCAGCATCCTTGAACACGGGGGATGTCCAGAGGAGTGGAGAATTGCTCATGTTGTCCCCTTGTTTCAAGAAGGTTAGCAGGGATAATTCCGGCAACTACAGACCTGTGAGTCTGACGTCAGTGGTTGGGAAGATACTGGAGAAGATGCTAAGGGATAAGATATATACACACTTGGAAGAAAACGTGCTTATCGGCGATAAGCAACGTGGTTTTGTGCAGGCAAAGTCATGTCTGACAAACCTAATAGCATCCTTTGAAGAGGTGGCAATGTTGCTTGATGAGGGAAGGGATATAGATGTCAATTACATGGAATTATGTAAAGGGTTTGAGAAGTTCTCCCATGGTAGGATGATGAAGAAGGTGAAGCCGTATAGGGTCCAGGGTGTTCTGGCCAGACGGATAGAGAACTGGTTGGGCAACAGGAGACAGAGTAGAAGTGGAAGGGAGCTTCTCAAAATGGAGAGCTGCGACCCACAGGGATCAGTGATGGACTAATGCTATTGGTGATGTACATAAATGATTTGGAGAAATTATTTGCCTTATTAGCAAGTTTGCAGATGACACAAAGATTGGTAGAGTAGCAGATATCAAAGGAGGCTCTCAGAGATACAACAGAATATAGATACATTGGAGAGTTGTGCAAAGAAATGGCAGATGAAGTTCAATCTGAGCAAACGTGAGGTGATACACTTTTAAAGATCAAACTAAAAAACAAACTACACAGTAAATGGGAAAGTCCGGGGGAAAAATGATGTACAGAGAGATCTGGGTGTTCAGGTCCATAGTTCCCTAAAGATCGCAAAGCAGGTCAGTAGAGTGGTGAATAAGGCATATGGCATACATTCTTTCATCAGACGGGGTATTGAGTACAAGAGTTCGCAGGCCATATTACAGTTGCATAAGACTTTTCGTTTGGCCACATTTGGAATAGTGCACACAGTTCCGGTCGACACATTACCAAATGGGTGTGGATGCTGCGGAAAGGATGCAGAAGACGTTCACTAGGTCGTTTCCTGTTTTGGAGGGTGCGAGGTATGAGGCGAGGTTGAGTGGATTAGGATTAGTTTCATTGTAAAAAATCGAGGTTGGGGGCACCTGATTGAGGTCTACAAAATCATGAGAGGTATAGACATGGCGGATAGCAAGAAACGTTTTTTCCCAAGAGTGGAGAACTCAATTATTAGGGGTCACGAGTTCAAAGTGAGAAGGGATAAGTTTAGGGGAGATATACATGGAAATTTCTTCATGCAGAGGGTTGTGTGTTCCTGGAATGCGTTGCCAGTGAAGGTGGTAGGGGTCGGCAAGGTATCGTCATTTAAGATGTGTCTAGACAGATACCTGAATGTGCTGGGAGTGAAGTAATACAGATCCTTAGAAAATAGGCAGCGGGTTTACATAGAGGAACTGGATTGGTGCAGTCTTAGAGGTTCGAAGGGCCTGTTCCAGTGCTGTAATTTTCTTTTTTCTTTGTTTATACAAACCGAATTCAGCACCCACGACAAAACGACACTAATATTTGCCATTGTTTGCCTTTGAGTGTAATAATCCTAAACCCAACATGGATTTAAAGATTTTGATCAGAACAAGAATTTCCAAATTACTTGCTTTAGGCCAACCCCTCTAAAAATATCTTAAGAAGGTAACCTACCACCTATCTTTTTTTCTTATTTTCAAGGAAAATGTAGTCCTGTGTT
Source organism: Chiloscyllium punctatum (assembly GCF_047496795.1). Lineage (NCBI taxonomy): Eukaryota > Metazoa > Chordata > Chondrichthyes > Orectolobiformes > Hemiscylliidae > Chiloscyllium > Chiloscyllium punctatum. The sequence goes on along the minus strand of NC_092768.1, from coordinate 41,612,045 downwards.
GGAGATACAATTCAACTAGTCGAACGATTCACCTTAATCAAAACACGATTGATTCAAATATAATAGTTAAAATGCAATAAAAGATAGAAGATCTTATACTAACTTAACTCTATCGAAATACCAGAATAATAGATTCAATAACTATTACAAAATCACTGTTACAATACGGTAAAATGCAATAAGTACACCCCTTGGCAAAAAGCCAAAGTCAGAAACAGATTGATTCGCATGCAGTCCAGCAGCAGAGAGAGAAAAAATGCCAACAACAGTGGCAGTCGGAGACATTTACTACAGCTGCTAAACTTGTTCAGATTCGAACAGCAACTGCTTAAATCTAAACCTAAAAAGCTATAAAAAAAACTCGAAGTCAGAGTCTTTCAGAGCTCGCCATACCCATTCTGGCTGCTTCTATTGTTTCAACATTAAAGAAAATCTCAAGGTCTCACAAAATATTCACATTAACATCTCTACGTCTCACAAAATATTCACATTAACCCAGAGTTCGATCTATCTCTTTCTTAACAGAAACCAGGACAAAATACATCTCTTAAACATCGCATACTCGATTTTGCTTCCTATCCGATTATTTGGGCAAGACTTTCCACAAGCGACGGGCGTTAATGTCATTCAGCTGTGACACACCATAGTCTAGTATTGTCTCTTAGCTTCCCGAAAGGCATTGCGATTGTTGTACCTAGATATCTTGCTTAAGTCAGGGTCAACCCACTTCAATGCCTTAGATGTGGACTTCAATCGGAAGTTGATCTCTTATCTCATCTATGGTTTCCTGTTGGGGAATACTCGGATTAACTTCTTTGGCACGCAGTACCTTACACACTTACGGATTAAGGCTGTGACGGTCTTGCAATATGCACTTCAGTTGGCTGTTGAGTTCTTGAATATGAACCAGTCCACTGACTGCAAAGTGTCACCTCGGAGCTCATCAAATACCTCAGACCAGCACTGTGAGCTTTTCTGTACCGAATTCTCATTCTTCAGATTCTGCTTGTTAACTCGAAGCAGGAGCACAGCCTCACAACCAGATTTTACAAAATATAGGTGAGGATGGAATGGTAGGTTAATTTGATGATTGTGTAGCAATGGTCAAGTGTGTTTGGATCGCTAATGGATCAGGAGACGTGTTGATGATATTTTGTTAACTCCCTAAAATGATGGCACTTGCAGTTTCCCCATAAACGTTACACCTCTCACATTCCCACGAGCAACAAGTCACGTTTCTAAATAAGGTTTTAAGTCATGCATTTAATTTGCTTATCGTTTTTAACAATATCACTTTCTTTTTCGTGGTTCTTGTGACAATCAAGTCTGTTCACTATTCTTCATTTTTGCATGCAATCATGCCACATGTCCACTAAGTCAATGTGTGCTATGCATTAATTTTTCAAACAATAGTTTGCGTTCAAGCAGCAAAATCTGGAAATTCACAAAGGCAAATGAGGATGTTAGTTCATTATATATTGTCGAAGATATTGACGTGTCCTGATTTCCTACCTAGAATACAATATGTGTCTCATGTGTGCAACAAGCCCTGTAATTCATCTGAGATTGATTTTTATTCTCTCACTGGACGGAGACGTCATTGGCTGGGCCGCCATTTATTCCCCACACCTAACTATCGCGAAGAAAGCAATCATGATCTGCCATCTTGAATCAGTGCTGCCCATGCGATTTCTGTTGACTGGCAAAACTGTTGGGTGGGGGTTGGGTGGAATTCCAGGACTTTTAACAGGCGATATATTTCAAGTCAGATAGAACACTGGCTTGGATAGAAACTGGCAGATGGCTGTGGTAAATTTACTGCTGCCTTTGTCCATCTCTCTGGAAGTGGTAATGGGATTGGAGCATCCAATTTAACGATCCTGCGAATCTCTGCTGCACATCTTGTAGATAATATGAACTGCTGTTAGCGAGAGTTAGTCGGGGAGAAAGTCAATGCTAATGGATATGGTGCCAATCAAGCGGGTTTCTTTGTCCTGGATAATGTCAATTTTCTTGAGTGTTTGTAGAGTTTCACTCACCCCGACACATAGTGTGCAATTGCTGACACTCCTGACTTGTGTCCTGCAGATTGAGCAGACATTAAGGATATAGAGGGTGATCTATTACTGCAGTGTGTCTGGGTTTTCACCTGCTCTTGTAGCCACTATATTTATATGCTGATTGCTATTGAGTTTCTCGTCAATTGTATCTCCCTGGATATTGACAGATGAGATATTCAGCAATGGTAACACTATAGGATATGGAGGAGGTGTGGTTAGATTTTCTCGTATTCGCAGTGATTGTTGCCTGGCATTGTGTGTTGTAAGTGTTACTTCTTAGATTATAACTAAGGAGGGAAACATAACCAGCTGCTGACTTCTTTTCTTATGAAGTCAATTCCTTACTGAAATTGACCTGAAATCTGTTACTTCTTCCTAATTATTCTCTTGTTACCACAATGCATATAATGAAGTCCAGTGATGGGGACAAAGAGCAATTTATGAAATTTCGTCAATGAATTGAATAAATGAGTAAATTGTTTTGTAGCCAAGTGTCTTAACGATGTTTTATAGGGGCTGTCGAGAAAGAAAAATGAAAACAATTGGTTCGGCATTGAAATGTTTGCATACAGAGCTGCTGCATTTGTCTGCTGGCACTTCTAACAGATCTTTGTCAAATGCGTGTAGAACAGCCGCACTGAAGGAATTCAATGAAATAAACAATTTACCTCGTGGGATAGATACCACACCTCCCATTTTCAAGTTTAAATTTCATGCCATGAACTAAAATGAATGCAAGAGAAAACTTTTGAGCAGAAACTATGCATACAAACATTTTAGTTCAGGACCAATTAACTCATCTTTGCTGCTTCTCAGAGGAAATATGACCGTGTTTTGAACATTTCTCCTATTCTTCGATACAAGAAGTTTCGTTTGGGTTCCCTATTAAGGAAATTTTATTCTGAATCCATTCCACTGATACCCTCTTGCCTTCTGTTATGTCAAATCTCAGCAATGTTTTCACTTCATGGGAAGAAGACCACCTTTTAATCCTTTTTCCTGAATTTAAGCTGCTTTGTTTCACGTAGCATATATGTGAATTTTCAATGCATCCATTCCAGTGCTTATAAATCTGTCCTATCACATGTCCTCTGCAACTGCATCGACAATTCTAAGTCTCTGAAAACGCAGAATGCAAACAGTTTAGTTGTAACTAGAGTTAATTTCTGTAATTCATTTCTATCCACCTGGAGATATACGTCATGAACACACTGTTAGGCCTGTCATTCACAACCGACAAACATCGTGCTTAACTTTGTAAATTATGTAATATTCAATTTAAAACAGAAAATTGGTACACAGCATGGAAGCACAGGAGAAGGCTTCCTACACAATGACTGCATTCCTGCCTAACGGTCTTTTCCTTCTTTGATGTTTGATAGTCAAATCATATGTGTTAATAAAACAACAAGTATTTCCATTCTGTGATAATGATTGGAATGTCTCTGATTAGCAATGCTCTAACTTGCGGTCTAAGATAATGTCGAATGTCAGTAGAAGAAAACGTATTCACCTGCATAATCAACTGTCATATCCCAGCCAAAAGCTAAACGTTTATGATACCAATGTATCGAATCCGACTTGTATTGAAGTAGATGATTTTAAAAAAACCCCAAAATTAAGAATATATTTTGTAAAAATATTTGATCACTCTGATCAAATATAGCCCCGACATGGTTAACACTGCTGCCTCACAGCGCCAGGGACCCAGTTTCTATTTCACTTTCGGGCAACTGTTTGTGTGAATTTTGAACGTCCTTTCTGATTCCTCCAGTTTCCTCTCAATGTCCAAGCATGTACAGATTCGTCAGAGTGGCCATGATAAATTGTACATAGAGTCCAACGATGTGTAGTTAAGGTGGATTAGTCATGGGCAATACAGGGCTAGTTTAGAAGGGAATCTGAATATGATGCAATTTCGCGGGTTGGTGTGGACTGGATGGGCCCAAAGGCCTGTTTGCACATTGTAGCAATTCTATTTTCCATGATAGTGTGGCAATTCACAAGAGAAGTAAAAACAAAAGAGATGCCAGAGCGACAGAGAAAGAGGAAAGAAATGAGATAAACACATCAAAAAGAATGTAGAACTGCAGAAGATAGAGGTCAGAAACAAAAACAGAAATTGATTAATATCTCAGCAGGTCTGGTAACATCGCTAGTGAAAAAGCAGAATTCAACATTCGATACCAGTGACGTTTATTCAGATTAGAAATGTAATAATTAGTCATGAACAGATATTTCATTTGTTATGCTCACCTTTGAAATCATTGCACATATATAGAAGCTTTAAATTGAACTTTGAAGAAATTCCGAACTCAGGTCTGTTTTATGAATGACCACAAACGTTCCTATTGCACTTTGTGAAATTATCATTCAAAGCAAAACTAAGAAGAGTCTTTTTGCAGAGCATATATCAAATAGACAAGACACAGACACAGAGTCACAACGAACCATTAATTCATTTGCTTGCGCACATCTGTATCCTCCAAAGCTTGCATTATTTGCAACCTATTACATAACCAATACATGAGTGAACAAGACAAAAATGGTTCAAAAATATTTACATGCTTGAGGCAGGGAGGGAGATAGAAGTTAGAGAGTTTAAGAAGTAACGAAAAATGTACCTCATGCATGTTGGCGGAAAGAGAAGACAAGTATAGAGTGAGAGATAGAAAAAAGGATGAAAGGACAAAACGATATGACGAAGAAGAAAAGGAGAGCAATTGGGTGATAACAGAATGCAAAATGGAGACATAACTTGAGAGAGGCAGATTGGCAGATTCGGCGAAAATTCCAGAAACGTAGAGAGAGTATACCTGTTTCAAAACACACACACAAAGACCTGTGGATGCTGGAGCTGGTCATCGAGTCAAAAACATTAACTGCAACTTTCTCTCCAGAGAACACCTGGCAGCAAGTTGCATTTTTGGCGAGTGGAGGTTGGGATTGAAAGCTGTCGTTGGAGAGAGGCAGCTCGGCAATATATTCATAGAGTGCAAGTGCAGAGACACAAACAGGATACATTGTACAAACATGCCCAAATTATTTTCATTGATGTTGAAACAGAGTTCTTGTCTGACTCAGTTTCTCTCTTATTTATCTTCCGATCTGTGGCCCATGATGTTGTTGAGCACTGTGTATTTTGAAATAATTAATATTGAATTTATAATTTATTAATATTCAGAAGTCTAAAATTTGTACTTGATGTACGAGTCTTTAATAAATTGAAATGACAACCAGCTGTAATAATTTTGGTGTCTTTTTTGACGAAACATTTTCAATAACTTTTCAAGCTGAGGAAATAGATCATTCGGGGAGGGCAGCAATTGCCAGGATCATAGCACTGTGTCGGGAACTGCAGTTCAGAAGGGCGGGAAAAAGACTTGTAGTGCCATCGTCATGGGAGATTCTTATTTGTATGGGGAGTTGATAGGCGGTTACGTTGCCGAAAACGAGATTTGCGGATGGCATGATGCCTCCCAGGTGCTTGGCTGTCGAGCATTCTAAAAGGGGAGGGTGAACATTCAGTTGTCTTGGTGCATATCGGCACCAATGATATAAGTAAAAAAAAACGAGATGCGTCCCTAAAAGCAGAATTCAGGGAGCTAGGAGTGAAGTTAAAAAGGAGGACCTCAAAGGTCATGATCCCAGGATTGCTACCAGTGCCACGTGCTAGCCAGCATAAAGAAAACTGAAGTATAAGCAGGGTGTATAAGTGGATAAGTGGATTGATGGAAGGTGTAGGAGGGAAGCGTTCAGATTTGTTGGACATTGGACAGGTTCTGGGGAAAGTGAGACTATTACACATTAGTAAGTCTACATCTGAACCAGACTGAAACAAATGCCCTGGGCGGAAATTTTTCAACAGCTGTTATGGAGGTTTCAAACTTATGTGGCAGAGGGTTGGGAACCAGAAGAGACGATAAGCTGACAGCGACGTGGAAACTGGAGACGGTAAGGATCATGAAATTAGCATTAACAACTGGAGAAGTATACAGAGAGCAGATGAGCACCAAATAGCTGGCGGTCTGAAGTGCATAAATTTTATTGCAAAGCGTATAGTGAATAAGGTAAATTAAACTGGAATGTTTTAAACACATCTCATGCTCTTTCATTTTGTTTTTAATGATTGTTTCATGAAAAACTGTGATAGTGCAAACTTCAGAGCTTTAATAACTGTTCATGTTTGAAAGAATGTACAAAGATAAACCGTTACACGTGGTAAGAATTAGCAATAACACTGTCTCGAATAAACTGTTAACGTACAAAGACAAGTTGTTGTTACACAGAGATTGAAATCAATTATCCATGCCTGGGAAAGAGGGAGACAAGGCTATATAAACTGGCAGCCAAACGTTGCATGGTTAAATGACTGACCTGCTGAAGTATTTAAGAGATAATTGCAACTCAAGATTTGTCTTCAAACAGTCCGTTAATGCCAAATATAGCAAGGAAATCAACAGTTACTTCTGAGAGGAAGAAAGCTGCAGACTCAAGGATTCCAAAATTTAAATAATATTTTTTACAAAAGAACTCTAATAAATCATCAGTAATGTCACATTATGGACGTGAAGGACTAAAATCTGTTAAAACATCCAACACCAGAACAGTTCAGAATAAATATGAGAAGAAAAACACTGCACAAGGATCAAACCTTGTCCATCTAAGACAGATGGTGTTGGTTGGAATTATAGCTATATTTCCCCATTACTCTGGAATGATTCACAAGATTGTGACGCTTAACTTACATACTTATGGTGTCTTATTTTGATTGTTACTTGTAATAAAGTTTAAAACTTTTTTTCAGAATTTGATTATGTGTGATATTTGTGAATGAGTAGCTGAATTAAAAGTAACTTGTGGTGAGTTAATCACAATTAGATCTCGAGCTCATGTACGTTGAGATGAAGGGGAAAAAATCATGAAAAAGAGCTCTAATTTCCAAAATTAAACATAACGCTTTGAAATCTTTTCTGAAATAGTTGAATGTCGGGAGAATGAAGCTTGCATATTTAGATTGCCTTCTTGAAAAGTGAGCTGGTGATTAGATGAGAACAAAAATATGTCGATATGCATCTTACTCAGAAATTGAATCGGAACACAAACACCCAATTTCTAATGATCAAGGGGAGACCTTTCGAATACCAGATGATGATGAGTTGACAGTTGTCTCTCAAGCAGTAGCCTTATGTTAGCATGACAGTATTGCATAAGCTCCAACGACAGCTAAATAACACATTGGGAATACGTAGAATGAGGTACTAAACGGTTTCTTTATTGTCTACTCTAACAGAGGATGTAATCACACTTTCATAGTTACGTCAGACATGTGAAATAGCCGGGAAACACGACCATCAATTAGTCTTGTGTCTTTTGATAACATTACCACTGACCTGATTACTTAGCTGTGTCATGAAATATTTTGTTGGAAACCTATATCAAAGAAGGAATGGGCATCTGTATCTGTTAACAACTGTCTACATATGAACATGATCCCCAGAAACAATCCATTACAAAACTAAAATATGGTTAAAAAGGATGTTTTGCAGGATGTTTATTATGAAATGAAGAAAGAAGAATTTCCATGTCAAATTTTGCATCACGCATCCTGGTATAAAAATGAAGATTTTGTGCATGAAGCAAATTATATATTCAATTGGAAATCGATAATACTTGTGTTTTTCAATTTTATACATGTGGCTTGGCCTTGTTACTCAGTGTTTCCACATGTACAACATTAGTTTTGTTAACTTTCATTAAGCGTTCAGGTTAAAATAACTGATAATTTGGAAAGAATCACTCTTTTTCAAAAACAAAAAGAGATAAAGGCTGATATGTATAGTTTATGTGTCTGCATGTGACATTGAGTAGTGTTAAAATCTCAGATCAAAGTTGTATTAGCAGAACGTCTAGAAATGCAAAATTTGCAAACGGTAGAGGTAGTGTGCCTTGTTTGTCGAATGTATTCAGATTTTTTTAAGGTAATAACTAGGATGTATAAAAGTGGAGCAGGTAGATAAAGTATATATCAGTTTCATTCAGTCATTCAGTGTGGTAACACAGGTAAAACTACTTGATTACAACAGATTAAATGTGTTGGAGGAAAATATTGTCTATAGATAGAGGACAAATTATTGAAAAGAAGACTGTGTGCGAGTAAGGAAGGTATTTTCAGGGAGGCAAATTGTAAATATTAGAGTGCCAAACTGTTAATCTTGGGGTCACAAATATTTTCTAAATACATGTAGATGAACTTGAAGAGAGAAATGATTGTACGATATTCAAGTGTACAGATGAAGCCAAAACAAATTTTTGGGAAGGCAATTGAGCTGGTTAACACAAAGGATCGACAAGTAGGATATGGTTAGGATATGTAAGTAGGCAAAGGCACTACAGGAGCAATGTTATTTTGTAACATACGATATTTCACACTTTGGGAGGAAGTAGAGAGAAGTGGAATTTTACTGAAATAAAGAAAGCATGCAGAAAGCAGCAGCAAAGTACAAATTTATGGGGTGATGAAAAGTCAAATAAAATTGCTATACTTGATTAGCGGTATGGATGGATGCAAATTGGAATTATGGTATTTATTTCAAAAGGAATGATGTACAAAGATAATAAATATTTATCCAACCGCACGACTGAGACCCGACCGAGGATACTGTTAAAGGATTGTTTCTCTGATCAAAAGACAGATGCTTCCATTGAAGGTTGACTATTGAAAAATGTTCACAAGGTTAATCATGACATTTGGATACATCTTTTGATTCGGAAAGTGGATTACATTTAGCCTGAAGTTTAGAAGAATAATGAGTGACCATATTAACACGTTGAAGAATCTTGGGAGTCTATACAATGTAGAAGCAGGCAGCGTGCTTCCTGTTGTAGGAGTGTCGAATATAAGTGGACATAATATTTTTTGTAAAGCTTTGCCCCACGAAGTTGATTGGGAATTTGTTCTTGCAGATGATCACGAATCCATGGTATTTCTTACTGCAGAGGGTTGTCGATATTGTATCCTTACATGTGCTCAAAGCTGGGATAGACAGATTTCTAATCATTAAGGTAATAAATAAATTCGGTGAAAAGGCACGAGAGTGGAATTGACAATTTGAGGTCAGCCATGATTAGATTAAAGGGTGAGGTTTACTCTACAGATTAAATCGGCTATATCGAGCAACTGCTTCTCTGTATGTGTTCAATTAAAAGAGGTACAGAGACCCTGAATAGAAAGTCACTGTTCCCCTTACTTTAAAGTTCAATAACAAGAGATACAAATTTCAGATGAAAGGCAGCAAGTAAAGAGGGAAATCGAGAAAACTTGCTTGTTCTGTACAGAAGATAGTCATGGTACCTGGGAATTTCGTTGAGACAGCTAGATTAGAGAGAGATTAGATTACGTACAGTGGGGAAACAGGCCCTTCGGCACAACAAGTCCACACCAACCATCCAAAGAGCAATCCACACAGACCCATTCTCCTACATTTACCCCATCAGCAAACAGTACGGGCAATTTAACACTGCCAATTCTCCTAACCTGCACAAACTTGGACTGTGGGAGGAAACTGGAACACCCAGAGGTAACCCATGCAGACACGGGGAGAACGTGCAAACTCCACACAGCTAATCTTGTTATCTTTTGAATTTCCTTCAATGAGCATTTGAAGTGTCATAACAATGGGCCAAGTACTGGAAAGTGAGACATTTTGCAGATTTACAGTGTGTTTTTTTTATACAACCTGATGAGCTAAAAGACTACTTTTAAACTGTGTGATTCTGTAACTCTCTGTGTTAGTGCCTTATACTCTTCTGGGCTTATGCACTTTGAAACACAGAACAGTGGAATTGACTTTTCCTTTTATGTGAGTGCATGCATTTTCAAGTAAATAAGGATGTACAAATTAGGAGCAGCAGTGAACCATGTGGCCTCAGAAATCGCCCTAACATTCAACAAACGCAGAGTTGATGTGTTTGGTTGTTTTTCATTCGTCGTTTCTGTTACACTGATTTATCTTTGAAGACAGCACCAAAGAAGCATCGATCGTCTTTTCAAAAAAAAATTCAATGTTCCCAACTCCTGCAGCACAGAACACTTTGAAAGAGAAAATAAACTAATTATTGCTTGCTCTCTGTTATAGGTTTCCATCTGCTGATCACAAATTGTTCCTTTAGAATGTTTCTTTGTAGTTGAAATATTGTTCATCTGCATCGTTTAAAATACCTCGTTATTTTGTTTTGCGTTGAGTTCACATTTGTCTAGCACAGTATGACAACTTCCTTCTCTTAAATCAGCTTTCTTCTCCACATATTCGTTCTTATTTATCATTAAAAAATATTAGAGGCAGATTCTGTTCGCTTTCATTTTGGATGCCAGCCAAAACTATGAGTTGATTAAGATTTTAGCATCTTGTTTGATTGATGAGTTTCCTACGAAATTGCATTTCAGGCTGTGACTTATAATTATGTGAGAGATAGGGAAATACCAAAAGATCTAACATATTAGATGACCGATTTTGAAATCCCATTTGTAACTGTTCTACAGTGAACCAATCAAATTTGGAAAGAAAATATCAGAAACAAAGCGAAATTCTTTCCAATTGCATGGAGAGCACATGAGCAATAAAACAGAATACAGTAAATTGTGCAGCTTTAGTTGTGTATCAACTCTTACAATCTCTTTCAAGAATCTTTCTCGTTGCAAAGTCGGTACCAGATAGGACACTACACAAAATGGAGTACCATCAAGTACAATTTCCCCTTTAAGCCATTCGATTCTTGATCTTTGAAGAATATTGGCTTACTTATCCCGCTGCTAGGCAAAAAAAAACGCAAGGACTTCTTGACAACTGAAAAGGGTCCAGAGTTAAACGATATTGTTCGTGGGCAATAATGAATCACCACCAGCTATTTAGGTCGGTTGGCTGTAGAAGTCAGTTGGCTAAGCTTTCAAAGGAATGACAATTCTGTGATCAAAACAAACTATGCAAAAGCGTGATGATATATAAGAGAGAGGGACAAAGAGGGAAAAAAGAGAGAAAGACTGAAGTTCGTAGAATTCTACCAAACGTTTAGAAGTGATTTGTGCACGTAACACACATGAAATGACATTAAATTGTAGCATTGAACTATAGTAGTGTTGCAGGAGTAGAAACATTGAAATATATTAAATTAATTACAATTACTATTGAACCTGCTTAAAGTTTTAATTCCGTTGGACACATTCATAAAAGATACGTTGTACAACGAAGGAGTGACACCAGTTGTTTACAATCGATGTATTTTATTGCATACACCAGAGATTTCTCAATTTGCTTTAATTAGGCACTGATGTACATGTGCATAAAGAGTGCGAATCATACTGACAGTCAAAGCAAGCTATCATACAGTATGGAGCGACCAATTATTCTTCAGATAGCAGACATTTATTATCCTTTCTTGGCCACTATTGGTGTACCTGGTATGTAAGGTATTAATTCTGCTTATTCATTTCGTTTTCCTACAATTTTTAGCTGGTGATATTGGTTAAAACAACAACGTACTTAAATGTGTAGCAAGCATTCCTATATTCATCAGAGAGAAATTGCCTGTCGTTCCAAGATCGAGGATTAGTCAAATATGATGTCATCTTTCTAAAAGCTCTTTACTTCAGGAAAATCTCTGAACGTACATGGTTGCGTTCCAGAATTTATATGGCTGAGAAATGCTCGTGTTATACTTCAAATAAACAAATCTTACGTTATAAAAGCTACTAGAGCCATAACAAATCTGCAAGTTCCAACCTTGATGACTGAGTACGTCAGACGCCTGAACTTCACTGGCAGCCAATCATTTGATTTAACAAAGCTGATCAGACATTCTCGGTTTTAGAATCTCGCCTTTATTTTCAACTAATTCCTTCATACTGTTCTGCAAATTTTAGTAACTTGATATGGGGAAGTATATAGTTCATTGGTTTGTCTGAGTGTTCTGGACCTCAGGAGCAACGAGACCAGCCATTAATGTCCAATGTTGGTTAACTTGATCACCAATGTGGGTGTAAGTCTTCAGTGTTTCCCGTAGTAAAATCTTGTTTGGGTACAATGTGTTTTTTTTTAAATCACATCCCTGACTACTGATATTTTCATTACATTTAGATACTAACGTAGATTCAGTTTTGAGTTCTACAATATTATTGATGGACCCAAGACAAAAGGTTGCATTTGCCGCAAATTATTTCAAATGAAGTACATTGGTGAATTTATTAGGAAGCTTGAAAGCACCACCTTAAATATTCACAAAATTAAATGTTGACATCTTCACTTTTCAATTGAGAAAACATTTTAACATAATTTTCATTCATTTCATAGCCAACATCCTGACTATTATTGTTCTCGCACGTCGAAACTGTGCACTCTCAAAATGCATCACCTGTTACCTGCTGAGCATGACAGTGGCAGACTTTCTGGTTCTTCTATTTGATGTAATATTATATGAGATTAAGAATGTGTATTTCACGTACTCATTTCTGAATTATACTCCTATTTGTAGCCTGAACCTAGTCCTGATTTTTGCTTCAATTGATTGCTCTGTATGGTTCACTGTAGCCTTTACCTTTGACCGATTTATTGCCATTTGTTGTCAAAAGTTGCAAACAAAGTATTGCACTGAAAGAACTGCTGTTGTCGTGATCGGAGTGGTGAGCTCTTTAAGTGTGTTACAGAGTGTTCCAGTTTATTTTGTATATGTCCCTCGAAAAATAATTGACAACGTACCTTGGTCCTGCCATGTAAAAGCAAGCTTCTACACATCACCTTTATGGGCAGCATTAATGTGGTTGAGGTCGATTTTGACCCCATTTATTCCATTTCTTCTGATTTTATTGCTAAATGCTCTGACTATAAGGCACATTATATTAGCTAGTAGAGTAAGGAGGAGTCTACGTGGAAACAAAAGTGTTGAGAAACACAATGATCCGGAAATGGAGAATCGAAGAAAATCCATTATTTTACTGCTTGCTGTTTCTGGTAGTTTTATTCTATTATGGGTTGTAACTTTAATATCTTATGTTTGTGTGCATTTTTCGGATATTCAGTTTTTAGCAGAAGATTACAATTCACCTTTCACCGTTTTGGAACAAGCTGGCTACATGCTCAGTGTGTTGAGTTCTTGCACAAACACGTTTATTTATGCAGTGTCACAGAGAAAGTTCAGGCGTGAGCTGTGTAATATTATGAAACATCCAGTAATTTTAATGGTGTCTTTGTTTAAATAAAATTGTTCCAGCCTTTAATTGTGGGTGAGGAACTTATCAGGTGCAGGAGTTTGAATATTGAACAAAGTTAATACTTCAACTTATTTTTTGCTTCATTTAATCAAATAGTAATTAGACATGGTTCAGATTTTTCAAGTTTGTTGCTATGCTCAGAAGCATAATATCAGATTCATAAACAGAAGCAGACTGTCCAGCAGCTCTACTGGAATTTCATTGATTACGTGAACACAACACGCACGAAACTATCGCGGAATTGTTCATTTTTAGTCAAGAGTATCGACTGCATATGGATTTTTACATGCTCGAGAGACTGAAGTTTCTGGTGATTAAAATCATGAACTTATGTGAGGACTGATCGTTCAAAGGGACTAAAACTCTTTCTTCCAGATATGGTTTGTAACAATAATGGAAGACAAAATTTATAGAAAAGATTACTGTATCGTGTCAGTTAACAGCTTAAGACTAAATGTGGAAAATATGCTTTAGTGTCTTATGTTATGTGCCAGGCGCTCAGGCGAATTTACTATCTGTCCCAATGTGCAAGTTTCAAATTAGACTGTCAGCACATTGTAAATCACGTAAAGAATATATGAACTGAAATAAATAGAAAGCTCCAATGATTTGAATTGAGCACAATCCGTGCGTTTTGCTGAGCAGAAGATTTATTTTTCTTTTAGTTGTTCTGCCCTTGTTGTTCAGCTCACCGCCTGCATTTTAGATAATTCATCGCGTTTCCCAAGTAGGTTGACATCTGCCTTTGAAGCATGTTATAAGGATCCTTTCAACATTGCTCATATGCGTATTTAAGATAATATTTGCCTTGTTCAACGAACTTCCACATTGCCAAAATTCACCAATTCGCACCCTCCAAACAACCCATTCGGTTAGCTCGCTGAAAGTTTTCAAATGAACATGCATTCTGCCATAGCACACAATTCGACATGGTCATTGGCACAGTCAAAGGTCTTCAGGCAATTGCAGCGAGCAGAAAGTGATCATGTTCTAGGGATTTGGCGATGGAGTTCAGAGGGAATTTAGGCTGACAAAGGTCAAATACTACTAACAGTCCCAACAAACACGTCCATGATAGCATGTTTCTGAGGCACAACAGACGGAAAATAGTGGATAAAATAAACTGGTATGGCAGCATCCATCAAGAAAGAAACAGAATTAAGGTTTCAAGTCCAATATTCTTATTGTCTAAAGGTCTCGGAGCGGTTCACTTTGCAAATCGGTTTCTTTTTAAAACTGAAAGTGCTTGTTCTGGTAATCCTCCAGATAACGTCTAAATGCAACACTGTGATTACAACAAAAAGGGCGTTAACAAACTAATCCACAGAATCAAAGACTAATGAAGAACTTTGATCTCAAACCACAAAGCTTCGTTGTCGAACTGAAATAGTGTTGCATTGAGAATAAAAGTGTGCTTGAGGAACTGAAAATGTCTTTCTTTGAGAATTTCACAGATTTCTACATACAAAGTTGTTTCAAGACATCTCCACAGGTAAATACGTCCTCCACTTTTCCCGTCTTTCTTCTCGATTTACTTATTTATTGCTAGCTTCCACACATGCTCAAATTCTGTAAATTTAAGTTGATTCCATGATTCTAGGAATAGATAAAAAGCTCACTTTCTGCTGAAAGGTCTCATATCTTTACTGCATCCATTATTTGTTCCCCTAATGAAAAGGATTCGTGTAAGGTAAGAAACAAAGAATGTTTAATCAAGAGAATTAGGGCAGTCTCATCCTGAAAGAATTAACAAGATATGCAATGCAGAAAACCTTAGTGGTGAGTAAGAGGGTTGGAAATTTCATCAGGAATGATAAGAGTTGATGCTCGAAACGTCGATTCTCCTGTTCTTCAGATGCTGCCTGACTGGCTGTGCCTTTCCCGCACCACACATTTTGACTGTGATCTCCAGCATCTGTAGTCCTCACTTTCTCCTGGGCTATTTAGAATCAACAAATGATGACTGGGAATGTATCAAGGAAAGAGAAGGCAAGCCATAAGTTCAAACAAATCAGTTGCACCAAAACTGACACTAAGATCTTCATTATATACATAAAGATGAAAATAGCTCCATTAGAGGACGGTGCTGCAGAAATATAAATTGGGAGCAGTAATGGTGGAATGGTTAAAGAAACAATTTTCATCAAACTTTATTGCACTTCTTTATAATAGCATTCTTAAAAAAATCAAGTATTCAAGGAACTGAAATAGATGATGTGAGATGTAAACAGAATAAATGCCACTGCAGAAAATGTGCGAGTGAAACTAATGGTACTAAAGACTCATACGTCCCTAGACATTACGGGTTGCATATTAAGAAGTAAACGCAGGATAAATCATGGGAAAAAAGTAGTTGTTGTACTGTTCGATTTCAAATAACCTAGGTTTGATAGCGCGTGCACATAAGATTACATAACAAGATAAGGGCACAGAGGTTGGAGTGTGCAGTACGCATTAATGTAAATATGGGACAGGCAAAAGAACAGAAGGCACTTTTTTTGCAAAAGGGGTCAATTTTAGAATGATTATTTAAAGCTAGTGGAATATCAGAAGGATGCGTGTTGAAACCATAATTACGTACACTATAAGTGGATGACTTCCGTGATGAAAGTGATTGTGCTATAAGCAAGATTTTGTATGACACAAAATAATTGAAAGCTAATTACTTGGTGTCACCCAAAGTGTCTGAAGAGGAGCATTTGCAGATGAGAGAAGTGCTCAAAACCTGGCAGATGGAACATCAATGATGACATTTTCTGCATTACTATGTGTTCTCACAATCTGTCCACCTATCTTTTCAGGACCATTTGAGGTCTAGCTAATCTAATGCTTCACAACATAAACTGACAACATCTTTGAAAAGTACCACATGAAACAATTCAATTGTTTTAGCAGTTCAATAGCAGTCTCACCATTTGGTCAGATATATTTTCTCAATGCTAGTGCCATTCCTGCTAAAGAGAAGACTGATTGTGAGCTTGCATGCAATATTAACACCACAATCGGATATCTTATTTCTGAATTAATTGAAGCAATTTTACCAATATTAATGAAATCACTGTAGATAGTTTTATGATTTATTTCGCAGAACTTGATTTCCCAAACTTATTCGAGCCTGTTACACTGTTCAACAAAATCATGGCTGATTCTCCAGCAAAAGTTCATATCGTGTTTCACCTCAAACACATTGATGTCTTTAAAATAAAAAATAAGCATCCTTTTCCTTCGTGGAGATATTCAGTGACTTGGCCTCCACAATCTTAGATGCCAGGTACTTCCACGTTCACTAGCACTGAATAAAGCAATGTTTCCTCAGCTGAATCTTAAGTGGTATACACCAATGCGTGAGATTGTATTCCCTGCTTGAAGACTTCCCAAACAAGGAAAACATCCTTTCTGCACTTATTGCGCCTGGACGTATTCAAAATTTCTCGGTTTCAACTAGACCACTTCTCATCTTTCTAAGTATTTTTGAATACATGCAATATAGAACCTTTCTTTTCTCACAGTACAGTTTTTCCTTCTACAGTTTGGCATCCCTGCATAGGAACGCCAGTGTGCTGGCAAGTAAGGCCAATGTAATATTTGTCTTCACAAATCTTTGCTCCACGTGCCTGTCTGTATCAATTAACTACTATGCCAGGATCCTTAAGTTCGTTTGAAGATTCATACTCCCTAATATATCCTTTTAAAATGATGCCTTCCCTTTCTGTTTTACAAGCTGAAGTGTACAGCGTCATATTTAGTCGTATTATACTCCATCTGCCATTATCTACCGATTCAATCAACTTGTCTAATTCACCCCCAAATTTCTTTACATTATTCTTATCACTCCATATCGCAGTTTTGTGTCATTACGAAACTTGGAATTCATGCGTATCATTCCATCAGTCATATCATCTTAAAAATCACAAATGGCATGGTCCGAGTCGCTGATCAATGCAGTACCTCATGTTCGCTATCCTCCACACGGGAGAAATACTTCCTGATTTCTGAGCTACATTTCCTGTCTATCAACAAATTATCTATCATTGCCAATATGTTACCTCCAACCAAGAGTCCACTAACGGGCAGATCAGGATCTTTGTGGTGGAGGGATAGTTTCCCCTCCCTGTGGACTTGCAATTGTGTGTTCATATCCCAAATATCCCAGCAGTATGCAACAGGTTGATTCGGAAAATGTCTTAATTCCCAATTCTAACTCCCCCACTGTTCTACACTGTCATCTTTCTAAATGGCAGTTTCTCCAAATCTCTTACAGATTCCTCTTAATGTCGAACTGGTCAGTGATGTCCAACATACAATGTGCACAGCTCTTTTCCAGTTAATTGCTGTTCATTAAAACACCCATCGTGATATTGTTAATGTTTATTTCTTATCCAGTGCTGTTTCCGTCATTAAAAAATCACATAATCAATTCCTCTTGAAGAACGGCTCCCTCAACATATTTTCTGTCACAATACTTTTTAGAAATCCCTTTGAAGTGTACCTCTGATTTTTATACCTCTCTTCCCTCAAAGTGTGTTGTCATCTCTACCAGCTCGGTTTTTCCCTAATTACCCTTCAGAACGTAACGGTGAGTTGGCTTTGTCAATCACTACAGTCCATGTATTTTAATAAATTTCTTTCTTGGCTTTGTGCATGGACCCTTCAAGGTACTGTCGTATATTCAAGTTCACTCTATCTGTTCTATCTCTGTTAAAGATGTTATGCCATTTTTTGGAGTCGCCTGTTTTTATTCAACATATTCCTATCATTATACCCCTTCAACACTTTATAACCTAACTTTATCTAAAATGCGATTTTATCTGTTTGCACTAGAATTTCACGCAATGTACGCATAAACAGAACTTGTGCCTTCGTCATATTTCTGCTTCCTATTTGTTGTCTTCTTACTTCTCCCAGCAAGACCGTACACTGTCGTTTCTGAGCACTTTTCAAATGAAATGGCTTTCATGGCTTAAAACGAAATCACTGCAAACAACAATGTAAACAATGACCATTCAAATTTATTTCTCCACATCATTTCATATTTGGCGAACAGCCAGAGCTTTTGCAGTAGTTGCTGAGTACTGAAGTTCTTTCCTGTTAATCAAATTGAGGGGCGATTGCACCATTGTCGCCATGTTTAAGTCACCATTAATCCAAGGACGAAGATTTAAATCAATCCACGGAGGAATTCAAGCCCAACTAATGCATTCGTCCAGCAATAGATATGCCTGCACGTCTCACAAGCCAAACCTTTTCACTGTAGTTCGGTATAGGTGACAACAACAAATCAAATCCAGTTCAATTAAATCAAAACCAATATTATCACTAAACTATTGCAGAAATGTATCCTTTGATTAAAGCAGGAAGGACCATACAAAATTGATCTAGTCAACCCGCAATGTCTGCCTGACAAGAGGCACATATGTAAAATTATGAAAGTTGTCCCAGAGTCTATTCAGGCAACAGCCTGGGAATATTAAATGCAACAACTCATATCTTGTAGTTAACTGTGTGATAACTCCACAGCATTCTTTTCGCATGTCATTTCATCATTGACAAATGGACACAGAGTTTGGTATGAGAGACCATCAGAAACCTTCACATTTCATCTTGATCTCATGATGTAACATGGTACAAGGTTGAGCATGTACAATGTAAACAGCACTTTAGTCACTATACACTTTCCATCAGCTTGTCAATCAACAGTTGTTCACACTGAATGCCCCTGCTATTGGAAATACGTTACAAAACTTGAAAGGATTCAGAAAAGATTTACACATATGTTGCCAGGTTTGGAATTTTTGAGCTATAGGCAGAAGCCAAATAGACTAGTCTATTTTCCCTGGAACGTAGGGGACTACGGGATTACCTTATTGAAGTTTATACAATCATGAGGAGCAAAAATAGAGTGAAGAGTGTCGGGCGTTTCCCCAGGATTGGTCAGTCCAAAGCTAGATGGTAGAGGTTCATGGTTAGAGTGGAATGATTAAAAACCGAGAACTAAGGAATAACTTTTTCATGCAGAGGGTGCTGCATGTATGGAATAAAATGCCTACAGAAATGCTGGAGCCTGATATAATTACAAGATTTAAAAGGAATGTAGATGGGTATATGAATAGGAATGGTTTAGCGAGATACGGACCAGGTTTTGGCAAATGGGACGAGATTCATTTAGGATATCCTTTTGGCCTGGATGAATCGGACCAACCAATCTGTTTCCACTTTGGCTTTCTCTATGACTCTATGACTCTAAGAGGTAATGTGGATAACAAGGCTGCAGAATTGGGAGATATCAAGGTCCACCACAAGACGCAATAGTACAACTAATAATCATTTAGGTGTACTCATTAAGGATGCATTTTTTTTGCAGTAGGCTTGTAACAAGTGACGAAGGAACACATAACAGGAATGAGTGCAATCTGCACTGTCTTGCAAATCTACTTATTGCATCTATGCATGACCTAAATAATCATAGTGACAGCACAAACTATTTGTATTGGCGACGGATACTCCTCATCCACGAGACAATATTCATTATATTCTGTACTATTGTCATCGTGCTAAATGAGATAAATTCAGAGCAGACCTAGAAGCTCAGTGATAGATATCTGTAACTTTCAGTGGAGTAACAGCTACAGAATTGTATTAAACAAAAATGGATAACCTCATGGTTTAATAAGTTACTCAATCAAGCATAGGTGAAACAGCTGAAAAAAAAGGGCATAGGAACAGATCTGAGAAACCACTGAAGAAATATCTGGGAGATGCAGTCATTAACTTCTAAAAGTAGGGCCATCTTTCTTTGTCATAGATATCAAACCAAGCAGTGGAGAGATATCCCTTGATTGCCATTTACACCAATTTTACTAACTTCCCACCAAGACAATCCCAGTCAAATGCCTATCCAATGTTAGGGCAGTCACCCACACCTCATCTCTGGCATTCATGTGTTTTGCTGATGTTTGAACTAAGGATGTTAGTCGACCTGGAGTTGAGTGACCCTGTCTCACTCATCAGTGAACAGATAATTGCAACGCGAGTATTGTTTGGTTGCAAAGCTTATTAACCTATTCGATCTCTTTACTAATCTTGGGAGTATATTAATCAGGTGGTATCTGGCTAGTATGTACGTTTTTTGGATTTCTTCGATGTGACATATTTGTCCAGTTTTACACAGTGACATATGGATGTCAATGTTGTGGCTGTGTTGGAATAGGATGTATATGCAGTGCAGTTTTGCAGCACAGGTCTTCAGGACTATTGACTGACTGTTCTCAGGGGTCACAGTCTTTGCAGTTTTCTCTGATTCCAGCCTTTCTTTGAGGTCACATTGTGCAAACGGAATTTCAAATTGACATCTGCTCTTCTGGGAACCACTGGGTGATGGCAATATGGAGCATCCACCCAACACAGCTAGATAAAAGTCGTGACAAATCAACCTGATACACTGTGCTCCGCATTATTGAGATTGGGACTGTGATTAGAGGCTTTTCCAGACACTTGACTGCGAGTGGGTGGAGAGGGATTTAATAAAAATGATATCAATGGTAATCAAAGGAAATCTCTCAATTTTTTGTTCTGGCATCTGTCACATTGAAGCATGTTTCCAGTTTGAATTTGAAGGAAACACACAAAATCTTGTCACCGTGCAACACATAAAACTTTCTTGACTGACACATGAACTTCCACGGAATTCCATTTCCAGCAACATCAATCATTTATCATTATGATACAATCTGCAAAGTGAACTGTGAAACATATCAACCTTCCTCGTCCAAGCCCAGTGGTGTAAAAACTCTGTTATTCCACTTGTCCACTATCTCTGGAAATGTGTCACAACTCTCCTGCACTTTGTCTGACTTAAGGCAATTGAAAAAGATGCCCTCATGGTTTGCTAGATCCTTTTTAATTAATTATAACTTAAAATAATTCTAATTCCCACCCAATGGACAATAAGCAATTTGGAACATAAACTTGTTTCTCTCTGTCTCCGAATAACTGTTGCATGACCAGTTTCAGCATGTTCATCTTTCATTATTGCGGAGAGAATTCTTGGCACTTTGGTATTAGCTGAAAATATATACATATTGAGTGAAAAGAGTTCAATCTCAAGCCTCGCGGTCGGATTCTTTCTTCGTATCCAGAAGTGTGATGTTCGAGGTTCTCGACCTCAAGCAGGCATTGCTTGTTGTTTTTCTCCAATCAAATTGCAATTTTCCTTCGCAAAACTATGCTGAGCAGCAGAGAGCATGTTCTGTACATTTGGAAATGCATAATGCAAGGACCTTTGCAACATTATAATTGTCTTTGTTGCACCTAATGCAGAGAATATTTCTAAAGTGTCCATGTAGACTGCTATCAATGGAATACTTTTAAATGATTTGAGGTTTCAAATATTGTAACTCATATTCGTGTCAAGTTTGCTGCAGCCAAAAAAAGAGTACTAACCACTGTCTGACCAATGCACCCTATATCACATCCTCTATCCACGCTAAGAAGAACAATTCCACTATACGGGTCTGATGACAATTTGCTGCAGAGGGTAAAACAAGTCGCATTAAACATGAAAATGAACAAAACTAGCAACATGCCAAAATTCGCTTCAAAGAGGTCCATTTCGTGAGGATATTGCAGAGAACAACGCTAACCAATTAATCTAGAGAGTGAAGCGTGCAGATTTAGCATGTCTGATTAACTATTTCGTTTATTCAGCACTATTGCCCCTATTTTATTGCATGACCTCACTTCGAGAGAGACAATGATTGCACATGCTTGAGGTCCGGTTCAAATCTGGCAACGGAATCCTTTATTCAATATCTCAAATCAATGACTTCATTTTCTAACTTATATAGTGCTGCAGAAGGCGGCTTCAGTTTTCAATAAATTGTGGCATGGTGGATCAGTGCCTCACAACACCAGAAACCCGAGTTCGATTCCACCCTCCAGCGTTTGTCTGCTTGTTGTTTGCGCATTCTCCATGTCTGTGTGGGCGTGCTCCGTTTTTCTCCCACAGTCCAAAGATGTGCAAGCTAAACAGATAAGTTATGGGAAATGCAGGGGTACATGGATGGATTGGATGCTCTTCGGAGGCTCAGTGTGGACTCAATGACCGCATGGCCTGTTGCCCACACTGGAGGGATTTTATACAAAAAAAGACTTCTCTCTAAATTTGGTATCTGTCGACGTTATTTCTGCTTGATTTTATTTTCCTTGCAGAGTTTCATTCGTTAGATGTTGTTCAACATTCCAATTGTAAAGGAAGTTAAGAAACAGAAAATTTGGACAGGGCACAAAATAAATGCTATGCTGCAAGGTTCCAAGCACAGGATTCTGAGCACAATAAGTTTCGGAGCGTTAGTTTTATAGCATAGGTTTCCAGTAATTGCACATTAAATTAGGACCTGCAAACATAAAAAGTGACGATCTAACTTTCACCCTGCCGAACTGTCCGTCGACATTGTTTTATGTTAGCTTTCACTAATCTGCCATGCAGTCAAAAGCCCCAGAGAACAGAATTGATTCTTTATTTAAATTTTGTCCTGTGATTTGGATATTCAAAATAGATTTTGCTCAGAACAGACCTCCTAGTTCCGCTTTTGACAACGTACATGTTATAAGTTTGGCAAGAGGTGTCCATTCATTCACCTTCTCTGCTTGAAACCGTGTTTGAGTATGAATGCTGAATTCAGAAACGATCTGTTTTTGCGCAGATGCTCCAGCGAGACAATATGTCACTTAACGTACCTCACTTGCAGCCCGCAAATGAGACTCAGTTCCTTGGCCAGTACGAACTCAGACATTGGATGAACAAGAGAATGTATCAAATAAACATCACAGAGATCAACTTTTTTTTTCCGAGCTGCTATCAGTTCTGATTAAGGGTAACGGGAACTGAAACGTGATCTCAAGTTTCTCTCGAGATGATGCCAGACCAAATGAGCCTTTCCAGCAATTAATGTTTTTGTGCCTGATTTCCAGCAACTACAGTTCTTTGGCGTTTATTGAGCAAAATTGCTGCCTTTCCTATATCCAGTCCCTCTTTGCGTCCGTTTGCCCCAATAATTGTTACACTGAGTGTTAAGACGAGTTTCAAAGCATTGAAGAGCAATGGTGTGAATGCAACACACATGCTTTCTAGTGAAGTAGATTTCGAAAGCATATATTTTTTGACGTGCAAATAACTTAAACAACATTGTTTAAAAGATTCGAGGTAATTACTGCTATCACTCTGATTTGAGCGAAGGTTGCTACCGTCAGAATGTAGAGTAGGAACCCATTATAAATCACTAAGAACATTTGGAACATATGGATGTTTTCAATGTCTACCATTGGAACTCCAACGTGAAATCGAGCACAATACAGTAGTGTCACAACATTCACTTCAGTTAAGGAAAACTCAGGCGAGCTGTCACACACAGCGACGTCAACACACCAGTCCAGATAACTCATATGGGAGAATAAATACCACGAGGTGTTTGACTTTTTTCAGCATTGATCTATTTGTCCTGCTGCTCCTGCCGTGTTTCAATGAAACTCGGCATTCTCTCGAAGAAACTACTCATTTTTCAACTTTAAATTTCAGGCCTTTCCGAGCTCAACATCAAACTCAATATTTTCAAACCAGAGCTGCTGTCCCCACTTTCACGTCCTGTAAATTTTCACATTTGGACTTTATTGTCATTCCACATTCAATTCAATGGAAAAGTTTAATCAATTTGCCATTCACATTTCTGTACGTAAGCATTGTTTATTCTTTGCCTCTTTTTCATATCACCTTGTTAGCTTTTAACATGTTCTCACTCTTCCAATTTAACATTAATTTCCGCCACATGACTGCGGTGTATGCATTTTCTACGTGGTTAGAGCTGATTTTCTTTTAACCCTCAAAATGAATGAAAGTAAATTCACTCATCCCTGCTTCAACAATGTTTGGAAATAGGAATCAGGTCTCCAACCCATGCTATTTAATTAGGCTCCGATGTTCACATCATGCACATGTGAGAGAAAAAAAATAATTACCTGTATGAAAGCTGCTCAAAGATGTTCAACTTGTCCCTTGTTGAATACTTGTGTGAACACCCATGATTGTTAATCCACCACCGACTTCTGAAACTACTTTCGTGTGAAACACCTCTAGCTGAACAAATGACCATGTGTAAAAATGTCCCTCTCTAAAACTTAAAAATTTTCAGTTTGAATAATCAAACCACGTCGATGCCTCTGGTCACTGCAAACTCCGGTTCATTTCCCATGGTCAAACTTGATTCTCTGCAATAACATGCGTAGCCATTGAACAAATTCTGATAAAGCTCGCAGGAAATCCGAATGACCACGCTCTAACCATTGCTCATTACACTGACTACAACGATCTGCTGTTCTTTGAACGGATTATCTCCAAAATCATATTGATCATCACTTTCAAATCGTTCTATGGACCCTCAGAAAATCTTTTTCCAACCCGAACACTGTGGTCTGGAGACAATACAGAACAAAACAGTATGAAGACAAGAAAATGATTGGAGTTGAGGAGAGGCCTGAACAAGTGATTGTGTGGGGAGAGGTTTTGCTGAGGGGATGGATAGATCGAGCGAGACCTGAGAGTTTTAATGGTGGGAGTGGCTGGGAATAGTTCTGGAGAGGCCTGACTATGGATTTCAGAGAGGGGAATGGACAGTTCAGGAGTTCACTAGCACCAAGTAGAAAATCAAATTTCTGCTTGGATACACATGTCAGCTAATTCCGATGCTGCCTGCGATGCAGAGCCTAACCCATAGTCTCCGCTCTGCTTATCTTCCCGCACTGCACAGCATGAAGGAACATTCCCTCCGCTTGTCCCGCTCCTCCCAGAAGGTCAGTGGGGAATGATATCCCCTCATAACAGCTCAGTGGTTGATGAAGTCAAAAATCATGCTCCTTTCTTCTTTTTCTGATGGGCATGTGATTTCATTTTCATCAGTGAAAACGATAGTCACCCTACCCCACAGTGAAGAATTTGACAGCAATTGATTCAAAATGACTGTACATGCTGAATAAAGGGAACACAATTTGTACTCCAACTTGTAATTCATAATATCTTTATTGCCATAAAATACCTTGAAAAGAGGCAAATTTAAATCATATAAGTGAACACACAGGAAAGCGATGAAGAACTATTATTAAATAAGTCTTACGGGAAGAATAAAACGTGAAAGGACAGAAAGATCTAAGTAGAGCATTCCAGAAATTAAGGCATACGCAATTGAAAGTATGGCAATATTTAGTGGTGGCTCAATTAAAATCAGGAAAATTCAGTGACTGAACTTAAGGAACGTTTAGACACCTTTGGGAATTTCAAAACAAGCAAGAAAAATTTGAAATTGAAGTGTTATGCATTGCACACTACTGAAAACGGCAGCGAAATAAAGAATATTTTTAACAGAGCGAACGATGTGGACAGCCAGCCGAGAAGGCATTGGAAAAGTTCTGGTCTGAGGCAACAAAGGATTTGGCAGAGGTTTCAGCAAAATGTCAGTGAGGCATGTATGGAGTGGACTGAAGTTAAGGAGCTCGAAGTAGATTTCGGGACGGCCTTTTAATGTGACTGAATTTTCATCTTAGGGACATACGACACCAAGTTGGAGAACAGGCTAGTTATTGGCAGAACAGGGCCAAATTCATCAGCATGGACAATACGAATTGTGACAGAGACGAAAGACAATGGTTTCAAAACTGCAATTATTTATCTGGAAAATATTTTGTTTTAATTAGAAGTGAATATCTGGCAAAGGAGAACATTAAGGCATCAAGAGGTAATGATAATATAAAATAGGAGCATGCTCGCTTCACTGTGAAATATTTGCACACGTTTTCAGATTATCAGCATCCGAAAGGGAGAATAGAGAACAGAATGAAGAAGACAGAATGTGAGGACTAGAACTGCTAGAGATCAGAGTGAGAAGTGTGGCGCTGGAAAAGCACAGCAGGTTAGGCAGCATCTGAGGAGCAGGAGAGTCAACATTTCGAGCAGAAGCCCTACATCACCAATAGTTAGAAGAAGCAAATATTTCTGTATAAGTATTCAAAAGCTGATAAAATTCAGTTTGTGTTGAATTTTCTGACTCTGTTAAATCATTTTACGCTAGTTGGTTCCAGTTTACTGGTTGGAGTTCCTGCCCTTTTACTATGTTGTAGAAACAAATGTATTGTCGTTAGTAAAAGGGTCGAAATTCAAGGCAGATAATTTCAGCTCCTATTGAACATTCTTTCCTCCCTTGGGTCTCAAACAGTTTCGGAAACTTAAGTAAAAATTATCTAAAATTTGCAAAAAAATCGAAGACATCCTTCCCAACTAAGCCAGGGATAGCGTTATCTGGAATAAATAGAATTTAGCTGATCAGCATCGGAATATGTATCAGTAAGCACAATGAGGCATTTTTTGGGACCACAAAACCATTCCCAACACCCAGAAAATCAAAATAGCATGAGACGCAGCAGCAGAGGAAATATGTATGATTCCCCGAGTCTGCTCCACCTTTCAATCAGAATGCTCTGGCTCTTTTACCTCAAACTCACATCTCATTTTCTTCCAATATTCATTCATTCATTTTGAGATATGAACTTCAGGTCTCGCAGGCTTGAACATAATTAATCATGATGTATTTATAACTATTTGGGATAGAAATTATGAAAGACAAAGAAGCTATTGAGTGAAGAATCTTCATGTGGTCACAGATGATGGCCTCTTATACTGAGAGTTGAGCACATGCATGAGTGTTCCAGGCACAGAAATTAGCATCTCAGCATTGACTCTGTCAAGCCAGAACTTTATATTTCAGTAACATCACTTAGATTACTTACAGTAATCTTTGTACTTCGGCCCAACAAGTCCACATCAACCCTCCGAAGAACAACCCACCCAGACCCATCCCCCAACATTTACAACTTCACATAACACTACAGTCAATTTAGCATGGCAAATTCACCTAACCTGCTCATTTTTGGACAATGGGAAGAAACCGGAGCACCTGGAGGATACCCACGTAGGCATGGGGAGAATGTGCATACTCCACACAGAGAGTTGCCTGAGGCGGGAATTGAACCTGGGTCTATGGCGCTGTGAGGTAGCAGTGCCACCGTGCCGCCGTGCCGCCCCGTTTTCTCCTTCTTCTGAATAATAATTAGAACAATTACATAAGAAGACCAAACTTTCAAGTTGCATTCTCAGTGCTAGCTCATCAATACCCTGTACGGTTGCAGGAAATATTCATGGGGATGTTGATGGCAGTTTTGATGGAATGGTCATGGCTGTCACAATATCAGCTTATGGACTATAAAAAGGAAAGAAGGTCAGCAGTTTACTGGGAGGAGGACCGAGGGAGCAGAAGTGGGTTTCATGGGCAAAGTTAAACTTGGAGATGGTAGGCGTGGAGATATCTTCACCACTTCATTGCGAGGACACAATGAGTACCAAGAATACAGCAGCAACATACAGAGGAGAATAGGAGTTATGAGGTTAGAGCAGTTTACAGAGATGGTGACGTTATTTGGATGTAGGAATAATGTATACCTTGATTCATTATTAGACCAGGAGATAATGTAGTAGTGAATAATCTCGTGTTTAACTGTTAAGGCGACAGAAAGAGAAACTGTGAATTTCCTGAAGAAGTAGTGAAGTTCACAACAACATCTAAATTTGCCTAATTTGTTTGTCAGATCAGAGTTTCAATTCAAAAAGAAACGATCAACACATAACGATCTTAAAAAAAGAGGCTTGATAGTCTGAAAGACGCACTCACTCCATCCCTTGCAAAATGCAGAATCACCACTTACACTATTTCTCAAAATCAGTCTACAAATCCAAAAAAAAACTTAATACATGCATTTACGAGGGGAAGGTTTGCAACAGTTTTATTAAATCAAGCAAGATCCTATAATTCATGAAGCACTGCCTTAGTGTCTAGTGGAAGGAGATGCAACCTTTATTTTTATTTGGAAATTGGATAATTACCTGAACACTAAATATGTGCAGTACTTAGGGAATTGGACACTGGATAATTGAGTTGCTCTTTCACAGAGTCAACATAGGCACGATGCGCTTACGAGCCTCCCCTATGGTGTGTTGATCCATGATTCCATCTAATTTTGGCCTTTGACTGAAAGCGTGTTTGAGTGGGAGGCTGTAGAACGGCAGATGAGCTGGTACACCAGGATCTCCTGGGGATACATTCATAGGGAATCTCAGGACCTGGAGGAACTCAATGTCGAATTCTATGCTCCTCTTTCTTCTCCCACTCTGGATAAGATATCAGGGAGTGTTTCTCAACTCAAGGGATGAAAGGTTGTCGAGCAGAGGGCGGTGGATGGAGATGGATCAGCGATCATCCGTGACTCCATTGAATGGTGGAATAAACTGGATGGGTTGAATGTCCTTCTTTTGCTACTGCTGAAACCACCTTCAGCCGTTATGACCTAATAAGGCCGGAGGTCATCACTGGGATTTGTTGTCAGAGGAGAAGCAGCTCGGCCACCCTCACGGCGCCAGGCCATTGAACCATTCCTTGACTCATCACGGACCTCCTTCCCCCTCTTTACCTCTGCACATCTCACTGCAACAACAGCACAGACATAATTCGCTTCAATTTCCACATCCCCTTATCACGAACCAGACTTTAGGAATGCTATTTCACTTTGGAACATGCCCAGTTTCGCGGCAGCAATCAGGCTGACATTAAGTAATTGCATGACTTTGGAAGGAGAAAGTGAGTACTGCAGATGCTGGAGGTCAGAGTCGACAGTGTGGTGCTGGAAAAGCACAGCAGGTCAGGTAGCATCCATGGAGCAGGAGAATCTACATTTCCGGCACAAGCCCTTTCTCAGGAATGAATGAATGAATCCAAAGATGGAATTAAGAAGTGAATTAATGAAAGCATTCGAAGATTGTATCAATGAGTCAATCCGTGTGTATGGAGTCTCGGTCCTCTGCTTGCTTCTTTTTCAAATATCTGTTTTTTTATGAGTGCAACTCGTAAAATAAGTATTTGTTATCTATTCAGAAATGGCCTTGACCTGATTTGTTGATAAAGAATAAATTAGAAAGAGATTGTCACTTAAAGGTTATCGCAAGCAACTTGAAATGTATGAATAAGCTAACGTCCCTGCAGTTTAAATCTGCTAGCAATACCCATCAAGCTCACGTTTGCAATTCTAACTGTTGACTTTGCATGGATTCTCACTTATTCTGAGTTTTGTACAATGGCATTCAAAATCGTTTTTGTTGCATTCTAATTGTTGGTTTTCCATGGATTCTTCCTTATCTGAGTTGTGTACAATTACACTCAAAATAGTTTTTGTTGCCTCCTTACCATGCATTTTCTTTCTACAGTGCAACATCATCTCTCACCCTTTCCACAAGTGCCACATCTTCTCTGAAGACCGCCGTTCCATTGATTACTGAACACTTCAACCCTAAGAAGCGGTGACTAAATTTGTTGGTGTCTGTCCCATACGCCAAACAAATTCGATCCAGACAAGGTTGGTAAATTGCAGGATCTATTTTGTTCCTGTCTGTCAGCCTCGGCTTACGCTGGGTTACACCCGAAACGTCGGCTTCTCCACCTCGTGCTGCTGCCTGACTTTCTGCGTTCTTCCAGCATGTGACTGTGTAAGTTGGATTCCAGCATCCGCAGGTTTTTTTTGTTGCTATCCACCATAGACTGCAATACATATAATCATCGTTGTCCATCAATTGTACACACACCAGAGCTCTATCAGAACATTGACTGAAAATTAATTAGTTGAAGTGCACCACACTTAAGTTTTATTCAAATTTTGTGATTTAGTTGATGATATTGTCAACATATTGCTGTTATAATATTTTTCTCCAGGTTCAGAAGTG
The DNA here is from genome assembly GCF_047496795.1 of Chiloscyllium punctatum. NCBI lineage: Eukaryota > Metazoa > Chordata > Chondrichthyes > Orectolobiformes > Hemiscylliidae > Chiloscyllium > Chiloscyllium punctatum. The sequence goes on along the minus strand of NC_092768.1, from coordinate 41,581,858 downwards.
TGCGGGAGAGCTTTATTTAATCCTGGAGTCGGGATCAACAAACTCATTCAGTGGCTGCAGAGCATTCTGAGCGAGAAATACGAAGAATTGCCTGGTGTGAAATAACATTTGAAAGTCGCTTTCCATATTGATGTCATGGACCTAAATAGGGTACAGAATGGGATATGGCAGCCTGGTTTTAGGAAGTTTAAGGAAATAAATAGCAGGATGTCAAAGTGATGATTACACCAATTATTATGGAATTTGGAGAATAGGACAGATCAAGACACGGTCGTAAAGATGGTGTAGAAGGGAAGACTGAACTTGCACATGACTTTGGTGTTCACGGTGGTGGGAGGGGCGGGGGAGGGTGTTCGGGAGGGTGTTGGGAGAGCCGGATTTAAAGGGTGGAGGGCACATGTCGGAACAAATATGAAAATAAAGCTGTACTAATTCCATTGCAGATCGCGCTGCAGTGAGACACATTAGTATGTTAGGAGGACGAATGCAAAGGGCCAGTAAAGAAAACTGGCGTATTTTCAGCTTAAATGTGCAGAAATCATGAACCGCTGCAGAACCTGAGGGAATTTGGCAGCATCTGTGAAGAGAGAAACACAATTAACGTGTTGGGTCTGAGTTGACTTTTCTCTGAAATCGAGATGGTAACTCCAATGATCTCGCCACATATGCTGCCAGACCTACATAGTTGCTCCAGAAATTTTATTATTTCGTTTCAGAAGGGTCAACTTCAATGGGTTGTGAATAGAGCTGCCCCAGTGAAATCGAATGAATGCGCCAATTCAAACATGAGCTGTTCTTAATGGGGAGATGATTCCGTGCCAAACAGAAAATTTCACAAGGAAGGGAGTTATAATAATCTCAATTGTTCAATTAAACACTGACACCGAAATATAGTGCATGGTACACAAACCCCAAAACAAAGAATAGATAAAATGATATATCAACATGTCACCATTATGGTGCCAAATGCTTTAATTCTGTGTTTTAAGATGGTACCATTCCGTACTTGATACAGGAGTTAAGACTGATGAGATTTAATGACTCCGAGTTAAGGTCGAGTATTTATTTTATGTTCGAGAATAAACCAACAAATATACTTTGCTGTCGAAATACAGTAGAACATAGAACAATGCAGCATAGTACGGGCCCTTCAATCTCGAAATTGCACCGACTTGTGAAACCAATCTCAAGCCCATCTAACCTACACTATTCCATTGTCATCCATAAATTCATCCAATGACCATTTAAATGCCCTTAAACTGGACGAGTCCACCATTGCTGCAGACAGGGTATTCCACTCCCTTACTACTCTCTGAGAAAAGATCCCACCTCTGACATCTGTTCTGTATCTATTAACCCTCAGTTTAAAGTTCTATCCCCTCGTACTAGCCATCAACATCCGAGGAAAAAGGCTCTCACTGTCCATGCTATTTAATCGACTAATCATATTTTATGCCTCTATTAAGTTAACTCGTAACCTTCTTCTCTCTGATCAAAACAGCCTCAAGTCCGTCAGTCTTTCCATATAAGACCTTCCCTCCATATCAAGCAACACCCTGGTAAATCTCCTCTGCACCCTTTCGAATGCTTCAATGTCCTTCCAATAATGAGACGACCAGAAATATGTGCAATGCTCCAAATTCGGCCACACCAGAATTTTGTTTCGCTGCAACATGACCACACGGCTCCAAAACTTAATCCCTCTACCAATACATGCTAACACACCATACAGCGTTTTAGCAACCCTATCAATCTGGGTGGAAAATTTCAGGGATCTATGCAAATAAATCTGAAGGAAGTCCTGGTAAACATTTGAAGAAGGATTACTTATGCACTAAGTTAATTAACAGGAAGAATTTTTTTTGCTGGCTAGCCCATGGCTTGCTCTTCTGATTGGAATAGAAAAGGTCTGTCTTACAGCGGAAGACATGCTTGTTTTACTTCCAGAGTGGTCATTCTAACTGGAACATGCAGCTTATCGAAATAAGTATGAGTATTATAATTATCTATGATTATTGCACAATATGGTTGAATTGTGCATTTACCTTTCCTTATCAGAAACCACTCATGTTTCAAAAGATAACAACATTGGCATCTCAAAATCTCACTCTATGCATATCCAATATCAACAGAAATTTATAATACTGAATTACCACTATGATGTAAATAACTCCACTTATTCAATATGAAATTAAATGTTACATGCTACATTATGACTTTGAAAATATAATCAATCAATATTTGCTGACAAAATTAAATCTACGGTGACATGAGTTTTACTTTCCAACCGGCATTGCAATTTGGTTGCAAATTATTGCGCACTACTAATTCCTAAACAGTGGCTTGAACAAAGGGAAGCTGCTTTCTTTTACGAATTCTGACGTTCCATTTTATTGAAGGTGACACAAAGCATGGGGTTCCAAAGTTTAAACTCATTGTAGTCTGGTGGCCAACAGCAAAAATGGCTATTAGACTGGTTAAGAACTGCAATGAAACATGCTGGAAACTTTGGTCCAGCTAATTGAAACTTTGACTTAGGTGAAAACTGCAAATTGGACATGTATATTGATTTATGTGATAAGGTTTACCTGCAGGATCCTATGTTGACTAAATAAGGGAAGAGTCTTAGTGAGATGGTAACATACTGACACAACTATTATCTTTTATGCAGCATGATTTGTGACTCTTTGCAACTTGATGTAAACACAATGGACTTTGTTTTTAAGTAAACCCCACTGTGATGAAATACTGTGATCAGGCTTTGATCAAAAATGCATTTTGTGAGCACCAGAGATGTTTATGGAAGTGCAAACAGGCTTTTGGATAAAGTTAACAGCATAAAAGGACTTTGCTTTACCAGAGCTAGCAGTCGAGATCTACACTCGCAACATATATAACTTGAAATTATCGACGGAGAGAAAAAGAATCGTGAGGGAAGCCCTACACCAAATGTGAAAGATGGCATTCCATTCAGAAGGAGATGATATGTGTTTCAAGCTAAATTTACTGATTGAAATTAAGAGTTACACTTAAAGGTGAAATGAATTTACACAAAGTGATTTTGAATGAAGTGAGCTAAACTTGAAGTTGTTAGATGAAGTATGAAGTAAATGTTGCAACAGATATGTTACATTAATTACTAAAGAATTAAATTAAGAATTGTTTGATTAATTCCTGAATCGCTTCTCTGCCTTTTATCTGTCACACAAGGAAAGAATACCTGGGAGTAAGGTAAAGGGCTCCTTTTCGGTAACAACTCCATCATCAGTAATCTCGGCATGACGAGAGAGTGGGTCTGATGACCCCAAACAAGTGACACCTTTATCTTCTACAAGCTTACAGCATGCTATAGCTCGATGTATTAATTCAGGTTCCTGGACAATCCTCCAATTTACATAAGAACAATAACACAATATGAAATAATCTAAAAGCCTTAGATTAAGTTGTGCCATCTGAAAATTACAGGGAATAATCAGTAAATCAGTTATGCATTTGTTCAATCTTGTTTTAAAAACGTATGAAACTTCTGAGAAGAAAAGAGGGTTAAATGCAAAAACGAAACAAAGAGAAAATATTCTGTTATTCATAATATTCGTGGGTGCAGATCAAAAAGGAGAGATCTGAAAGAAGGGCCTCAGCCACATGTTCTGAGTAGATAATGCATCTTTCAGTTTTTAGCTTACAGAATATCAATATTCAGTGAAATCGAGTCACATCATGACCCTATCAATGCATTTGCAACAGCAGTACCCTATGGATTATAGGTTTACATAGAAGTGCTTGACTTGCACACGTATAGATCATTGAATATGGCCGAACAAGTAGAAAAGGTGGTTAAGAGATGTATGCAGTACTTGTCTTTCTTTTTCAAGGCACTTCATACAGGATGATGGAGGGCATGATAGCGGTATATAGAATGTATACTGCAGTTGGAACATTGTTTCCTGTATCCTGCCCATCGTCAGCAGCCACTTTCCAGTCCAAACCACGCAGGCACGTACTCCTCATTGAACGACCGTCATGTGACAGGTCAGTCAGTGAGTGACCATTTACAGGTTTCAGTGGTCAGGTTTCTAGTTTCTGTGGGGGAGAGGCATTGCTATTTTACCTCACACTGCCTGAGCAGTAGACCTTGCCCAGTGCCAAATTGTTTGACTGCACTCTACTGTAAGTAACTGAAGGGCAGCTTGTAGTGCCTGCTCTCCAGTTCTCTTGCCACTGGAGCAAGACCTCGCACTACAAGGTAGTCAATGTACAATGGTTTCCCTACATGAAAAGAACTCTCACACAGGTACCTTCCACATGAAGGATGCAGTTCGGGACGTTCCCGCCAGTGATAGTCCAGAATGTCACACTACCATCATTGCCTGGCAACTGAGGTTCGACGATACTAACATTGCCACCCTATGTGAAATATGATTGGCAGGGAAAGGATAGGTTAAAGAGCAAGGTGGTGGCTACACCTTCTTTGGAAAAGCGAGGCCAAAGAAGAGCAGAATTCCAGATTCAACATTAAAAACGAACTGTTCAACGAACTCAAAGACTCACCCTGCAGGATTGTCGAGGACGTCATGACACTCGAACTCACCCTTATTCTGAACCAGTCCATCATGATTTTCAATGCATATTCACCAACGATTGATTAAGCAGGTAAGGATGAATTGTACTCCAGCCTTGACCAATCTCTTTTCACAGGCACCAGCAGTTGACAAAGTATTCATGCTCAGTAATTTGAATGCTAGAGACAGCAAAAGTGCAGACCTGTAGGATGATGTAATAGTGAAAGACAGAGTAGGGAAGCAAAACTGCAGTTGCATCCTTCTGTTGACCAAATGGCTCCTCATCACCAACATACTCTTCTGCCAAAGAGACAAATGCAAGACAGGGTGGCAGCCCCTGCGTTACAAACACTGGTACCTTCTTGATGACGTCGCTGTCCGAGTGATTGATCGGAAAGACATTAGAATGACCCATGCCATGACAGAAGCCGATGACTAGTGAACGTACCATCAGCCAATCCAAGCCAGGAGCGACATAAATATGGTCCCAACACAGCAGAGTCAACAGAAGCAAGGGCAAAAGATGTTCAACATTGAGGCAAAGACTCAGAAATGGTAGCCTCATACAACCACTTCATCGCAACAGCCTAGCAACCTTTGGCAAGACAAATTCACAACAGCCTCTGGTTTGCTCTCAAGGCCACCATCATCGATGCCTTTGAAACTCCATTGGTCACTTAAACAGGATATACCAAAACTGGTTTAACAAGAATGATCAAGAGATCCGAGAACTGATAAATAGAAAGGCACGGCATTTCTCACTGTCAAACAGCAACGCGCTTGGAAGAGAAAAGGCAGGCCTGCAGGTCATTTAAAGCCGCGGTATAACAATGAACTCGTGACTGAAAGAACAGGTGGTGATTGGAGAAAGCACTGGAGGCCCGACCATGATATGCAGAGTTTCTTCTGTGCTGTCAAGACCACCTAGGTATCAAACATCCAAGGCCCCACATCACTGCTGAAGTGAATCGAATCAAAGATAAATAAGCCATCAAACAATGTTGGAGAGAGAACGTCAGAGACATCCTCAACCTGAGCTGTGTGATCAGTTCAAGCATTTTTGACCCATCCAACAGCTTGTGACAGGCCACGAGCTCAGCAACATTCTAGCTCAATACAAAGTAGGCACTAGTCTATTACACCTTGTCTCAACTGCTTCCAACATATTGATACCTTTCCATAAGTATGGCGACCAGTACTGTACACAATACTCCATATGAAATCTCACTAATGTCTTGTATAACTGAACCATAATCTCCCTACTTTTGCACTAAATTACCATCGCAGTAAACGCTAACACGATTAACTTTCCTGAATATTTGCTATGCATGTATCCTAACTTTCTGTGATTCATGCACTAGGGCACCCTTATCACTCTGCATTTCAGAGATGTGCATCCTCTCCATTTAGGTAACACTTTTAAAAAATTCTCTCTGCTAAAACGTATATCTTCTCAGTTTCATAAATTTTATTCTATTTGCTAGATCCTTGCCCACTCACCCAGGGATATCAGTTTACAGCTTCCTCATATCGTCTTCCCAATTTACCTATAATTGTACCATCAACAAATGTAGCGACTATATCTTCACTCAGTTCATCCAAATCATTTACATAAAAATTGTGCAGAGTTGCAGATCTAGCAAAAAACTCTGTAGCATAACACTGCTGATATCTTTCTCACTTGAAAAAATCTATTTATTCACACTCTTTCTTCCTGTAGGCTACCAATTTTCTATTTATGCCAGTATAGTACCCGTTATACTATCAGCTTCTGTCTTCCTCAATAACCTTTTACATAGCATCTTAAATGCTTCCTGGAGATCCAAATACAACACATTCACAATTTATCTTTATCTATTGCACCAGTTACTTCTTCAAAGAATTCCAAGAAATCCGTAAGATACAATACTCCTTTGACAAAACTATTTCGGTTCAGCCACATTACCTTGAACATATCTAAGTGCCCTGTGTAATGTTTTAAATAAAATATGCCCTGATGTCCTTGTTCTTCAGGTTTCTGACGATTTGATGTTGTGTCACATTTTCGCCAAAGTCCAAATACACATGATTCATCTTCATCTCCTCTCAGATATTTATTTCTCTCTCTTTCTTCATATAGAGGCTGAATAGCAGTCCCAAAAATGACTAGACTATTGAGTTCATTACCACAAACTTGCAATGTGTGTTTGTTGTTTTTCTCTAATGCCCCCCTTTTACTCTTTTAAGTTCCTTCTTCAGTTTTAAAATGAAGGGATTGGATATGAAAACCTAAATATGGCATGATATTGAGATCTGATAGAGTGTCTGAATTCATTATAAATTGAATATCTTTGGTCTTAAACCTAGAATCAAAAAGTACACTTCTCAGAAGACAGAAGCCATGCACATGTTCTGCTTGTGGATGACAATCCAGGCAGTCATCTGGTCTGTTGAGACACAAACGTTAGCAAGAAACCATTGAAATTTAGGGAAATTGGTAAAGGATTCAATTACTTTCGAGCTGGAAACTCATGAACATGTTCATAATGGGAACAGGCTGTTCATTTGAAAGAAAAAAAAGTGAGGACTGCAGATGCTGGAGATAAGAGTTGTCAGTGTGCTGCTGGAAAAACACAGCAGGTCAGGCAGCATCCGAGGAGCAGGAGAATCGACGTTTGGATATAAGCACTTCATCGGTAATGTGTCCTCATTCCCGATGATGGGCTTATGCCTGAAACATCGATTCTTCTGCTCCTCGGATGCTGCCTGACCTGCTCTGCATTTGACAGGAAAGGACATCAGGGTATATATTATTAAAGATATTATCGTAGGGCACTGATATGAGTTCAAGTTAATGCGGCAGAGCCAAAATACTTTTGTCAAAGAAAATTATGTTTAACTGATCTATTGGGGATCCACTAAGTTGTCAGCACTGCTAACACAAAAATGATGCAGAACAGAGAGAATCTATTCACCTGCTCTGTGTGCAATGGGCCGATGAATGGTAGATGTAGTTCAATTTTGACAAATGTAAGACTTTGCATTTTTGTAAGACAAGCCAGAACTTATACAGTAAATGGTAGGGGCCTGGGGAATGTTGTTGAATAGAAAACAAACAATTGGGGCGCGGCCACATCGTACTTTGAAAGCAATGTCACAGGTAAACTGTTTGGTGAAGAAGACATTTGGCATGCTTGCCTTCACAGGTCGGAACATGGAGCGTAGAAGTTAAGAATAATACAATATTACCTTTAAAAGAAGCTGAGAAAGTTAGTGATTGGGAAGAAGTTTGAAATTTCATTAATCAGCAAAGAATGATAAATTACTGAATAAGAATGTTTGCCAGAAAGAGAGCAGCAGATCACAACAATTTCTTCAAATATTTATCGAGAGAATACTTCGATGTATTAGAGGATGAGATTGTGGGATTTTGAATGGGAAGCAAAGGAATTGCAGAAATGTTGATCAGTTGACTCATGCCTGTTTTTACAAAACATCCAACGTACATTTGAAAATCAATTTGTAAAAGTAAGGCTTAACGAAAAATATCTTCAAGGTACAATTTGAAAACTAATCAACGTAAAGACGGGCAAGTCCGTTGGTCATAATGGTCCTAATTCTAGGTTTTAAAAATAAGCAGCTGAAAGTATTATAGATGCATTGGTGGTGATCATACAAAATCGTTTTGTTCCAGAAAAGGTTATCGACTGTGAAATTGTAAATGCAACACCATCATGAAGGAAGAGAGTGACAGAAAGAACGAAGATGAAGAACAGCTAATCTAAAATCTCTTGAAGGAAAAATGCACAAATCAATTATTATGGAGACAACAGTCAATCATTTAGAATGTCCCCTCATGCGTATGTGCAGTCACTATAGTTCTATGAAATAAAACTCTTGATTAAGTCGGGAAATGATCATGCAAGGTGTCAATGAGGTGCACCTTGATATACAAAAGGTTTTCGATAAAATGCCATACAAAAAGTTATGGCACAAAACGAGTGCTCATGATGTAGGGATAGCAAGTTATTATGGATAGTTAATATTAAGTAGCGAGTAGGATTGAATGGGTAATTTTCGTATTAACAAGGGAACTCAAATATTAAGGATGAAAACACATCTAACTCAATGTATTCAATGGTATAATCTGTACTGGTCACTGGCAAGAACATTCTAAAGTTAAAAAATACTTTCTGAAAATAAGTCTCTTTTCAACTGAAATCTCACGCATAATTTGAAGTAACCACATATTTTAAAACTATGCCCCAAAGAGAAGGAAAAAAATTCTCCCAGATCCATCCAATTATACTTGCAATTGCTGACAGTGTCATGATGTTTTCTATTTCTTCCTGTAGTGCAATTGGTGTCAGAAATACAAAATATATTTTCATGAAATACATCTTACACATGCCCTGTACTGCCGATTCACCAATATTTGAATTAGATATCAATGTTCACCATGTGGTTCAACACAGAGTATGTCATAAAAGCATTACTGCGGATGCTGGAATCTGAAACCATAAGAGAAACTGTTGGAAAATCTCAACAGGTCTGACATCATCCGTAAGGAGAGAAAAGAGCTGAGGTTTCGAGTCGAACTGATCGTTTGTCAAAGCTTAAAAAAAGGGAGAAATAGGAAATATTAAGCTGAGAGAAGGTGAGTCATGGCTCCAGAAGCAATAAAGAGGTGATAATGACAGTGCATAGAGAGACTGTAGGGAGATTTGGAGCTGTGAATGACAAAGGCTGAAGTCAGTGCTGTGTGACAAAATATGTGGGTGATGGGGGCTATGGGTGAAACAGATGCAAAATGGAAAACAGGGGAGAGGGGTTGCAAAGGGGTAAGAGGATAGGAAAAAGGTGATGACAGTGTGGGGCACGAGCGAAAGAGAGACAACAAGAAGTCAGAAGTATAGAACATTGAAAAAATATTAAAAAAATACAAGTAAAATAAATGAAATTAAATTACGGAGCAGAATGAAAACACAGAGTTCGAGATGGGATAATCATCTAAAGTTGTTGAGTTCAATGTTGAGACCAGCAGGCTGTAACGTGCCTAGTCAGAAGATGAGATGCTGTTCCTTCAGTTTGCGTTGAGCTTCACTGGATCATTGCAGCTGGCCAAGGACAGAGATGTGGGCATGGGAGCAGGATTGTATGTTGAAGTGGCAAGCCACAGGAATGTCCGGGACCTGACTGCATATAGACCGAAGGTTCTCAGCAAAGCGATCACCCAGTTGGCGTTTTGTCTCTCCAATATAGAGGAGACCACATTGGGAGCAACGAATGCAATAGACCAAATTGAAAAAGGTACAAGTGAAACGCTGCTTAACCTGAAATTAGTGTTTCAATCCGCCTTGGCGTCGGATGGAAGTGCAAACAGATTGCACATCCATGGTGAATAGAAGGTGGTTAGGGCATGCGAATTGAAAGCTGTCAATGTGTCACAAGGCATCAGAGGAGTCCTGGATATAGGTGGGGATGGAGTGATCCAGAGGAGTAAGGATGGAATCAAGGTAGGAGGAAATAAGTTGAGTGGGACAGGAGCATGCTGGGATAGTCCTTCTTGTGGATTTTGGGGAGTAGGTAGAAACGGGATGTCTGGAATCTGTGGGGGTGGGTGTGGGGTGAAGGTTGGCATCCGGAGGAAATGAGGTCAGTCACGGTGTTGGAGGCAATGGCTTGATGCTCAGTGGTGTGGTTATGCTCCGGGGGGTGGGGGGGGTGGGGGGGGGGTTAGGAGGAGGAAAGGAATCTGAGAGTTGGCGCTCAGCCTCTGCGAGGTAGAGGTGAGTACACCAGGCAACAACAGCACCCTCTTTGTCAGCAGGTTTGATGACAAGGTTGGGGTTGGACTTAAGGGAACGAAGGCCAGAAAGTTCAGATGGAGATAGAGGTTGGAATGGGTAAGAGGGTCAGCGAAATTAAGGCGGCCAATATGCAGTCAACAATTGTCAATGAAAAGATCGAGGACAGGAAATTGTCCTGGTGGGGGTATCCACTTAAAGGTGCAATGTTGGAGGGATGTGAAAAGATCTGTGGAGCGAGGGGTGACTCTTTCCCAAAGAAGTGAGCATGAAGCAAAGGCGTCAGAAGAAGAGCTCAGCATCATGTCCAACCCGGAATTCCTTGAGGTGGGAACGTAAGGGGACAAAGCTGAGTCAGTTGCTGAGAACAGCACGCTCAGCCACAAAGAGGGGAAAGTCAAAGGGTATGGTGAACTCACAGCAAGGGCTGGGGCTGAAAGAGATGGGGTTCGAGGCACTGGGAATGCTGAAAGGTGGAGGATGGTCAGGGGTGTGGATGAGAAGTTGAAGCTTGCGTTCCTTAACATGTGTAAGAAACAGGAAAAGTTTGGAATTAAGGTGTTGTATAATACGAAGAATGAAATTAAACTGTGGACCAGGACAACTTTGAGATCGAGTAAGTCGGTGCTGCTGGAGAGAGGTGCCGAGTGCTTTCATGTGGCAGCGTATGGCTCTGAATATGGCTTTTAGGGTGCAGCGAGAACAGCAGTTGGGAAAATGTTGTATATCGTGCAAGTATCTGCAATACTGAAGGCTGCATACAGGGTGGAATTTGAGTGGAAATACACGTGGAGTATGTGGAGGCGAAGACAGTCACTGAGGACGGAAATATGGCTGTCGAAGCGACACTTAGTAAATATCTTTTCTAACACTGAGAGAGAAAAGGAAAGCAGTGAGGATGAACAGGGGGAGAGAGACAGATGAAAATCCTGTCGGAGAGAAGAGCAGTACTTCTTCAGGGTAGGCAGGTGGCAGTGGGTTAAACACTGGATAAAAGCAAATTACTGTGGGTGCTGGAATCTGAAACGAAATGAGAAAATGCTGGAAAATCTCAGCAGGTCTGGCAGCATCTGTAAGGAGAGAAAAGAGCTGACGTTTCGAGTCTAACTGACCCTTTGTCAAATCTAAGAATAGGGAGAAATAGAGAGGTATGTACACTTATCTGAGAGAAGGTGAGAGGGGGTCTTGACGTCTTTGTTTTTATTCTGCTCTGTAATTAAATTTCTTTTTTATTTATCTTTTAAAAATAGATTTTCACTGATCTGTCCCTTTCATTTCTTGATTGTCTCTCTTTCTCTCGCTCCCCACTCTCTCTTCACCTTTTTCCTCTCCTCTTCCCCCTTTGCTACCCCTCTCCGCTGTTTTCCATTTTGCCTCTGCTTCACCCATTTCCCCCCGCACCCCCCATCCCTCACATATTTGGTCACATAGCACTGTCTTCAGTCTTGGTCATTCACAGCTCCTAATCTCCCTACAATCTCTCTACATACTGTCATTATCACCTCTTTATTGCTACCTTTGCTTCTGGAGCCATGAATTACCTTCTCTCAGCCTAGTATAAATACCTCACTATTTCTCCCTTTTTTAGCTTTGGCTCGAAACGTCAGCTCTTTTCTCTCCTTACAGATGCTGGCAGACCTGCTGAGATTTTCCAGCATTTTCTCTTTTGGTTTCAGAGTATGTCATAGTTACTCCAATAACTACACGTAGTCTATGTTCCTGACATTGTTAATCAAGGGCCAAATTAAGAGAGTATTGCAGATGTGATATATTAGATACATTAAGCATTTACAAAGTAATCATATTATTCTGTAAATTGGTACTACTCATTCGCTGGTAAGATAAAGAATGAAAGAAAAATATATAATTAAGATGGAAAATGCCATGTATAATGAACTTATCAAACATATCACCAGCTGAGTCCATTGGGAATAACGTGAATAAATCTTAAATTTAAAAAAATCCAACTGGTACTTCACATTGGGTTCAACAAGGTACTTTTTCATAACACCAACCATAACATTTTGCCCAGTCAATGAATTTAGTACTACGCTCACTGGCCTTCAAACAAGTGCAAATTCATGGCTATTCTGACTGCCAATGGTTATTATCCCAGAAAAAAGAAACCTCCGGTCAAAACACAGCTTCTCAACTGTACAAGGAAATGACATACGATCCACTCTGAATGAACTACGGGTGCTGCTATCATCCAGACCAAATGACATTTTGTAGGTATAGAAGTATTGATGCTGGCTATTTCTGAAAAGAATCACAGTAATAACCATGTAGACAAACCAAACAGGAAAGCTTCCATGGAGGGGATTCCTTAGGATCTACCCAAAGTATAATCATTTGCACCAGAATGAGGAAGTCGTTACAGCTGACTGAGGATTTTGGCATGATTCTGGCAAAGGACGCCATTCATTACAATAATTGCTTTTCCTCCCTCAGAGTACGTGAATAAACACTCGACCAATATGATGATTAGTTTTACATAGGGGTTCAGGAGGAGCAGTAGACCAGTCAACCCTCATGTTTACTGTTCCATTCAATGAGATCATTGGTTATCTGGTTGCGGTTTCAAGTTCACGTTCCTTGTAAGTCTTCCCTCTGCAATGTATTTATGTATCAAACTATTTCATTTGTCTCATCTCCTCAACGTTTTAAAAGTACTATTGGATCTCAATAATGCACAAAGATTTTATCAGCTCCAAGAATCCTTCTAATTTGTCTCCAGAATTATCCAGATAATGCCACATGAAAAGTCCCAATGAGTAGACCCCAGCTGAAAGACATCCTGAAATACTGCCGTTTAATTATCTCCAGAAACCGAAAATAAGACCTTGATCATAAACCCCGCGACATACAGCTTAGACAGCAGAGAAAATGGGTCCTTTCCACCTTAACACAATGAGGAGCAATGACCCCTCATAATGTGTCGACTGCACAATGTGCAATGAGGTAATATTGTAAAGGATTTGAAAATGAATGAATTTCCAATATGTCCTTGATGAATGAACCTTGATACCCATTTTCTGGGTATATTCATTCAAATTTTACCAATGGGAGACCGTAAAATTTGAAGTTCATTCAAAGGTAGTCTAACTATTGTTGTTAAAAGTTCATCAGAGTCACTATAATTAAAATTGGTTCGTCTTGCTAACATATAACTCGGAGCCACGGCAATGTGGTTTTCTCTAAATGTTACTCTGAAATAGCCTAGAAAGCCAAATTGTTCTTGGACAACAACTGTTGAGCTTTCCATCAACACTCGCATCCCGTTAAAAAAATGAAGAAGAGGACAAATGAATAGAACAGAGAAATGCATAGAGAGTCAGTACCATCTATTCAACCCAACCAATGCTTAAACAGTATTAACACTTCTGAGCTGTGTTCACGTTGATGTTCAGTTTTTTCTCATACCATACCCTTTCTAAACTCCAGTCTGGTATGTGAAATATTCAGGTTAGACAAAAATACATTTAGTGCAATACAGAAATACATTTAATGCAAAATTTATTACACATGTATCCAAAATACACAGTTCCAACCAAGTTTTGGGCCATTTAAAACCAATTGAAACAAACACTAACTGCTAAAAACAAATTGTCAAACACTTTGTTCACTTTTAGACGTGATAATCATTACTAATGACAGCAGAATGCAAACTCCGCTGGTGTATATGAACTCACTCATATGCCAGTAGGTTGGATGACAGAGTGAAGCTCTTCCCACAAATCAAAACAAGTAATTGGCTTTTCCTCAGTGTGAACTTGCTGGTGTGTCAGGAGGTGGGATGATTGAGTAAACCACTTTCCACACGCAGAGCAGTTGAACCTTCTCTCCGCTGAATGAACTCTCTGGTGTTTTACCAGGTTGGTCGACAGATTGAATCCCTTCCCACTATCAGAGCAGATGAATGGCCTCTCTCTCGTATGACCGTGCTGGCATGTCAAAAGATCCCTTTTGCTTTTAAATCTGTTCTCACAGTTAGAGCATTGTAAAGATCTCTTGACATTGTGAGCAAGCTGGTCTCTCTCCTTCCCACACAACGAGCAGATGAACGGCCCCTCTCCAGTGTGAAGTAGCTGATGTGTTAGCAATTGGGGTGAAGGAGAGAATGCCTTTCCACAGTCAGGGCAGGTGAATGGTTTATTCTCAATGCTAGTCTGATAGCAAATCGTTTTGAATTTTAAAGCTCTTAACAATGGCAGGATATTTAGAAAGATTTTCATTGGTGTTTTCAAATTCATGTGTCATGAGGTGAGATGTGCAATAGAATCTCATACCACAATCAAAGAATGTGAAAGGCTTCTCACCTGCGGCAATGAGTTGATGTGACATCAGTTTCTGAGAGCTTTTAAAAGACTTCCCACAGACCGAGCATTTAAACAGCATTTCTTCTCTGTGAACTTTCTGGTGTGTTCGAAAGTTGGATGGATCTGTGAATTCCTTCCCACGCTCGGAGCAGATTAACAGCATCTCTCGAAATTTGAACTCACTAGTGTCCCACCAATTGGGATGCCACTCTCAAGCCCTTCTTGGATCGACTGAATTCTGTGAAACCAGTGAAACATTTCTTTGTGCATTGAAAGCTTTTCTTCCCATTTCAAATTACTCTTTGTGAACCTGCTGATAGTGCAGCAGGGCGAATGAGTAAATGAATGTCTTCCCATTCAAACAATGTGGACGGCTTTTCCTAACTAATTGCAATTATATAGTCCAAGCTGAAAAAGATAATTGAAACCTTTCTAATGGATCACAAAGTCATACAGTTACTCTCTATTGAGATTGTACTTGTGTCTTAACTTGCATGATGATCAGCTGAAATCTCGTTCACTTACACAACATGTGCATCATTGCTCTCTGCTCTGAATGTTGATTTTTCCTTAAATAGTCACAGGTTGAAGATATTTAGGTCTCCGTGACTTGACTATTGTACATTGATGTGATATTTAATTTATACTGTCCATCTATAAATGTTTTTCAAATTTCCTGCGAAATTAATGAAAAATGAGTAACATTAAAATAAGAAAACAGCTTGTAAATTGAATTAATCTGGAAATCTGTGGTGATGGAAAAGCACAGCAGGCTAGGCAGCATCCGAGAGCAGGAACATCGACATTTCGGGCAAAAGCCCTTCATCAGGAATAAGGTTAGGAGCCTCTATCCCTAGATAAGGGGTGGATGTCGCCTGGACAGGATTATTCCCACTGTGATGATAAACGAGTTGGGCTGGGGCTGTTTATCTGACAGCAGAGAAGGCTGAGTGCCGAACTGAATAACAAGTGCATAATTATGAAAGGGATAAGTATGTGCGGTAAGAATAAACTTCTTATGATTAGGATTGATAGAAAGGGGTTTAGATGAAACGCAAGATAGAGGGTGTTTAGGGGAGATTTAGAAAAAATATTTTCACCCAGAGAGTGATGTTTATTTGGAATTAACTGTCTGAACGTCTGGTAAAGCAAAGAGCCATCCGAGCATTTCCGGAATATTTGCTGAACTCTTGAAGTGACAGAACACACATGGATAAGGACCAGATACTGGAAAGTGTGGCGAGGATAAACAGATGTTTGATGAAAATCCCGAACACAATGGGCTGAGGCCAACTTTGTGTGCTGCAATGGCGAACGCGATAGAAATGTATATCATTGTTGAAGCTACTATTCAAGGTTTGTCCTTTCAAAATCCCCCTTAGTCATGATTTAGTCCAGGCTTGTATTTGAAATGAATCAATGATATTCTGCTGATTCATCATCACTTCCATGTTGGGAGTTATTGTCCTTACTGCTGACGAGAGGAAGTTCCTTACCTCCTCGGAGCAAGTTTTCAGGAAATCATAACTCTTGCAATATCATCAGCCCAGAATTGACTGCTCACACAGAAAATCTGAAAGTTTCTTTGAGAGACCCAACTGTCTCGGCACAGAACGTTTCCCTCCCACGGTTGCACCGCCAATTTCCATTTCATTTTAAGGTAGAGTCCAAAAAATGTTTGTTTTCCACTGGGCAACAGGATGATGTGGATGGGCTGGCAAAAGACATTGAAGCGTTCGGTCAGCCATGACGCTATTGAATGGCAAGAGAGTGCCGGTATTGAATGGCCTCCTCTTGTTCAACTCTGTCTGAGCTGTTTCTGGCAAAGGGTGTAAAACAACAATGTGATAACGCTAATGTGAATCTACACCGCGGAATTGAATACTAATCTTCCTCACAGCTAGAATACACATCTCCTGTTGAAGCTTTAGATCAGGCAGTGGAAGATTTTCACAGGTGCTCTGTCAGACTGCATGCTCCTTCAGACAGGTTTCCAACTGGACACATGGTGCAAGTGAACAGTGTGGATATTGGGAATTCAGGACTGATTTCTCATTTGCTGAGCTGCAGTTATGGCCATGGTCGTAAACATGAATTTCTGACATTCTGAATATTACTCTGAATTCTCGCTACTTTAAAATTTAAACGAAAATTCAATTTACCCTGTCATAACATTCATATGTCTTCTGTATTTATGGAAATTTTGTAACGTTCTCTTGGATGCAGTAATAGTGAAGCTTGTTGACAATGGGCGTAGTATGGGTTCCGACTGACTGAACTTTCCAAAGGAAATCGGTGTGGGGGTGCCACTGAATCGATTCTGTGATGAATTGAAGCCGATGGATTGAAAAGTCCCGTGGCATTGCTTGTAATTAATGCAGGAAGCCGCATCAACTCATTTTTTAATAAAGTCGATTTTAAACAACACGTTCGTCATCCCGAAGCTCCAAATAATCACTGGTCCATGTCAGTAATACTGGCCTGAGTGAGGATGGTGTCAGAATTACAGCATCATCACAGATCCATTAATTTCAAGGTCCTGGTGGTAAGAGCAGGGCACCGTGCACCCGAGCCAGTGGTGCAATCGGTCAGTGTGCTGTACTTACGTGACAATAGGGAGGCACGTGATATTCTGAGGCTGTGACTTCGAGTTTTAACTTTACCTGACATTGACTATGGATTATTAAAACTTCAGACTGAGGAGGAGTAAGAGAACAAGGTTGAATAACATAGCATTTATTGTAAAAGACCAGTTTCTGATTTTGTAGCGTGTTCTGTCTATGTGAAATGTCTCAATTTTTAACCGAAAACTGCAAATATTGCCCAGGGTAATATCCATGTCTTGATAGAGAAACACAGGTGATGTTTCAGCTCGATGACCTGTCTCATATCACTGACCCTGCACTGGTTTACGTTCGGGAAAAGGCTCCTTAACTCGTTTCATATTATTCCACTTGCTGCAAACTCGCACAGCTCATTAAACAAATTGAAAGGAATGGGATTCAGCACATTGGGTAGTTTGAAGGTTGAAGGCAAATCTGAAGCCTAACAAGATTTTAGTTAAATTACTACTGGGTTCAAGGAATAAGGGCGAGTCTTATTATATTTCTTGAGATGGGGAGCAGAAAGTGAATATTAAATGGACTCCCGTTTCTGGTGATTGCGACGAAATGTTCAAGGCATTAACAATGGTTTATTCCGTCAAAACGTTAATTCCCACTCAATGTGCTATAACCTCCATTTATGGGGAAAGTTAGTGTTGCCATATTCTTACAGATTAGGTGATCGGTGGAGATGAGGATCCTTATGGCAACCTGAGATGGTGCGAGAATTAATCCCATGCTGTTGATCTCACTTTTTGTCCTGGACCTGTTACCCAGCAGAATGAGCTAACCAGCTTCCATTTAATGAAGGGCGAAAACAAACTGTGTTTGTAATTTATTGTAGTTCACGTAGATCAAGCTGCTACAAATTTCAAAACAGTGCCTAGCACAAGCAACTGAATAAGGCTTTCTATCCAATTAATGTTAACCAAATACACCTCCCCATCCCAGCAGCCCAAAGTCACTGTCCCTGTTAAGTGCGTGTGTGCTCCCGTTTTATCAAATATTGTGGAATCAGCTTCGAAACTTTTTCTCCGGAAAAATTATTCCTGATTTTAATAACAGTCAAAATGTAAAAAGAAACACTGTGCTTCAATCTTTTCTTTATGGTTCCCTGCTGGTTTACAAGCTCTAAGCTAGAGTAATGTACTTATCTGAATGAGGGATTTTCCCTCCTATGTATTCTCACTAACTTCACATCAGCTGAAAAACCTCCATTTGGATACAACTCATTCTTTCCTGTTCTCCCCCTCGCATAATCTTCCATCTACTGTACTGTCGAATCTAACTACTGGTGCAGGGAAGGTGGAAGCTAATTCAGTCACAGCTGAATCGATGTCTTGTGACACCCTTGGTTCAAATCCCATTCCCAGAAATGACTGCTGGTCTCGTTTTTTTCCCCTCTTCACATACGCTGAAGTAACACAGTAAGAGGTAAGTTAATATTGAATGGCGCACATATAGAGTTGTGTGAAGTGCGAAGAGTTAGCTCCAGCCTCAATCAGAGCAGCTTCTTATTAACATAGACCAGAGATTGTTCTCATCTCAGGTTCAGGAAAACAGAGAGCGATGCTCAGCAAAATTGACTTTTTTTAAGGCAAATAACCGTTTCTGTCGCTGTTGTGTTGTTTCGCTCATTTGTGAGTTTTGCCTCATTTCCAAGTTTGAAATTGTCTGCCTTGGACAAAAGGTCATTAGTATCTATCCAGAAGACAGGTGGTCCCAATACTGACTCCTGAGAACAGCACTGTGCACTCTACTCGAGTCCGGAAAACAATTCCCACATAGATAATTTTATATCCTGCTGTCAAAGGGTTTTTAATTCCATGGGCTTCAGTTCTTCACGGAATTCAATTCAACAGATCTTATTACTTAGTTATTTCGGAGTTTGTGTTCTGATTGTGTGAGCAGAGTCTCATATTTGGAGTGTCGTGAGCCCATAACTCAGACGTCAGATCACACGCTGGGAACCGTACTCTGCTGTTTATTATTTCACTAACATGAAGGGAAAGTATCTGCTACTTTGCAGCATTTTCTCATCCGTTTTAAGAAGCAAGACAAAAGAAATCTTGTTTCTTGCTATCAGTAACTGAATCGATCTCTCAAAAAACTTTTATTGACTCACAGGACAAGGTATTAAATGCTGAAAACATGCACTAGTCGAGACCATCTGCTCACACAAATCTATTTTCTCCTTAAGAACTGTCAAAATGATGGGCTGAATCACTTTCTCCCGCTCCCTGTCAGTCTGGAATGATATGAATGGTAAAACATATTCTCTGAGCTGGGGACAACGTGGTGAGGTTTGCACATATCAGGTGTAGTAAACCTGAGTGACAGGACTCCCTGCAGTAACACCCCACGCTGATCCAGACAGCAGCACCCTCCATGTTGCAGGACACAAACATTGCTACCCATCATTGGGTAACTCTTTCCGAGCAACTCTGCATTTTTCCGTCTTTCTCAAATTAATAATTTGAACAAGGTTCACAACAGAATATCAATTCCTGTGCATGCCATATCTCCGTTGTGCACACTCTTCCAGAAATTCCATACCTCCCACTCCCATCAACCCTCTCTCACAGCACTGCAAGCCCGGATTTGAAAGGGAACTGAAAAATACATTTGTGCTGCTCACTGCCAGCACAGTCTGCCAGTGGAAGGTGGGCGGAAAGGAGCTGTTATTAAATATCAGTGCTGCGTTCATTCCTGGCAGCAACCAAAATATCGTTATTATACAAAAAAAATCTCATCTGGTTTATTGTTATCATGCCTCCGACAGAAGTGTCTTGTTGGTTTCGGGTATACGTCTCACGTCAGGTCGATGCAGTAAATGCAAGAGGTCCCAAGCAAGCCCTGCAGTTTCCGATTGAGTTTCAGTTTTCACTTAGGAGGTGTAAACTCATTGAGATTCAGGTCAGCTCAAGAAACGGTTGCTTGAACACACGAAGCATCAGGTTCATGAACAGCTTCTTCCCTGCGATTATGAGACTGAGGAATAGACTCCAACTTTCAGTAATGCTGCTCATGCCGAGCGCATATCCCGTGCGGAGCAATATGAATGCCTTATGCTGTCCAAGTATATATCTTCTCACTCTTCCTTGGATACAGTGATTTGTCTAGTGTTTTTTTGAAATGTTATGGACTCGGCCAGATTACTCAGCTGTTATGGACTAGGCCATACCACATTCTACAGCAGGTAGCCTAGAACATAATCTTGCAATTTGTTTCAGTAAGTGTACAGTGAAAGTTACCCGGAGCAAACTAGCTAGGTTGACTACCAGGTTTTAAAAGAGACCAAAAATGTATTCACAAAATCACGCAATGAAACACAAAGAACAGAATAAAGAACCCCTGTAGAACTCAATATATCCAAACTAGACTTATTTACGCTGGCCAAATGTACACAACAGTCCAAATAAGTAAACCCCCTGAAAACACTATTAAAAAAAGGGAACAGATGCTTACAGGTTGTAGTTAGAAGGACAGAAAGAGAGACCAAGAGAGTTTTCATGCAGTGCACTGTTGAACTCCCATCTCGTTGTGAACTGAATTGATCAGCTAAAGGACTGACCTCTTCCCTTTCATTGTACAGGTCACTTGTAAAACATGATCACTTTGGCCTGAAGGTTTATCTGTTTACATATATACAAAAAACGTCTCTCAATGCACTTTAATCTCTATACCAATCCAGTCTAATCAGCACTGGGAGCGGTTTATTACTCGTCTGAAAGAAACCAAGGACACAGTATCCTGAAGAAAAGGAGCAGTTTTTAGAAAAAAATAGAGACAAGCTTTTCGAAATCTCCCCCTTAAAAAAATGAACCATCAATACCAACAGGTGTTTTCAATTTAGAAACTCTTTAAAAACCCGGTTAGTAGTCTAAACACACATGTATACTATACAAAGAATAAACATGTAAACATGCACAACGACATGCGAATGCATGCCGTGGCACAATGGCCACCGAACTCCTTCGTATCTCAGTCGAGTCTCAAAAGCGCTAGGGCAAACACGTTTTTGCGTCCTGCCACATGGATGATTGTCAAATTGAATGGCTGCACCAGTCTGATCCATCCATCCATCTAATGTTTTGACCTTATGTTGCTTCCACAAACGTCAATGGGTTGTGATCAGTGTATACAATATTTCTCATAGGTATATCTGATAATATAGGCACTGTAATGATGTGATTTGGAGATGCCGGTGTTGGACTGGGGTGTACAAAGTTAAAATATCACATTATAGACCAACAGGATTATTTGGAAGCACTAGGTTTTGGAGCACTGCTCTTCATCAGGTGGTTGTGGAGTATACGATCGTAAGACACAGAATAGCTAGGAAAAGTTGACAGTGTGATGTAAATGAGATTATGTGTTGAAAAAGACCTGGATTGTTTGTTAAGTCTCTCATCTTTTAGAATGAAGCATGTTGGTTTCATTTTTTTTCTATGTAAATCGCAGAACTTTTTAAAAGTTGCATTCTCAAGTGAACTTTAACAAGTGTTAGTATGTCTGCCAAGACAATGCATTTAAGGTGTGAGGTGCCCTGTGTCAAACTGTCTGAACCACAATGTTCAGACTGCTTCTAATCTTAAAGAAACGGTTTTACAGAACCTTACATGGATTCATGCAGTTTTTGAGCAAAATAAAATGTAATTCTGCGAGTATAAATTCAGCCCACAAATTTATGCATGTGTGTGTGTTGTATGTGGGGTTATGAGTGTCTCTGAGAAGTGAGTGTGTACGTGTGTGAATGTCAGTGTAAAGGGGTATAGGTCTGTGAGAGAGTGGGTGCGTGAGTGTGGGAGTATATGAATGATCATATGAGAGGGTCAGCGTGAGTGCACTGGTCTGCAGGTGAGTGTGTCTCAGAAGGACTCTGTGAGCAGGAGTGTGAGTGTAGGAGTGTGTGTGTAGGAGTGTCGGTGCCTCTTTGTCTGTCTGTGTGTGTGCGTCTGTGGGTGTGTGTCTGTGCGTGTGTATAGTGCAGTGGGGTCACCTGTAGTGTGATATGAACTCTAGCTTCCAGTTGCGGTGAGTTCCTTGGATACTGAACTTGGCTTTCAACCTCTGCTCGGCCACGTTTCGTTGGTGCCTGTTCTGAAGTTCGCCTTGGAGGATGGTCACCCCAAGGTCCGAAGTCAATTGTCCCAGACCACTGAAGCGTTCTCAGTCTGGGACGGAACACTCATGTCTGTTGATTGTTAGGCAGTGTCCATTCATCCATTGACATAGGCCCTGTCTGGTCTTGCCAAAGTACCATGACTCAGGGCATCGTTGGCTGCAATGTATGGGATAGACCACGTTGGCTGAGTCGCATGAGTACATGCCACGTACCCAGTGGGAGTGTCCCCATAAGTAATGATGGTATCCGTTTTGACACTCTGACATGTTTTGCAGCAGCTACAATGACAAGGTTGGATGTTGTTGTTCAGAAAGCTGGGCAGTTTCCTTCAAACAATGATCTGTTTGAGATTTGATGGTTGTTTAAAGGCGAGAAGTGGAATTGTGGGGATGTTCTTGGCGAGATGTTCATTCTCATTGATAATGTGTTTCAGGCTGTGGAGAACATGGCAGACTTTTCTGACTCCTGGGAAGTACTGGACAACGAATGGCACCCTGTCGAGTGCAGCTATTTTCTGTCTCCTGACAATGTGATTTTGGTTTCTTGCTGTGGCATGTCAGAACTAAGAGTCAATGATTTAAACATCGTACCTCGTTCTTATGAGGACATCCTTTGTATGTGTAGTGTTTGTCCAGAGGGGATGGTTGTTTAATATAATTCAGGCGGAAGCTGGAGAAGTGTAGCTTTGCAAGGTTATCCGTGGGTTTGTGGTAGAGTGCGGTGCTGGGGTGCCCATCCTTGATGGAGATGCACATGTCCAAGAATGAGACAGATAGTAGAGCGTAGTCCATAGTGAGTTTGCTGGTGGCATGAAACTCATTGGTCTCACTGTGTATTTTTTCTCAGTGACTCCTCGACATGGGTCCGTCAAAGAAAATGCCATCAATGTACCTGGTGTATAATCTTGGTTGGAAGTCCTGCATAGAGTAGAGGTCTCGTTCGATCCTGCATCTGAAAATGTTGGCATATTAGAATGCAAATTTGTGTCCCATGGCTGTTCTTGTGTCAGGATGAAGAACTGTTTGTTGAAGGTGAAAATCTTATGGTCGAAGATAAAGCAGATAAGTTGTAGGTCGCTGCGAGGAGACTGGCAGTTGTTGGTGTTGAGTACTGAGGCTGTTGTCCTGATGCATTCACTGTGGAGGATAGTGATGTAGTTTGACGAGGAAAGTTCATGCTTCTCCTGGTCTGTGAATGCTGAGTTTCTGTAAGAAATCTGCATGTCCTGGCAGAAGCTGGTGGTTCCCGTACAGTGGGATTCAAGATGCCTTCAACAGAGCCAGAGAGGTTCTCACTCAGGATCCCATTGCCTGATACGATGGGATGTCCTGGTATGTGGGCTTTGTGCATCTTCACAAGCCAGAAGAAGTTGCCTACATGAAAAGTGCTTAGGATCTGGGCACATAGGGAACTCTGAAGGACTGGATCCAAAGTCCTGATCACCCTGTTGTGTTCACGGGTGCGCTCTTTGGTTGGTGGGCTGGTTGTAACTGTAGTGTCCTGGTGTTGTTGTGATTTTATACTTTGTATACCCCAGTCCAACAATTTGAGACGAAATCTGCATGTTTTCCAGGTCGTGTGAAGTTTAACATAGACTGTTTCAGGAATGGTATAATCAGTGAACATTCCCCTGTTTGACCTTATGATGGAGAGAGGGTCATTGCAGCAGTTGGAAATGGTTGAGCCTCAGACAGTCTCTTTCCTGAGGAATCGTTGCAGAGCTCTCATGGAGTGACAATTACTGACACTGACAACAATCATTATTTTGCTGGTGATAATTCCAACCACGAGAATACTTCCCCCAGATTATGATTACTTATAATTTGACTTGGGCTCTTTTTGTCACACACTGTTCCGTGGTGCCTTGATGTTAAGAGTAATTACTCTCACTGCCCCTTTGGAATTTCACTCTTTTGAACTGAGCTTGCAATGGGGTCAGGATCTGAGTGAGCCCGATGAGTCACTAAGTGTCCGTCACTGAGCAGCATATTGCTGATTCATCACATTATTGCTCACATTCCTTCACATTTACATGGTGGAGCGTACACCGATGGATCAGTGACTGGCTGCAATGCAAGTGCCCTGTTTTTTGTACACACAACACACTTAGTATATTTATCACATTGTTGGTACATGCCAGCGTTCTTGCTGGAATGGGACAACTTACCTAGAGAAGTGTCTATCTCTGGAGTTAAATCAGTTTCCAGTGTCTCCAGAAATTCCTTGACACCGTGTAGAGTGAATCGTATTGTCTGAAGGTTGTGATTTGTGATGCTGGAGATTACTGAAGGAGGTTGAAATGGATTATCTGCTCAGCCCTTCTGGCTGAAAATTGTTACAAATGCAACAGTTTTATTTGTTCCCGATGTGCTGCATTCATCCTTAACTGGGGATTTCATTGTAGGAGAACGATCTCCTCATCCAATAGTGTCTTTCATTGCCCACTATCTTTTATGAGGAAGAAGTGAGGACTGCAGATACTGGAGACCAGAGATGAAACGTGTGGTGCTGGAAAAGCGCAGGAGGCCAGACAGCATCCGAGAAGCAGGAGAATCGACGTTTCGGGCATAAGCCCTTCTTAACACCAGCCTCATTCCAGAAGAAGATCTTATGACCGAAACGTCGATTCTCCTGCTCCTCGGATGCTGCCTGGCCTGCTGCTGTTTCCAGCACCACACCCCCTATCTTTTATGACAACATGTGGCAAGACGGCAGAGATAAATTGGACAATTTATTGTGGGATCACTGAGCTCTGTCCATAACTTGATGCTTATGCTGTTTATCAATCAAGTCAGCCTGCATCGTAGCTGATGACAATAAGAGCTTTTCCAGGTTGCCCCCTCATATCTGGGTCTTGATGGTGCTGCTCCCGCCATGTCCTTCTCCACTCTTCATTGAACCAGGGTGGATCCGTTTCATGATGGTGCCTGTACAGTGTGAGGTATATCGGGTTGGGAGGTTGAAAACTATATGATATGTACAGTATATGATTCTTCTGCTGCTGATTGCCCATTGCTCCTCATGGAAACCTCATTAGTTGCTTAATCTGTTTAAAGTCTGTCCATTCAGCACATAGTTTGCAACCTAACATGGTGGTGAGGGTTTGCAAAATATGAAGATGGCTCTTCCTCCCCACAAGGAATGTGCAGTGGCCACTCCTACTGAATTGTTAAATACAGAGGTGCACCTGCAGCAGGCGGATTGGTAACGACGTGGTCAATTTTATGCTTCCCTTTTATTGATTCTCTCACAACCTGCCACACAGCAGTCTTGCAGCCACAGGATCAAGCATCTTTGCTGAGCCCTATATTGAGTCTATACCAAGGAGCTGCTCTTTCTGCCTGGTAATGTGACAGATCCTAACAGAGAGGTTGGTGATGTCGCCTGGGACATAGTACTGTTCAAAGAATCCTACGTTACATACAATATGTTTGATTACTCTATGGAAAATATACAGCCTGTCACTTTTACATTTTACACAATGAAGAGTAAATATCTTACCTATTTTACCGAGCTGGAAATTTATTCATTCTAATTTATTCATGGAATGTGATTGTGCCAGAGTTTATCACCTATCCCTTGTTGCCCTTGAGAAGTTGGTGGTGAGCCGCCACATTGTAACACTGCACTCCATGTGCTATAGGTAAACTTGCAATGCCATTACGGAGGGAACATGAAACAGTAATAAAGAAGTAGCAACAATACATTTCCAAATCACGATGGTGGGTGGCTTGGAATGGTATGTCGACATGGTGGAGGCTCTATGTATCTGCTGCCCTTATCTTCCTGATGGTCATGGCTTCAGCGGAATGTTGGAAGTAGCCTTGGTAAATTTCTGCAGAGCACCATGTAGATGACAGTTATTGCTGCTGCTGAGTGTCAGCGGATGAGGGGCGAGGCTGCACTTAGCCAGGTAAATGGAGAATATTTCATCATGCACACATTCAATATGTACAGGCTTTCGGAAATCATGAGGATTACTAGCCCCTGACATATTCTTGTAGCCAATTAGTTGATATTGGTCGAGAAGTGTGGCACTGGAAAAGCAGGGCAGGTCAAGCAGCAACCAAGGCACAGGAGAGTCGACGTTTCAGACAAAAGCCCTTCGCAAAAATGGGTAACGAATTGATATGGTCTGTCCAGTTCTAGTCAACAGCAATCCCCAGGATATTGGAAATTGTATGTTCGGTGATGGTATTGTCATTGAATTTTAGAGCATGATGGTTTCATTCTATATTGTCAGAGGTGATCGCTGTCTGGCAAGTGCGTAATGCAAATGTTACTTGAAACCTTTAAGCACACGCCTGCATATTTTGCATATCTGAGTAAATCGAAAATGGTGTTGAAAATTTTCCAAATATTGGCAAACACTTCCACTTGTGACTCTATTGTAGAGGGATGGCCATTTATGGCTCGTTTGCAAATTGTTGCGCCTAGGACAGCGAACACTTTTATAACTCACTGATAGTGTTCCTCCCTCTAAGCAAGGATGATTGCTTCAAGTTCCACCTACTGTAGAGGTGCATACTATATCTGAACAGATTAATATTTAAATATTAAGGAGCTGAGTGAGGACTTGTTTGGCTTAATCAGTTGTATAGCAAATTTATAATGCAGAATAATGCCAACTGTGTGGGTTCAGTTCCTGTACTGATTGAGGTGACTGCAAAGGACTCAGCCTCCACCTTACTTGAGGCATGACAATGTCCAGTTAAACTGCCACCAGTCTTCTTTGTCTAACGAGAGAACAACACAATCATCCTGTTGGAGTATGGTGCCTTACCTTTCCAATACTAAGCTACAGTCTTACCCAGAAAAATCTTCCCTGGGGATTTGCTGCAGAGCTGTCCTGGAGCTGAGATGGTTGCTCTCCACCAACCCCAATCACCTTCATTTGTACCAGGTATGATTTCAAATAGTGCGGATGTTTCCCTTATTCCCATTTTCTCCAGTTTTGCTTTTAATTCTTGATGCCGCACTTGGTAAAATGCAGTAAATTTGAAAAGTACAGTTGCTCTCGGCTCATCTCTGCAATTCAGCTGTGTGTTTTCTTGTTGTCCATCTTTCAACCGTAGTCATTGTGGCACAGTATGGTCATTGATCAATATGTCTGTCACCGGTAGGTTGTTGAGGATGAGGTCATTTATGTTTCTCCCTCTGAGTCGTTTCCCTCCCCACTCACTGTAGAAACAGTCTCGCAGCTAGGAACTTTTGGGCCTGACCATTTCGATCAGCAATTCTGCTGCTGAGCCTTTCTGGATGGTGAATCATTAAGTCCCTAAAGTGTGGAAGAAGGCCCTTTGGCCCAGCAAGTACACTTCGACCATCTGAAGCGTATCCCACCCAGAACTATTCTCCTATTACTCCATATTTAGCCCTGACAAATGCACCTCATCTACAAGTCCCTGACCACTGCGGGCAATTTAGCACGGCCAATTTACCAAGCCTGGACAGCTTTGAATTGTGGGAAGATAGGGGGAGAATGTGCAAATTCCATGTAGACTGTCGCCCGAGACTGGAATCAAACCTGGGTCTCTGCAACTTTGAGGCGACAGTAGTAATCACTGAGCCAGTGATCGGCCAGGCGGCTTCTTTGACAGTGATTAATTTGACCCCATGAGGCTGAGGGAGCAGAGTCAGCAGGAGATTTCCATATCAGTGTGTACTCTGACATCATGAGGCTAAGGGAGGAGAATCAAACGGAGTTTTCCTGGTCAGGGTTTGATCTGACACCATGAGACTTCGTCATGTCATATTGTTGCTTGGGTCGTCTGTAGGAGAGCTCTCCCAATTCTGGTACTAGTCCCCAGGCGTTAGGAAGGAGGACTTTTTAGGGTCTACAGAGCTTTTCATTTTTGCTACTGTCAAACGAAGGGCCTCTCCTGTGCTGTATAACACGAACTCTATGACTTTTTAAATTGGAATCTCCATGCTCACTTCTACAGATGTTCCGTTGTTTATTCTACTGATTTCTACAATGTGTTCTCTATTAAATCATTGTGTAATTCTGTTTGTAAACTGTCCACCTGACCCTTTGTATATTCCCCTGTCATCTCCTCCAGCCGCTAATTCCATTTCTATCTGAGTAACCCAATGTATCTCCACAATTTTCAGCTACTACAGCCTTATCTATTGTCATAAATTCCATATACACAACATCCACTGCTTGACCTTCTTCAACCTGTCTCGTTAACTCCTCAAATAACTCAATACGATTTTTGAGACATGACCTTACTATCAGTCTATCCTTCTCCCAAATGTTGCACCCCTCACTGCCTCTCAAATCTTTGCAAGCTCATGCAAAGCTCTATCACTGTGGTTTTCTGCAGATTTTTTCTACTCCCTATCTGTCTAACCACGTTCTGTCTCTGCTCTTTCTCTATCTTTGTAACCTCATTCATTCCTCCGTATCTCTCTAACTACCTCCTGGCCCACAGCCCTTCCAATATCTCTCATCACCTCCACACCCTACATCCCTCCCTAACACTCTATAATACCTCCAGTCTCTACACTTCTACCAATCTCTCGAATTGCCTCCAGCCCCGACAGCGCTAACTATCTCCCTAATCGCCTCCAGGCACCATACCCCTCCCTATCTCTCTAACCACCTCCATCCCCCAAGTCCCTCATCAGAGATAGGTTCTTCCCGCAGGGCTATGATTTATGACTATTTGGCAAAGCATTGTGTGATTAAAGGCAGTCAGCATGGCTTTGTGAGGCGCAGGGCATGCCTCAAAAGTCTTATGGAGTTCGTTGAGGAGGTGACGAGACAGTTTGACGATGGTCGAGCAGTGGATGTGGTGTATGTGGACTTCAGTAAGGCATTTGATAGGGTTCCCCGTGCATTCATAAAATCTTGAAGTATGGGACGCAGGGAGAATTGGCTATCTGGATTCAGAATTGGCTGGCTGACAGAAGACAGCGAGTGTTTGTAGATGGAAAGTATTCTGCCTGGAGACCCGCAGGACTCTGTTCTTGGGCCTCTGCTCTTTGTAGTTTTTATAAATGACTTGCATGAGATGGTTAAGTGGTGGGTTAGTAAATTTGCAGATGACACAAATTTTAGAGATGTCTATAGTACAGATGTCTACTACAGGCTACAGAACGACATAGATAGGATGCAGAGTTGGTCTGAGAAATAACAGACGGAGGTCAACCTGTATAAATGCGAAGTGATTCATTTTGGAAGGTCGAACTCGATTGCTGAATATAGGATTAAAGATAGCATTCTTGGCAGCATGGACGAACAGAGGGATCTGGGTGTGCAAGTACATAGATCCCTCAAATAAACCAAAATGAAGAGTGTTATTAAGAAAACATTTGGTGTTTTGGCTTTCATTCACAGGGGGATCGAGGTTAAGAGCTACGAGGCTTTGCTGCATCTCGACAAAACCCTGGTGAGACCACACTTGGAATATTGTGCCCAGTTCTGGTCACCCTCTTTTAGGAAAGAGTCATTGGAGACATTGACGCGACTGCTGGACATGCACATGGACAGCAGTGAAGTGAGGGGTGCATAGGTAGGTTATTTTATTTTAGATTAGGATTAATCCACGGCACAACATCGTGGGCTGAAGGGCATTTTGTGTGCTTTAATTTTCTGTGTTCTATGTTCTATGTTGTTCTAGAACATAGAATTTAGAATATAGAACATACAAAGGTACAGCACAGAACAGGCCCTTGGCTCACGGTGTTGTGCTGAGATTTAATTCTAATGTAAAATATAGTAACTTAACCTTAGCATCCCTTAACCCATTACCATTCATGTGCATGTTCAGCAGTCGCTTAAATGTCACCAATGACTCTGCTTCCACCAACACAGCTGGCAACGCATTCCATGCATTCACAACTCTCTGCATAAAGAACCTACCTCTGATGTCTCCTTTATATCTTGCTCCTAATATCTTCAAACTATGAACTTCTCGTACCTGTCAATCCTGCCCTGGGTAAAAGTCTTTGGCTATTGACTCTATATTTTCTTCTCATTATTTTGTACACCTCTATCAGGTCTCCTCTCTTCCTCCTTCTCTCCAGAGAGTTAAGTCCGAGTTTATTCAAACTTTCTTCGTAAGGCAAGCCCTCCAGTCCAGACAGCATTCTGGCAAACTTTCTTTGCGCTCTCTCAAAAGCTGCTGTCTCTTTCCTATTGTCGGCCAACCAGAATTGAACACAATATTCCAAGTGTGGTCTCACCAGGGACTTGTTGAACTGCAGCAAAACCAAAACACCATATGTTGCTCCAATGCTATGGGGCAGTGAAAGGATGTAGTGAATCTATCAGGGCGGTTTTTCATGTGATGAAACAAAGGGATAAGGTAAACTGTGTTTCCTTTACGCAAGGAATGTCAGAAATAAGAGTGATAAACTTACAGCATGTATCAGTACTTGGAACATTGATGTTGTGGCCATAACAGAGACATGGGTTTCACAGGGCAAGAATGGTCTCTATCTGTAAACTCCTGAAGTACTACACCACTCTGTACCTCTGCAACATCCTCTATCTACTACACCCCTCACCATCTCTGTCACCTTGTCCAGCCCCTACATCTTTCCCTTTCTTTGTAACCTCCTCCAGCCCCTCACACCCTTCCTTATATTTGGAGCCTTCTCCAGGCCAACACTCCTCCATATCTCTGTGAACCCCTTCAGCCACTACAACCGTCTCTAACTATATAAAGTCCACATACCCCTACAACCCCCTATCACTGCAAAACCCTGCAGCTCCTATACCCTTTAAACCTCTGTAGCGTCTTCCAGATCCTACACACCTCCCTATTGTTGTGGCCCCATGCAGTACCTGCACCCCTCTGCATGTCTGTGGCCTCCTTCAGCCGCTCCACCCCTTGCTATCTCAGTGGCCTCTTGCAGTATGTGCACCTCTCCGTATGACTGTGGCCTCCTCCAGCTACTACACCCCTCCATTTGTCTGTAACCTCTTCACGCACTACCCAAATTCCTACCAATGTGACCTAATCCAGATACTGCACCTCTTCCCATCTTTGTGACCTCCTCTAGCCCTCTTACCCATCCCGATTTCCATAAACGTCCCCAGCCCCTACACCTATCCATCAGTCCGTTACCTCCAACAGGTTTTAAATCCCTCTCTATCTCTGTAGCATCCTCCAGCCACTATACCCATCCCTACCTCTAACCTCCTCCAGCGCTGCACAACACACAATTTCTGTGACTTCCTCAGTTCCTACACACCTTGCGATCTCTGAAGCCTCCTCCAGCTGTAACACCCTTCCCTAATGCTTTAAATGCCTCCAGCACTACACCCTTCCCTATCTCCGTGATCTCCTTTGCAGCCATTACACCTCTCCTATCCGTGAAACCACCTCCAGCCTCTGCACACCTTCCTATCTCTGTGACCTACTCGAGCCCCTACACCCCTTCCTATCTCTGTGACCTCCTCCAGGTCCTGCAACCCTAGCTATCTCTGTAAACCCCACCAGCTCGGACACCTGCTCCCTCAATCTGTGACCTCACCCAGCACTACATTTTTCCTTATCCAGAAACTCTCTTTCAGCTCTGACTCTTGTCCCTGTCTCCGTAATTTTGTCCAGCATCAACATCCTTCCCTTTTCTCATAACCGTCCTCCTCCAACCACTACAGCATTCCTTAGCTCTCTCTGACATCCTACTGGCCCTGCATCAGTCTCTATCTCTGTAATTTCCTCTAGCATATGCATCCCTTCTTTTATCTCTATCTTTCACCAGCAGCAAAAAGAAAGACGAAGATGTAGGAATATTAGCATATGGCAAGTTAAAGATAACAGAGAAGACAGAGAATGTGTGTACTTGTGATTTAGTTAATATAATGTTAATAAATGCGTTGTTGGAACAGCATGTTAATAGGATTGTGTTCAGTTAGGTAGAAGATTATTCAGTCTGTCAATAGATATATTTAGTCTTCTGTTACGAAAATAAATTATTATTTTCTTAAAATTTTGTGAGTTGGGAGTTCTCTTTCACTTCCTCACACTTTTAGCGGATTACGAAGTGAGGTGAGCTTTTCTATGCATTTGATTTTAATTAACAGAAGGCTTCAGTTTGCACGTCATAACATAATGAACGATAATTTGAAAACATACAATCTTTAGAATAGAAGATATTTCCTATGCAAAGTGATCAGTGAAAAACAATGGTAAACATATGTTTATTCGAACGAAAAGTCAGACCCTTTCAAATAAAGATTTTTTAAACCAAAAACAAGCAATAGTTTTTATGGTCATTGGGATTGAAAATTTAAAACAGACTGTGCTGAGTATTAATTAGATTTCATAATGTAGCTGAGAAAGCACCACTTGTATTTTAAATAGTTTTGTTGCTCTAAATATGATCAGGTATTTGCCAGAACTTTCAACGTGATTTTATCGGAATCTGGCTTTTATCCGCATCTATACATGATAGAGTTCAGTACTTTGAAGGACAGAACGAGGCCTTTTGGCCACATTGTATGCATCGGGTCCTGAAATGTCTAGCAAGCTCATCCCATTTGTCAGGCCTATCTCCAATAAGATTCATAAATTTCCAATTCGCCACTGAATGCACATCCACAACTCTCTGTACAAAGAAGTTTGTTTTTGTCTCACTCCTTGCTTATTTGCTGAAATGCTTGAAATTGGAGTTCTTAGTTAATCCAATGCCAACTATTGGACACAAGAATATGTTTTTGTCTGCCCTGCATAGTTTTCTACATGTTTAAGCAACTTAGTAAGTTCACGAATGTGGAGGATGTGGCGTTGAATTGGAGTGAATAATTTTAAAAATCACACAAAACGAGGTTGTAATCCAACAGGTTCATTTGGACACACTAGCTTTCGGAGCCCTATGCCTTCATCAGGAGGTTGTGGAATGTACAATCGTAAAGCACAGAATTTATAGCAAAACAATTAGTGTTGTGCAAATGAAATTATATATTGAATAAGCCATTTCGAGTTAACTTAGGTTTTTATAACAAAAGGTGACTTCTCAGCTCAGACAATGCATAAAAGGTGTGAAGACAGAGTCTGTCTGTATCCCAATCTTGAGTCAGTCTTGGTCTAGCTCCAAAGTGGAACTTACAAAATATTGCATGTATTGATGGCCTGCAGATTGTGCATTTTTTGAGCAAAATAGAATATATCTGCAAATAAATTTTACGTTTTGTTAAAAAAAAGTTATCTCGAGAAGGTGACTTCAAAGAAGTTCTGGGATTTGCATATTCATGAATGAAAAACTGCAACCCATTCTAAAAGATGAAAGACTTAACAATTCAGGTTTGCTCAATATTTCATTTCAGTTGCATGACATTGAAATCTTTTGCTATAAATTCTGTGTATTCTGATTTGATGCTCTACAACCACTTGATGAAGGACCAGTGCTCCGACAGCTGATATTCCCAAATAAACCCGTTGTGTTATAACCTGGTGTTGTGAGATTTTTAACTCAGCAACTTCACATAACAGTCTTTTCAAGAAAATAGGCCCAATTTCTCCCATCCGTCCGTTAGCTAAACCCTTCGTTCCAGTTAACATTGGAAGCATCCATCCCCAGCTCCTCCAAGACCGTGTTAGGGAACTAGAACTGGAGTTGGATGAACTTAGGATCTTTGGGAGGCAGAGGGGGCCATAGATCGGAGCTTTAGGGAAGTAGTAACTCCAAAGATTGCAGACAGTTTGGTGACAGTGAGGGAGACTGGGAGGAAGCAGCCAGTGCAGGGGCCTCCTGCGGCCATTCCCCTCAAGAACAAGTATACCGTTTTGGATACTTGTGGGGGGGACGACATACCAGGTGTAAGCAATGGGGTTCAGAAAGGAAGGGTGGAGAAGAGCAGAGCAATAGATATTGGGGAATCGATAGTTCAGGGAAAAGTTAGGCGGTTTCGTGGGGGCGAGAGAGACTCACGTTTGGTATGTTGCCTCCCAGGTGCAAGGGTACGTGACGTCTCCGATCGTGTTTTCAGTGTCCTTAAGGGTGAGGGGGAGCAACCCGAAATCGTGGTCCACATTGGCACCAACGACATAGATAGGAAGAGGGCTGAAGATGTTAGGCAGGCTTTCATGGAGCTAGGTTGGAAGCTCAGAGTTAGAACAAACAGAGTTGTTGTCTCTGATTTGTTACCCATGCCACGTGATAGAGAGTCAAGGAATAGGGAGAGAGAACAGTTAAATGCGTGGCGACAGGGATGGTGCAGGAGGGAGGGATTCCGGTATCTTGATAACTGGGGTTTTTTCTGAGGAAGGTGGGACCTCTATAAACAGGATGGTCGACACCTGAACCTGAGGTGCACCAGTATCCTTGGTGGGAGGCTTGCTGGTGGTCATGGGGAGGGGTTAAACTAACTCTGCAGGGCATGGGAACCTAGCCTGTAGCTTTAGGCTGCAGGACCTGGAGTGCAGGGAGGTTAGGAACATGGCATCATTCTCAAAGGACGGTGCCTGTAAACAAGAAAGTGGCTTGAAGTGTGTAAACCTCAATGCTAGAAGTTTACGAAATAAGGTAGATGAACTTGCAGCATGGGTTGGTACCTGGAATTTCGATGTTGTGGCCATTACGGAGACATGGGTAGAACAGGGACAGGATTGGCTGTTGCAGGTTCCAGGGTTTAAATGATTTAGTAGGGTCAGAGGTGGGGGTAAAAGAGGGGGTGTGTGGCATTGCTTATCAAAGATAGTATTACAGCGGTGGTAAGGACGATGGATGAAGACTCGCCATCTGAGGTAGTTTGGGCTGAGGTGAGGAATAGGAAAGGTGCGGTCACCCGGTTAGGAGTTTTCTACAAGCCTCCTAATAGTCCAAGAGACGTAGAAGAAAGTATTGCGAGGATGACTCAGGACAAGAGTGAAAGTAATCGGGTAGCTGTTATGGGGGACGTTAACTTTCCTGACATTGACTGGGAAAGCAAGAGCTCGAGTTCGTTAGATGGATCGGTGTTAGTCCAATGTGTGCAGGAGGGTTTCCTGACACAATATGTGGACAGGCCAACAAGAAGTGAGGCCATACTGGATTTGGTTCTGGGTAACGAACCAGGCCAGATGTTAGAATTAGAGGTCGGTGAGCACTTTGGGGAAAGTGACCACAATTCGGTGACTTTTAATCCAGTGATGGAGAGGGATAAGTGTACACTGCAGGGCAAGAGTTATAGCTGGGGGAAGGGAAATAATGACGCAGTGAGGCATGACTTAGGATGCGTGGCTTGGAAAAGTAGGCTTCAAGGCAAGCGTGCAATTGATATGTGGAGCTTGTTCAAGGCACAACTGTTGAGTGTCCTTTGATAAGTAGGTACCTGTCAGGCAGGTAGGAAAGGGTCGTATGAGGAAGCCGTGGTGCAATAAGGAAGTGGAATCCCTTTTTAAAGGGAAGAGGGCGGCCTATGTAAAGAAGAGGCGTGAAGGTTCAATTGGGGCGATTGAGAGTTATAAGGTAGCCAGGAAGAATCTAAAGAGAGAGCTAAGAGAAGAAAGGAGGGGACACATGAAAAATCCTTAGTTGGTAGGATTAGGGAAAACCTAAAGTCTTTCTATAGGTATGTCAGGAATAAAAGAATGACTAGGGTAGGAATAGGTCCAGTCAAGGATAGTAGTGGGAAGTTGCGTGTGGAGGCTGAAGACATTGGGGAGACACTGAATGAATACTTTTCGTCAGTATTCACTCAGGAAAAGGACATTGTTGCCGATGTGAATACTGAGTCACAATTAATTAGAATGGACGGCTTTGAGGTATGTAGGGAAGAAGTATTGGAAATTCTGGAAAGGGTGAAAATAGATAAGTCCACAGGGCCTGATGGCATTTATCCTAGGATTCTCTGGGAAGCAAGGGAGGAGCTAGAAGAGCCATTGGCCTTGATTTTTATGTCCTCGTTGTCTGCAGGAATTGTGCCAGAAGACTGGAGGATAGCAAATGTGGTTCCCTTGTTCAAGAAGGGGGGTAGGGATAACCCTAGTAACTATAGGCCGGTGAGTCTCACTTCAGATGTGGGCAAAGTCTTAGTGAGAATTGTAAGGGATAGGATTTATGTGATCAAGGATAGTCAGCATGGTTTCGTGAAGGGCAGGTCGTGCCTCATAAACCTTTTTTAAGAAGGTGACTAAGGAGGTGGTCCAGGGTAAAGTGGTAGATGTGGTGTATACGGATTTTAGTAAGGCGTTTGATAAGGTTCCCCATGGTCGGCTACTGCAAAAAATATGGAGGTATGGCTTTGAGGGTGAGTTGGAAGTTTGGATTAGGAAATTGGCTGGCTGGAAGAAGACAGAGGGTATTAGTTGATGTTAAAGGTTCATCTTGGCGTGCAGTTACTAGCGGTGTTCCGCAAGGATCTGTTTTGGGACCATTGCTGTTTGTCATTTGTATAAATGACCTGGAGGATGGGCTAGAAAGTTGGGTGAGTACGTTTGCGGATGATACGAAAGTCGGTGGAGTTGTTGACAGTGAGGAATGATGTGGCAGGTTACAGCGGGATGTAGATAAGCTGCAGAGCTGTGCAGAAAGGTAGCAAATGAAGTTCAATGTGGGTCAGTGTGAGATGAATCACTTTGGTATGAGTAACAAGAAGATGGCATACTGGGCTAATGGTCGAATACTTGGTAGTGTGGATGAGCAGAGGGATCTTGGTGTCCATGTACACAGATCTCTGAAAGTTGCCACCCAGGTAAATAGTGCGGTGAAGAAGGCATATTGCATACTGGCTTTTATTGGTAGAGGAATTGTGTTCCGGAGTCCTGAGGTCATGTTGCAGTTGTATAAGACTCTGGTGCGCCCTCATCTGGAGTATTGTGTGCAGTTTTGGTCGCTATGCTGTAGGAAGGATGTGGAGGCACTGGAACGGGTGCAGAGGAGGTTTACCAGGATGTTGCCTGGTATGGTAGGAAGATCATATGAGGAAAGGCTGAGGCACTTGGGGCTGTTCTCATTGGAGAAAAGAAGGTTTAGGGATGACTTGATAGAGGTGTACAAGATGATTAGGGGTTTAGATAGGGTTGACCATGAGAACCTTTTTCCATGTATGGAGTCAACTAATATGAGGGGGCATAGCTTTAAATTCAGGGGTGGTAGGTATAGGACAGATGTTAGGGGTAGATTCTTTCCTCAGCGAGTCGTAAGTTCATGGAATGCCCTGCCAGTAGCAGTGGTGGACTCTCCCTCTTTATATGCATTTAAACGGGCAATGGATAGGCATATGAAGGATAGTGGGCTACTGTAGGTTAGGTGGGCTTGGATCGGCGCAACATCGAGGGCCAAAGGGCCTGTACTGCGCTGTACTTTTCTATGTTCTATGTTGTATGTTGCTGATAATCTTTGACAAAGTAATGTATTGTGTGTGCGCGCACGTACGTTTGCATACATGTGCAATTGCGTGTCTGTATGTTTGTGCGTCCGTGTGTGTACGAGTATATGTCATTTTGATTGCATATGTATCTGTGTTTTTGGCTTTGGCTGTGTACCTGTATATGCATGTGTTGCGAACAATCCTCTGTAATTGTACTGAAATGAAAGAATTGGATGTAATTACATTTGTATATGATTGAGAAAATGTACAATATTTACAAACTGTCGAAAACCAAAAAGAATGTAAGAATCCCTTTTATTCTTGTTTTCTTAAATTGAACAACCGATGTTCATGGACTGAATGAAAATAGTATAATGGACATGTACTGCGATCATTGACGGACAAATATTTGGTTGTCTCCTGAGAATTTAAATTCAGCTTCTTTCAAGTCTGAATTGCAGAAGTTTTGATCAACATGCGATCATCATCGGTGACAAAACCAGAAATTGCTTGGAATGCTTAGACTTTCTGCCTCTATCTTTGCTGAGAAAGCAGAGTCAAAACAGGGTGGAGGATGAATCTGGGTGCTCACTCCACTCATAGTGTTCAGCAGTTTGTGGGTGAGGTGCAGTGGTGAATGCACAGAAATAGAGTAGGGGAATGATTATGGGTGTATTCCTTTTCGGATGGACGGTGTGGACTTGTTGGGCCAAATGTCCTTTTTCCACACTGCAGAGATTATCTGATTCTAAGATTGCTTCACAAGAAGTATCACTGGTGTCAGGGTCATAGATGTCTCTGAGAATGGTCAAGGCATACGAAATGGAAAGGGTGAGCCTCCAGCAGTCGTGGTAGACGTTGCTAACAATAATATGGATAGGAAGAGTGACAAGGTCCTCCAAAGAAAGTTCAGAGAACTCAGCCTGAGATGAAAAACAGGATCTCCAGGGTTGTAATCTTGGAATTGCTCCCCAAGTCAGACAAGGAAGAGGAAATGATAGGACAGTTTAATGTGTGGCTAAAGAGCTGGTTCGGGGAGCCAGTTTCATATTTTTGTATCATTGGAATCTTCCAGGCAGGTGGAAAGTGTACATAAAGCAAAGTCTGCATCTTAACTGGAGGAGCACCAACATCCTCCGGGGCTTTGAGCGTGAAACTCAGGTGGATTAAAACTAATAAAACCGGAGGTTGAGAGCCAAAGCAGCTAGTCAGAAAGTGAGCAGGAAGTAGAGATTAATAGGATAAACAGGCAAGGGCAGTCGAATCACCATGCTGAGGGAAGGAATCCGAACAATATACAAATGTGAGTCGAAAGTTAGAGTAAATAATAAGCTCAGTGCTATCGAGGATCATTAAATAGAGTGTGGAAAGTGCAGTTCACAAAAAGCATTAAAACTGAAAGACAAATCAATGGAACGTATTTCAACACCTTGTATCTAAATGTGTGCAGTACTTGAATAAAGTGAATGAACTGATACTCAAACAGAGAAATGTAGGTGCGGCCTGGTGGGGATCACCGAAACCTGGTTACAGGAATGTCAGGACTGGGGAATTAAATGGGCAAGGGTACTCAGTATTCTGACAAGAAGAAACAGGAGGTGGAGAAGCTGTATTCGTTCAGGATGATATCAAGGTTGTATTAAGAAATCATATTAACACGAGGGACCAAAATGATGAATCCGTCTGGCTCGAAATAAAGCAGATGGAAAGGAACCAATTTATAGGAGTAATTTCCAGCCCACAAAACTCGAACTTCCAAAAGTACTTTCAAAATACAGAATAGCATCAACCAGTGAATAACAATGGCTTGCGAGAATGGCACAAGGGTAATTGTGGGTAATTTGAACATGCACATTGACTGGATTAATCAATTTGGCGAGGGCAGCCTCAAAGAATAATTCATAGAATGTATGAGGGATTGTTTCTTCGAGCAACATGTCATGAAACCAAAGAGAGTGCTGGCTTTCTTTGGATTTGGTATTGTGTCAGAGGAAGGAGTGATAAGTCATGTTGTATTACAGGATCCTCTTTGAAAGAGTGATCACCGCATGCTGGAGATACACATTCAGATGGAAAGAGTGAGGACAGAGTTACATATTCTGGGCAATGATAATTTTACTGGCCTGAGGAAGGAGTTGGTCCAAGTGTACTTGGCAATAACGTAAAACGGCAGAACATTTGAGGAACAGTGGCAAATACTGAGGGAGATAGCCAAAACTCCTCAGTTAAAGTATAGTCCGGCGTGGAAGAGGAATTGTAAAAAGGTGAAAAGTCAACTATGTCTTTACAAGGAAGTCAATAATAACATGATGGTGGTGGCTTACTGGTATTATCGCCGACTGCTAATCCAGAGTTCCAAATAGTTTTCTGGGGATTCAAATGCTGCCATGGCAGATGGTGAAATTTGAATTCAATATAAAACTGGAAGTAAGATTCTAATGATGACCATGATTTCACTGCTCACTGTTGAAAAAAAAACATCTGGTTCTCTAATTTCCTTCTGGGAATGAAACTGCCACTCAGACCTGGTCTTGCTGATTTGTGACTCCAGACCCAGAGCAATTAAACATGGACAACAAGCGCTGTTCAACCGAAAGACGCCCTCATCTTGTGAATGAAAAAGTCTTTAAATATCAGCTAACAGTTACTGAAGAGAAAATCAAAACAGCCGTTAAATGAGTACAAAGCAAAACATTGATTGCAGACGCTTCTCTGAGTATATAAGGCAAAGTACGGTGAAAGCTGAAAAATGTGTTGCTGGAAAAGCGCAGCAGGTCAGGCAGCCTCAAAGGAGCAGGAGAATCGACGTTTCCGGCATAAGCCCTTCTTCAGGAATGTGTGAAGAAGGGCTATGTCCGAAACGTCGATTCTCCTGTTCCTTTGATGCTGCCTGACATGCTGTGCTTTTCCAGCAACACATTTTTCAGCTTTGATCTCCAGCATCTGCAGTCCTCACTTTCTCCAAATGTTCGTCTTTTAGAGGACAAAAGCTCTGAAGTAATAATGGAAAACCCAGAAATGGCAGAGGCCTAGCCAATATTTCCAGTTTTCATAGTGGGAGACAATCTCTTCCCAAAATTTACAGCAACTGCAAAGGCTCTTGATGGAAGTAAGATGATAAAGAAGAAGGTATGAAATCAATTGTTGCGATTAAAGGCAGATAAGGCCTTCAGGCCTGATGCGTTACACCCTACGGTATTAAAGGAGGTGGCAGCAGAGATTGTAGAAGTATTAGGACATTTTTAAAACTTCTTAAATTCTGGAATGGTGCTGAAGTATTTGAAAATTTGTAATGTGAAATTCTTATTCAAAACAAGAAGTCACTAAACAGTGGCAAATTATGGATCAGTGAGTTTGAACTCTGTGGAGGAGAAGTTACTTCAGTCTATCGTAAAGTCGGATATAACTGAACATGTGAAAAAACAAAAATCAATTCACCATTGTCGGCACAGTTTTATTAGGGCAAATTATGCTTAACAAACCTGCTGGAGGCCTTTGAGAATGTAATCAGCAAGGTAGGTAATGGGGATCCTGTGGTATATCTAGATGCGGTATATCTAGACTTCCAGAAGGCATTTGTTAAGATGCTGCATAATGGGTTGACCAAGAAAGATGGATCCCAGGTGGTTAAGAGGAGATTGTTTAATTGGGTAGAGGTTTGGCTATCTGAAGGAAAGCAGGTCATCAGGATAAATTGTCCTTCTATAGCGAACTGAAACAAGTGAGGTGCTGTAATGTTGCACTCTCAGACATCAACCATTTACAATCTATATAAATGACCTGAAAGGAGAGACAGAGGGCAGCAATAAAATTTGCAGATGATGCTAAAATAGTTGGTAAAATAGGTTGTGATGAAGAGATAAAGAGTTCACAGATGAATATTGACAGGCTATGAGAATAGGACAGTTTCTGCCAGATTAAGTTTAATGTGGATAAGTGTGAGGTTGTCTATTATGGTGGGAAAAATTAAATGGTAAATGATTAATTAAATAGGAAGCAGATTCAAAGTGAGTCAATGATGAAGGTTCTAGGCATCTTTGCGCATGACTTACAGAAAGAAGGTATGCAGGTGCAACATAGAGTAAGATAGGCAAATAAAAGCCTAGCATTTATTACATATAAAAAAAACTGGAATACAGCAGATGTGTTGCTACCTTTATATAAGACATTGGTTGCATATCTCAAGTATTGTGTCCAATGTTGTTCGCCTTACTTGAGGAAAGATTTGGTGGCACTGGAGGCAGTTCCGAGGAGTTTCTCCAGATTGATTTCAGGAATGAAATAGCGGTTGCACGAGGTGCAGTTGAATAGCTTTTGCTTGTAATCACTGCAGTTCGGAAGACTGAGGGTGAATCAGATTGACTTAAAGAAACTCAAAGGACATCAGAAAGGCATCCCCTTGCGACACAGTCTTGAGAATTAGTCATAGATATTGAGTGAGACGAGGTAGGCTTAACACTGAGATGAGGAGAAACTACTTCCCTCAGATGATTGTGAATCTGTGGAACTCACTGGCCCAGAGTGTAGTGGATGGATAATCAATCAACAGGATCAAAAAATTAAATAGATATGTTTCTGATGAAAATTGAGATTGAGGCATGGGGACCATGCAAGAAAGTAGAGTTGAGACCAGAATAAGATTAGCTATGATCATGTTAAATGCCTCAGTGAATCGAAGGGCTTAATTTCCTACTCCCACTCCTAATTCCTCTGTTCTTGTGTTGTTCCATCTGCATTTTATTCTTTGTGTTTATTCACTATTGGTGGTTGGGGTGACAAGAGTCAAGGGATTTGGTTGAGGGCGATGCAAGTTGCTCTGAGTGTAGGTAACAAGACAGTAATGTGGAGAAAAGACCGCAGTCAGGTCTTGTTGATTGTCAGGGCAGGCCTAGCAATCTTAATTCCTAATGTTTAGTTGCCTGGAGTAAACTAAATCAAAATGTCACAGGCAAACAGGTAGTCCATAATTAATATGCTCGCTTCATAATGAAGGGGAAAATGACCAATTAGATTAGTTGGCCATTCGTTTGAGATTTAATGATAATTTGCTGCAACTGCACACTGGGAACACGATTGCAACTCGATAGTTTCGACATCGAGGAAAAATATTACATTACCAATTCAATTGGAATGTGGCCATAATCTACATCTTTTTCAAAATATTTTGAATATATTTTTGAAGAATACAAACATTAAAAAAGATTAGACATAAGTCTATAAGGAGGTCTCGGAGTGACAAGGGAACGGATGAATATTGGCCTTTGCATCATAATTGGGAATATGTGTCTGTGTTTGTGTATGTTGTCGAATTGTGTGGAAAAGCATTGTATTATTTCAATGGACAGATTGCACGAGGAACGGGACATCTGCATCACAAAACAAAACCTCTTCATTACCATCAACTTTTTGAGGAGGTAATATAAATGTTGAAATACTTTGAAACCGAATACATTTAAAAATACGGAAGCTTTATTTTTCTATGTTTTACAGATTAATGGTGAGAACACTTTCACTTCAAAAGTTTGTCTCCTTGTTATTGAGCCTCCGAGGAAGGGGAAAATCTGCTTTCTGTTCACCCTGTCAATACTCCTCATACTCTTAAATACCTCGATAACGAGCCCCTTTCAACCTCCTCTATTTCAAAGTAAAACCATGTAAATCTAGCCTCTATTCATAGTTTGAGGAATCTATTGTCTTGTTACTTCACCCAAACTGCATCATCTCACATATTTCAGTGTTAAATTTTATTAGCCAATAATCTGACCATCTCTACAATTCATTATAATCTTAATTCGGAGATGCCGGTGTTGGACTGGAGTGTACAAAGTTATAAATCACACAACAACAGGTTATAGTCCAACAGGTTTAATGGGAAGCACACTAGTTTTTGGAGCGACGCTCCTTCACCTGATGAAGGAGCATCGCTCCAAAAGCTAGTGTGCTTCCAATTAAACCTGTTGGACTATAACCTGGTGTTGTGTGATTTTTATCATTATAATCTTATGTAGCCTAACTCTTACCTCCTCACAGTGAAATATGCAGCTAATCATTATGACATCTATAACATTATTCAGCATTTCCTGCACACTCCATCTCTCACTTTCCTATAATCATCATTTATGAAGTTCACAAGTAAGCCGTAATTTTCCTCGTGTTCTTCAGATTTTATTCCGAGATGAAGAATCGAGAATTCCAGTCTTTTTTCCCCCTATGTTGGTGAATTTACATTATGATGGAGATGAGGTCCTTTTATGTGGAAGCTGCAATTTGTTTTTTGTACATGGAGCTGAATTCCCTATTTATGCAATGCTCTTCTGTGAGTTTTATTCATAAGGCTGCCATGTAACTAATATTGGACTAGGTTTAGGTAACTTTCTCTGCAGCATTTGTAGTTGACCAGGACTTGGATCATATTTTCGTTGCAATCCCTGCAGTAGATAGAGCTAAAGGAATTTTTTTTGTTTGTCTGCAGGATGGGCACAGTCTTGCAAGATTGTTTGAAAGAGCTCGAGTGATGAGGATAAAGATTCACTTAAATTCTATGTATAGACACACGGAAGGAGAGCAAATCATGTCGTCAATTCAACCTTGAATTGGAAGCAAATTATTAGAATATACGCCCACTGTTCTTCACATTGCAAAATAAGTTTTTAAATGTATTAATAGAGCCCGCATGGTTCTTGCAGCTGCTTCTCGCGTTGCAGAGATAGTTAAATTTTCATTATAGCCATTTTTACAGATAATATAGTCATTATAGTTTATTAATATTTCACTTTTTCTCAAGTTTGTTTCATTAACATTCAAAAACAAACCAAAGAAGCAAACAATGCGCGATTTTTTTCACACTAACTTTTTTTTGACAAGTTTTAAGAGTGGTCTACTATGAAAGTAGAAAAGCCCCCATGTGTTTTAAAATGTTTCTTTTTATAACACTGTAATTTTTTTTTTGTTTTGAAAAGCAAACAGATTTTCTTCAGATAAGAAATTGTGCTTTCATCCTGGAGAGTCTGACACATATTCAGCTCTGGAGAAGACTTTATTCTTTGTGGAATATGTTGAAGATGAATTTTTTAATTTAAGTAATTAGCTATATTGTTATTTTGTTTACTTTTTGTGTGCTTGGTGTGTGTGTATATATCTATATATATGTGTGTGTATATTTGTGTGTGTATCC
The DNA here is from genome assembly GCF_047496795.1 of Chiloscyllium punctatum. Taxonomy (NCBI): domain Eukaryota; kingdom Metazoa; phylum Chordata; class Chondrichthyes; order Orectolobiformes; family Hemiscylliidae; genus Chiloscyllium; species Chiloscyllium punctatum. The sequence continues at coordinate 41,537,039 of NC_092768.1, read as the reverse complement.
TTTTAATATTGTTTTCTGTGGGTACTGTAAGGTAGCATACATGCAAGGTGTTATGAAACATTTTATTTTAAGGCATAATGTTATTAAAGACACGTATAAGATACAGAGAGAGATGGCTAGAAGATTTAAAAGTGTTGTTACCCAGTAAAATTAGTCAGATAGATGGGTTAATGTCAGGAAAGTTAAGAAATTGTTGTGGTTCTGTTCGCCAAGCTGGGAATTTGTGTTGCAGACGTTTTGTCCCCTGTCTAGATGACATCCTCAGTGCTTGAGAGCCTCCTGAGAAGCGCTTCTGTGAAGGCAAGAAGTTATTTCAAACGTCTCTGGTGGCTATCTGTCCATCACAACAGATATTCAGCTTTTGGAACTGTTGAAGGTGATAATCTTTCCGAGGAGAATGGAATAGCCGTCAATGATGAGACGCTTGAAACGATTCTTATGTTAGGCAGCATTTGACAGGATTTAGTAGAATTATTGCTCCAGGGAACTGTTGCATCAGGGGCATCAACAGAAAATTCTGTGGCAGTGAGCGTAAATTTAGGATGGTTTGTAGATTTCCCTGTGCTGGAATTAAGAACGTCTCGAAACGTTTCAAGCAAATTGTTAAATGGGAGATTGAGAAGCCAGACGTTATTGTACATATTGGTATGAATGGCATTTTTAGGGAAAATATGAAAGCAGTACAGAGTAAATTTAGACGGTGAGGTAGAAGATTAAAATAAAACCTCAAACGTAGCAATTTCTGGTATAATCCTAATGACAAACTCAACCAGGGAAGGAGCAAACGGTTAAAGGAGAAAAATCAATGGCTGAAGAGCTGGTGTGTTGTTGAAGAATTCAGATTTTTGGGAGATTGAAATGTCTTTTGGAACAGAAAAGAACGGCTCAAATATATTGGACTAATATAAACTAGAAAGCAACCAATGTCTTAGCAGGGAAATTTGCTCACTCTATCAAGGGATACTTTATATTGTAAGACAGGTTGAGTTATTCTAAGTAGCAGGATTTTTGATAGGATGGATGGGAAAAGTCTTTGAATGAGTAAAGGTGGGTACTGCAGAAACTGGAGATTAGAGGCACGATTAGAGTAGTGCTGGAAAAGGACAGCAGGTCAGGCAGCATCCGAAGAGCAGGAAAATCGACGTTTTGGGAAAAAGCGTAGTCCCCGATGACGGGCTTTTGCCCAAAACGTCGATTACCCTGCTCCTAGGATGCTGCCTGACCAGCGGTGCTTTTCCAGCATCACTCTATTCAAGCTCTGAATGTAATGAGAACACGACAGTTAGAAAATAAAGATGAGGGAGTCAGAACATATGGTAATTCTGATGAACTGAGTTGCAAGATGTCTTACAGAAAAGGTTGATGAACTCAGGGCATGTTTAAGAACTTTGGATTGCGACATCATAGCTGCTACAGGAACTTGGATGAGAGATGCTCAAAACTGGAAATTCAATGTTCCAGGTGTTAGATGTTATATAAAGGAAGGAAAAAGGGACATGGAGGTAGGGTTGGGGCTGGCATTTTTGATTAAAAAAATATTATTGCTGTTACTAAGGAAGATAAAGCTCAAAAATCGTCCAGTTTAAATATATGGGTAGAAATTAAAACTAAGACAGGAAAGAGCACGTTGAAAGGATTGCAAAATATGCTCCTCAATAGTAAGAAAGGAATTGAGATACATCTCAGACATCCCGGATATATGTAAGCATAACAAAGTCGTAAAAATGGGGAATTTTAAGTTTCCAAACACTGACTGGGATTGCCAAAGTGATAAAAGTTTGTCTGGTGAAGAATTTGTCAAATATGTTCAAGAAAATAATCTTTATCGATAGGTGGATGCTTCTACTAGAGAAGGAGCAAAACTAGATTTTATTTTGTGCAACAAGGTAGGGCAAGTGACTGAAGTAAAAGTGCACAAATACTTTGGGTCTTGCGATCATGACTCCATTATTTCAAAATGGTTATGGAAATGATTAGGCCTTTTTTAAGGCCTTTTTTTTGGAGTACCATAAATTTTAAAGGTATGAGTAAAAGATTTCCAGGTTTGATTGGAGTAGACCTTCAGCAGGTGAAAAGAACGTCTGACAAGTGGGAGGCGTTCAACAATTTAACAACGAGTGTTCAGAGGAATTATGTCCCTGTTGGAGTGAAGTGTATGGCTGGTAAGATTGTGCAAGAATGGATGACTAAAATTATTCAGATTCTACTCAATAATGAAATAGAATCTTACTTTAGATACAGGAAAATTTATTCAATTGAATCTCTTAATCAATATAAAATGCGTGGGTCGTTATTTAGTTTGAAACCAGGAAGGCAAAAAAGAGGATATGAGATAGTATGGGCAGGTAAGGTTAAGGATAATCTAATGGTATTGTACAATTGCATTTAGAGAAAGACGGTAACTAGGGAGAGGATAAGACCTCTTAACGATCATGAAGGACATCTTTTTGTTGAACCCCAGGCGAAGGGAAACAAAACCACTCCGTTTCTAATGCATCTGACAGCAGAAAACACACACCATTGTCTGCACCTCGCATTCAGCCAGACTGAACTCTATCTGCTATTTGTCAGCTCATTGAACAATTTGATCAATGTCCTTTTGTAATCTTGGAAAATCTTCTTTACTCTCCACATGTGTCACCAAGCTTGGTGTCATTCACAAACGTACTGACCATGCCTTCTCACTCTCATTCAAATCATTTATCTAAATGACAACAATGAAAACCCAGAACCAACATCTGTGGAAAACTGCTAGCCACACGCCTCCCATCCGAAAAGCAACTGTCCACCATTACTCTGTCTCTGTTGGTGTGTTTGCACCAATTGAACGTGCTTGACAGGAGCTCAACAGTTCTGGCATCTTCGGAGCAGAGAAACACGGAATTAACTTTTTGAGTCCAATATGACTTATTCAGAACAGGGTCATATCAGACTCTGTATCTGTCTCCAGATCCAGCTTCATCTCCATTTTGCATTTCTACACCATTTTGTGCTTGTATTCCATTATCGCTAATATTTTGCTTTTCTCGATAGCTCTGGACTTCGAACCTGATTATATTTGGACGATATGCTACATTCCAGTCCGTATTACTTGTGTCAGTGAAACCTGTATTACACTGGACTCTGTTTCTTCTTTGATATGCCAAAAAAATAACATTTTGCCATTATCCTCTTAAACGTGCAAGTCTCAGCAAATGGATTTTGATTAAAAAGGGAATTTTTATAAGGCTACACTTTCTAAGTAGCAGGAATTGATTATTGATGCTGAAATCGTCTGTGCCCTTCATTAATAATAATACCTCCTCAGTTTCTGAAAACTTTTAATACATTTCTCAGAATATTTACAGTAAAATTGGTGGTAAGGCAGCCCATTGTCTCTGTAGCAGCTCGGAAAGAGCTATATATCTACTGTTACTCACTGCAATTTCCCAGTAACTCCACGTATTTTGATGTCTGTTTCTCTTGAAAAAGTGTTGGTGAGCTGCCTTTCTGACCCACTGCAGTCTGTGGCTGTAAGTAGCTAGTGCTGAGTTCCTTGCGGTTTCATTTATTTGAGACTTTGCAGTGAGTGATATAACTGAGAGGCTGGCTTGTACATTTCAAAGGGCAATTGAGAGTCAACTACATTGCTGTGTGTCTGGAGACACATGTTAGCCCGACCATGTGAAGATGGTATATTTCCTTCCCTAAAGCACATTGAAGACCCAGGTAGCTTTTCTGACAATCGGTAATAGTTTCATAGTTTCATTTGATATTTAATACCTGATTTTTTAAGTCGAATTCACATTACACTATTTTCTGTGGTGTGGTGCAAATCCAGGGTCTAGGTCATCACCTTGGTCTCTGGATTAATGGTCTGGAGATAACACAACACGGCGAGCACCTCCCCACCATCTCTAAACATCCCCACTGGCAGTACTGATGTTGGAGTTGGTGAGGCTGTGCTTGAAGAACAGCTGATAGCAAGGAAAACAAATGATTTGGCAAATAAAACCCCGCATACTTCTCAATTTTATAATTATTTGAAGGTGAGAGGATGATAAGTGCCCTTGGCGAAAATGAGCTGGATGTCTTTGGTCACAAGTCTCAAACAGAATTTAATCGGGGCAGCAAGTAATCAACACTGCAAATGTCATGCTGCTGTGCATTCCAAAAATGATTAAAGTACAGAAGTGAAGGCACCTTCGTGCAGTTGTAGAATGTTGCTGAGACGGCACTTGAGGCACTGGGTACAGGTTTTCTTTCTATTACAAGGAATGACCTATTGCCACAGAGAGACAGTGGAAAGGAGTTTCAATAGACTAATCCCTGCGGTGATGGTACCATGAGGAGAATGTGAAGGAAATGAGTGTTTAAAATGTAATGCTACAATGGAATAAAAGCGATTGCATTAAAAGTTAAGGATTATGGACCAATTACTTCCAAAACAAAACATTGATAGCGTGAAAGGTAACGCGTTTTCCCGTGATACATATTTTCACATTTGGCAAATATATTGGAAGGAAAGGTTTAGGAGGATATGGACCAAGAGAAGAGAAATGGGGTTAGCATGGATGGACATTTTGGTTGGCAAAGCCCAGTTTTGGCTGAAGGGTCTGTCTTCGTGCTGTAGTACTCTATTACTAGCTCAACGGAGCAGGTAAGGGCTGGTTGGCAGTGGCTGCTTGAAGGCTCGGTGACGTTTGTTTAACGGTTTAAATTTGAAAGTTTTCTTTTCAAGAAAAGCGCGGAGCGGACCCGGAAGCTGGTGTCGCGCAAGCTTACCTGTGCACGTTTTTTCCTATAAAGTCACGCAGCTTCAAGGCCTAGGCCTCACTCTCTCAGTGGAGCGGGTAAGGGCTTTTTGGCAGTGGCTACTTGAAGGCTCGGTGACATTTGTTTAACGGTTTAAATTTGAAAGATTTTTTGAGAAAAAAGTGGAACGGACCCGGAAGCTGGTGTAGTGCAAGCTTACCTGGATAATATTTTTTCCTATAAAGGTACGCAGGAGAAGAGTGAAAGTAATAAAGTGGTTGTTATGGAGGACTTCAACTTTCCAGATATTGACTGGGAAAGCTATAGCTCGAGTACGTTAGATGGATCGGTGTTTGTCCAATGTGTGCATGATGGTTTACTGACACAATATGTAGACAGGCCAACAAGAGGTGAGGCCATACTGGATTTGGTACTGGGTAACGAACCAGACCAGGTATTAGAATTGGAGGTAGGTGAGCACTTTGGCGGCAGCGACCACAATTCGGTGACTTTTACTCTAGTGATAGAGAGGGATAAGTGTGCACTGCAGGGCAAGATTTATAGCTGGGGGCAGGGAAATTATGATGCATGTGAGGCATGACTTAGGACGCGTGGCTTGGAAAAGTAGGCTTCAAGGGAAGGGAGCAATCGATATGTGGAGCTTGTGAAGGAGCAATTATTGAGTGTCCTTGATAAGTATGTACCTGTCAAGCAGGGAGGAAAGGGTCGTGTGAGGGAGCCGCGGTTTAATAAGGAATTGGAATCCCTTGTTAAAGGGAAGAGGGCGGCCTATGGAAAGATGAGGAGTGAAGGTTCAATTGGGGCAATTGAGAGTTATAAGGTATCCAGGAAGGATCTAAAGAGAGAGCTAAGAGCAGCAAGGAGGGGACATGAAAAGTCCTTGGTTGGTAGAATTAGGCAAAACCCAAAGGCTTTCTCAAGGTATGTCAGGAATAAAAGAATTACTAGGGTAGGAATACGCCCAGTCAACCATAGTAGTGGGAAGTTGCGTGTGGAAGCTGAAGAGATTGGAGAGACACTGAAAGAATATTTTTCGTCAGTATTCACTCAGGAACAGGAAATGGTTGCCGATGGGAATATTGAGTCGCAATTAATTAGAATGGATGGCTTTGAGGTATGTAGGGAAGACGTGTTGGAAATTCTGGAAAGGGTGAAAATAGATAAGTTCCCTGGGCCTAATGGCATTTATCCTAGGATTCTCTGGGAAGCAAGGGACGAGATTGCAGAGCCATTGGCCTTGATTTTTATGTCGTCGTTATCTACAGGAATAGTGCCAGAAGACTGGAGGATAGCAAATGTGGTTCCCTTGTTCAAGAAGGGGAGTAGGGATAACCCTAGTAACTATAGGTGAGTGAGTCTCAGGTCTGGTGTGGGCAAAGTCCGAGAGAGAATTGTAAGGGTTAGGATTTATGAACATCTGGATTGGAATAATGTGATCAAGGATAGTCAGCATGGTTTTGTAAAGGGCAGGTCATGCCTCAGAAACCTTATTGAATTCTTTGAGAAGGTGACTAAGGAGGTGGACGAGGGTAAAGCGGTAGATGTGGTGTATATGGATTTTAGTAAGGCGTTTGATAAGGTTCCCCATGGTAGGCTACTGCAAAAAATACGGAGATATGGCTTTGAGGGTGAGTTGGAGGTTTGGATTAGGAATTGGCTGGCTCGTAGAAGACAGAGGGTACTAGTTTAAGGTAATGGTTCATCTTGGAGTGCAGTTACTAGTGGTGTTCCGCAAGGATCTGCTTTGGGACCATTGCTGTTTGTTATTTTCATAAATGACATGGAGGCGGGGCTAGAAGATTGGGTGAGCAAGTTTGCGGATGATACGAAAGTCGGTGGAGTTGTTGACAATGAGGAATGATGTGGCAGGTTACAGCGGGATGTAGATAAGCTGCAGAGCTGGGCAGAAAGGTGGCAAATGGAGTTCAATGTGGGTAAGTGTGAAGTGATTCACTTTGGAAAGATTAACAAGAAGATGGGGTACTGGGCTAATGGTCGGTAACTGGTAGTGTGGATGAGCAGAGGGATCTTGGTGTCCATGTACACAATTCTCTGAAAGTTGCCACCCAGGTAAATAGTGGTGTGAAGAAGGCATATGGCGTACTGGCTTTTCTTGGTAGAGGAATTGAGTTCCGGAGTCCTGATGTCATGTTGCAGTTGTATAAGACTCTGGTGCGGCCGCATCTGGAGTATTGTGTGCAGTTTTGATCGCCATACTATAGGAAGGATGTGGAGGCACTGGAACGGGTGCAGAGGAGGTTTACCAGGATGTTGCCTGGTATGGTAGGAAGATCGCATGAGGAAAGGCTGACGCACTTGCGGCTGTTTTCATTGGAGAAAAGAAGGTTTAGGGATGACTTGATAGAGGTGTACAAGATCATTTGGGATTTAGACAGGGTTGACCATAAGAACCTTTTTCCACGTATGGAGTCAGCTAATATGAGGCGGCATAGGTTTAAATTAAGGGGTGGTACGTATAGGACAGATGTTAGAGGTAGATTCTTTACTCAGCGAGTCGTGAGTTCATGGAATGCCCTGCCAGTAGCAGTGGTGGACTCTCCCTCTTTATCGGCATTTAAACGGGCATTGGATAGGCAAATGGAGGATGGTGGGCTCATGTAGGTCAGGTGGGCTTGGATCGGCGCAACATCGAGGGCCAAAGGGCCTGTACTGCGCTGTATTTTTCTATGTTCTATGATAGTTTATGAACCTGTCTGGGCCCATGTTGGTTGAGCAAGAGCTCCAGGCTCTAAATGAACTCGCACCGTCTCAATGTGCAGTTGATTTGTGACCCCATCCTGAGAGACATTTTGATCACAAATCTGTCAGCATCCACACTTTGAAACAGCTCATTATTCCCACCAGCTTCTGACCTCCATACAATCCACTAGCCTGTCTTCTTGGAGATGGAAGATGCCTCCTCGGAACTTGGCACTAACCACCTAATTTCCCTCCTTGCTGTCATCAAACCATGTTAATGTAACGCGTGTGTACCATTAGCAATGGAGCCAGAAGGAACAACATGGAACAGTCTATCTGTGCAGTTTCTGCTGCAATGGTTTGTCATGTTGGAGGATAATTTCCATTCTCCTGTTTCTGTATTACAATTTGAATGTGCCAAATGGTCACTTCAGTTCATGTGTTAATGTCTCGAGGGGCTGAATATCCTCCTCCTGGTCCCAGAAAAGTGGACAGCCCGTTTTTCCTGCTTACGAGCGTGATTTACTGACTAGACTCCTTTTCTTAGTGTATAATAGGAAACACACAGGATGCTGGACTAACACAGCAAGTCAGGCAGTATCAGGAGGCGGAGAAGTCAACGTTTCAGTTGTAATCGGTCTTCAGGAATGTGAGTGGTGGTAGGGGGATCTGCAGAGAAAGAAAGAAGTGGGGTGGGAGAGCAGCGTCATAGTGACGTCGGGATAGGTGGACACAAGTGGTTGGTGCAACCTGGTTGGTTGATCGGATGGATGAATCCGTTTGGGAGCTGGAAGGCACGATTGTTAAGCGGATTGTAAGGGAGTGGGAGGGGCTGGAAAGGAAGTGGGTCATGGCTGGGAAGGTTAATTCAAATTGGAGAACTCAAGGTTGAAACCTCTGACCTGTAGGCTGGCTAGGCAGAAGTTTGCTGTCCATTCAGTCTGCGGTCGCACTCACTATGGCAACGGAGGAGGCAGAGGATGGTCATCTTGGAAAGAGGGTGGGAAGGGGAATTAAAATGGGTGGAGATTGGTCAGTCAGGTCGTCCCTTGCGAGCCCGGCTCTGATGCTTAGCGAAATGTTAGTTTATGTTTGGTCTCCCCGATGCAGAGAAGACCACATTGGGAGCACCTAATGCAGTAAACTAAGTTGGAAAAGAGGCAGGTGAACCTCTGTCTCGCCTGGAAGGACTGTTCAGGGGCCTGGACGGAGATGAGAGAAGTGGTGTGTCAGCAGGCAATTAATCTTTTCCAGTCACAGGGGAAGGTACCTGGGTAAAATTGGTCGGATTGGTGGGGTGTGTGGAAGCAACCAAAGATTAACGAAAGGAACAGACCTTGTGAAATATGTGCCAGATGATGGGACCCAACCGAGTTTATTGTATCTAGCGATCTTGATGTTGTCTTCTCTACACTCGAGAGACAAAACGTAAACTAAGGGAATATTTTGCTGAGCATCTCAGCCGTGTCTGTAAGGGTTGATCTGAATTTCCAGTCACCGTCTATTTCAATTCTCCCTCCCAATTCCTATCCTACATGACCATCCTTGGCCTTCTCCTTTTACCGCATCAAACGAAACCGCAAATTGGAGAAACAACACCTCGTCTTGCACCTGGGCAACCTTCAGCCCGGAGGACTCAACATTGAATTCCCCAAATTCATATAACATCCCTTCACATCACCCGGCTCCCTTCCTAGACCGTCCTCCTCCCTTAAATTCCTCTGCTCCAGCTACCAAGTGGATTGATTCCTCCCATCAACTGACCCGGTAGTACCCTCTACCTGTGCTCACCTATCTGCACCTCACCGCCCCGCCTATTCCTACCCCACACCCGCCTTTTCAACTGTAGCTCCCCTTACTCCCACCGCTGTCCTGAGGAAGGGTTATCCACAAAGTGCTGACTTGTCCACATCCGGATACTACCTGGCTTATTATGTTCTTCAATCCTCCTGCATTCCAATATTTGCAGTTTTTTAAAAATCTCTTCTTGTATAGCAGGCAGGAGAGAGTGAATGGGCTGTGCCTCTTCTTATTCAATAGTTTCAATGGAGTGAATCATTTTCTCATCATCTTCTGAAGTGAGCTTCAGATTTTGAATGAGATCCTCTTTTCTTTCACCAATGAAAGAACAGTGTCTAGCAGTAGTGTAACATGACTGTAACCTAGACGTTTGCAGCACAGGCCCTAATGGTGTCCAGGTTTCGATGTTTTATCACCTGAGGGGGAGACAAATTGTTCTGAACATTGTGTGATTTTTACGGAACATCCTCATTTCTGATCATATGAAGGAGGGAAAGACATTGGTGAAGCAGCTGCCGATGTTTGTGCTGAGGAAGCTACCCTGAGTATCGCCAACAGAGACACCAGGGACTGAGATGATTGATGTCCACCAGCCCCACTCTGTTCTGAATGACCGAAACCAGTGAGGAGTTTATATCTGGTTGCTGTTAGGTTCAATTCTGTACAGGGTCCTTGACACCTTGCTCAGTCAAATGCTGCTATGTTCATATCACGAGAGCAATGTGTGTGGGGGGGGAGTGTTTCCTTCTGTCAGACCGTAGTGACTGTTGAGACTTCTCTATCGCAGACAGCTAGGGGATCTGCATCATTGAAATGTTTATGTGGTTGAGTGGGTGTCAACACATTTTGACACAACAGCGAGTTGAGGCCGACAAGGATTGGGGCATGAAATTCAAATTGAAGCCAACAGCAGATCAGCCCTGAACTTACTGAAGGGAAAGACAGGCTTGCAGGGCGAAAGGGTCTCCTGTTATTCCAGTATAACTCATAATCGAGTCACTTTGTGGCCTCTTCCAGTTCTTGTGATGCAAACTTGTGGAGGGTGAATGGACTTAATCCTGCTGTTGTGTAATAGGATACTAGTTCTGCATGGCTTACTCTGGGAACAGTGTGATAGCCTCGAGGGGCTGATTGGCCTCCTCCTTAAATGTGTATCAGGCTCCAGGGCTGAGCAGCCTCATTCTGTTCTGGTGTAACTGAAACTCTTATAGACTAAATATACTGCCCCAGGAGAAAGTGAGCACTTCAGATTCTGGAGATCAGAGTCGAAAGCACAGCAGATCAGTCAACATCCAAGGAAAAGGAGAATCGCGAATCATTCCTGATGAAGTGCTTATGCTCGAACCGTCGATTCTCCTACTCCTCTGATGCGATCTGACCTGCTGTGGCTTTCTACAAAACACTTTTCGATACCTACTGCCTTGCCCATTCTGGTCACTTCATGAAAAATAACTTTGACGGATTTGTCAGGCATGATCTGCCACGGACAAAGCCATTCTGTCTTTCCAAATGCATGTGCATCCTATCCCCCATAATCTTCTTAAGTAAATTACCCATCAAAGATGTTAAGCTTACTGGTAAATAGTTCCCAGGCTTTGTTTTTTTTTAAGCAGTCTTTCATGAATAAGAGATCAACATTTGCTACGCTCCAGTATTCTGGCACCTCACCTTTCGTTGATGATGATTCAAAAATATCAGCCGGGGCCACGGCAATTTGTTCTCCCGCCCGAAAGGAGCCTTCCACATCTATCAGGGTTTTACTTGCCCCTCCACACATGTCATTTACTGTATCTGTTGCTCCTGATATGGTCTCCTCTACATTGATGAGACAGGAAGCCTACTCGCATAACGTGTCAGAGAACATCGTCGGGATGCCTGCACGCACCAACTCCACAGTCCCGTGGCCGAACACTTCAACTCCCCCGCCTACTCTTTCAAGGACATGCAGATCCTGGGCCTTCTTCATAGCCATTCCCTAACCACCTCACACCTCATTTTTCCTCACCGCACCTTACCCCAATTCCAAACTTCCAACTCAACACCGCCCTCATGACCTGTTTCCCCTGTCCATCCTCCTTCGCAACTATTTTTGCTCGATCTTCATCTCTGACACTTCAGTAAAGCATTCGACGAGGTTCCCCATGGTAGACTGGTTAGCAAGGTTTGATCTCTTGAAATACGGGGAGAACTCGCCATTTTGATACAGAACTGGCTTAAAGGTGGTGGTGTCGGGTTGCTTTTCAGACTGGAGTTTTGGGACCAGTGAAGTGCCACAAGGATCAGTGTTGGGTCCATTACGTTTCATCATCAACATAAATGTTTTGGCTGTGAGCATAAGAGGTACAGTTAGTAAGTTTGCTGATGACACCATCCTTGCAGGTGCAGTGAACAGCGAAGAAGGTTACCTCAAATTACAACGGGATCTTGATCAGATCGGCCAATGGGTTGAGAAGTGGCAGATGGAGTTTAATTTAGATAAATGTGAGGTGTTGCTTTTTGAGAAAGCAAATCTTAGCAGGGAGATAGGATAGTGAATAAGGCTTTTGGTATGCTTTGCATCATTGGTTAGAGTATTGTGTACAGAAGTTTGGAGGTTATGTTGCAGCTATGCAGGACATTGGTTAGTCCACTTTTGAAATATTGTGTGCAATTCTGGCCTCCTTCTTATCAGAAAGATGTTATGAAACTTGAAAGTGTTTCGAAAAGATTTGCAAGGTTATTGCCAGGGATATAAGATTTGAACTATAGGAAGAGGATAGGTTAGATTAGATTCGCTACAGTGTGGAAACAGGCCCTTTGACCCAACAAGTTAACACCTCTGAAGAGTAACCCACCCAGGCCCATTTCCCTTTGATTAATGCATCTAACGCTATGGGCAATTTAGCATTGCCAATTCACCTGACCTGCACATCTTTGGAGTGTGCATGGAAATGGAGCATCCGGAGGAGACCCACACAGACACAGAAGAAGTTGAATAGGCTAGGGCTGTTTTCCCTGAAACGTTGGAAGCTGAGGAGGGACCTAATAAAATCATGAGGGGCATGGGTAGGATAAATAGACAAAGTCTTTTCGTTGGGGTGGGAAGTCCAGGACTGGAGGGCATAGATTTAGGGTGAGAGAGGAACAATATAAGAGACCTAAGGGGCAACGGTTTTCATTCGGTGATGTTCGTGTATGGAATGAGCTGCCAGAGGAAGTGATGGAGGTGAGTACAATTTCAGCCAATAAAAGGCATTCGGAAGTGGAAATGTTGCTTCTGCAGAAGTCACATACTCAGTAGTCATAAGAATTAGTAGTGCCTCAGTAATCATAAGACTTAGTGTTGCCTCAGCAGTATTGCCTCAGCAGTCATAAGACTTAGTGTTGCCTTAGCAGTCATCGGAGCACACTAGCAATAGACTACAAAGGGATGTGGTAAACGGTCAAACTAGAAGCTGCAATTATCACGTAGAAGGGACTGGATAGGATAAAGATAAACAAATAAGACTAGCCCTAAACATGAGTGGGGGGGGGGGGGGGGGCATAGAATGGAGTAATGAGAGAAGCAAACAGAGGCGGAGTGAAGCTAGGGCTTGTGATAGGCTATGCACATTAGCAAAATCAACCAATGAGGTGAAAGGGGGACGACCGTGAGGCTTAGAGAGACTGGACAAAAATGTACTGCTTTTGCTCAGCGGTGTGCCGACATTTGGTTACCCGGTCTTGCAAGAAGGTATGAATAAAAGCTGCTTTGGAATTTGACTCTGACTAAAAGTATTTGGCAGTGAGCTTCGTTTCTCACAAACATAGTTCTGCTTATGCTGCTTCCGTGGTCTGAAGCACCACATCAATGTCAGAAATTCTCTATTTAAGCAAGTTTGGAGTGATAGATCTCTGAAAGCATTTACAGAGGATATTTCACTTGGAAGTTAATTTGGTGCAATGAAGAATTTGTGATGAAAGAAAAGTTATAGAATCAGAGAATCTTAAAGTCCTGAAATTCAAACAGACCCTTCAGTCCAACTCGTCCATGCTCACCGGGTTTCCTAAACAACAAGTTCCATTTTTTCTTCTTTTAGATTTCTTCTAAATCTTTCCTATTCATGTCCCATTCAATTGTCTTTTATATGTTGTAATTGTTCTCTCCTCGACCACTTCCTCTGCCAGATCATGATACATACACATACCACCCTCTGTCAGGTACAGCTGCCCCTTAGATCCTTTTAAAATTCTTCCCTCTCACCATAAACCGATACTCTCTAGTTTTGAACAGCCCCCACCCTAAGGCAAAAGACCTTGGCAATTTATCCTATCCATGGCCTTCATGATTTTATACCCATCTATAAAGTAAGCTGTCAGCCTCCTATGCAAAGGGAACAAAATCCCTACTTGTCCTGAGATCTCAAAATGTCCAGTCTCCTTCTTGTCATTTTAAACATTTTAGTCCCCTTTTCAGTTTATAACATCCTTTCTATAGCAGGGTGACTAGAATTGCACTCAGTTTTCCAAATGCAGCCTTAAAATTCTCTCGAATAGCCACAACACGATGTCCCAACTTCAGTAATCAATGCTCTGACCAATAATTCGAGCATGCCAATGCCTTCATCACTGCCCTGGTTACCTGCGACTCCACTTCAAGGAACTGTATACCTGAGTCTTAGGTCTATTTGCTCGACAAAACTCCCTAGGATCCTACAGTCATCTGTGTAAATCCTGCTGTGGTTTGTCCAACATAATGCAACACCTCGCATTTATTTGCACGAAGCTCCATCTGCCCATTCTCGGCCCACTGGCGCAGTTGATCAAGATTTCATTATTCTCTTTGATTATCTTCTTCACTGTCCACTAGAACACCAATTTTGGTGCTGTCTACAATTTTGGTTCTTAGATTCTCATCCAAGTCATTTACAAAACCAATGAACATTAGCAGACTAGTCACAGGCCACCAGTTGGAGCAAGAAATCTCTCCCAGCACCCTCTGTATCCTTCTGTCAAGCCAATGTTATAATAAATTGGCTCGCTCTCCCTGAATGCCTGTGATCTCACCTTATTAATCAGGCAACCATGTGGAATTTTGTTGGGCCTCAGTGACGTCCACGAAGACAACGTATGCTGTTTTATCTTCATCAATCTTCTTGGTCACCTCTTCAAAAATTGCAATCTAGTTTGTGAGACACGTTTTCCTACACACTAAGCCATGCTGACTATCCGTCACCAGTTTTTGTCTTTCAGAATGCATGTAAATCCTGTCTCTCAGAATCTCATCCAAACATTGACCCACCACTAACATTAGACTCACCGGTCTGTAGCTCCCTGGCTTTTTCTTGCAGAATTTTTAGAAATAGCTGTCTTCCCGTACGCCAGAAATTCCCATGCGGCTGTCAATTATACAAATAAAAAAATAGAAAGAACTGCACATTGTAAATCAGAAACACAGACAGAATGTGCTGGAAAAGCTCAGCAGATCTGGCAGCATCTATACAGAGAAATCAGAGTTAATGTATCGGATCCACTGACCCTTCCTCAGAAGTCAGAAGGAATTTTTCAAATATCTCAACAAAGAGCCCAGCATTTTCTTCTCCAGGTTCCTGCAATGATCTGGGATAAACTTGAACAGGTCCCGGCTGTTTATCTACGGTTATGCACTACTTTAAGATCTCGAGCACTTCCTCTTATGTAATGTGGACTCGCTTCAAAAATCACTTTTCCTTTGTTTCCCCGTGTTCCCTCGCTTTCATGTCTTTCCTCACAGTAAATACTGATGCGATCTATTTGTGTAGGATATCACCCATTGAGGAGGAACAGTCTGTAAGGCAGCAGAGTGTGAAGGTTCTTGTGTGTACTGTGAACCCAGCATTGCCAGGTGGTTATGGACTGTGAAGTTGAATATAAACTGCTTTTCTGTGTTTTTCGACTTTTACAGGATGGTCTCTAATGTGTAACAGTTTTAACTTTGTTTTCTTCATTTTTCCACTAACCACTAAGATTTTTTGCCTGGAGGCGATTACCCTTGTACATAAGACTGCGTCACATGTGGTGACAAACTTTTCACTGTCCTCCTTTGAGTTCATGTGACAATAAATCGAGTAAACTAATTATTCTCTTGTGGTTCCACACATTGATGGTTCTTTGATTTTTCAGGAGCTCTATTCTCTCCCCAGTGTCTCTTTTGTCTGGAATATACTCGTAGGACCTCAATATATTCTCCATCTATTTTTCCTGAAGGAGCGCTCATGCCCAAAATGGTCGATTCTCCTGCTCCTTGGATGCTGCCTAACCTGCTGCGCGTTTACTGCAACACATTTTCAGCTCCATCCATTCTCCTTAACCATATCAGCCAAAGCAATCTCATGCCCTCCTGATTGCCCCAGAAGTGTACTCCAACACTCCGTAAGCTCCTCAAGGAAATCCCTTCACCTCAGCTGCCCACACATGACATATACCTTCTTCCTTTTTGTTGAGCAGACCCTTAATATCCTCTGTCATGTTGTGTTCTTTACTCCTACTAACATTGCCCTCCACACTAACAGGAACATGCTGTCTCTGAACACTCATTGTCTCACTTTTGAAAGACTCCTCCTTGCGAGATGTCTGTCTCTCTGCGAATAGCTTTTCCTCAATCATCTTTTGAAAGTTCCTGCCTCATACCATCAAAATGAGCCTTGCCACAAGTAAAAACGTTAACTTGTGGACCAGGCCTATTTTTTTCCAGAACTATTTTCAAACTAAGTGAATTACAGTCACTTGTTCCAACGTGCTATCACTCTAACAGCACCAGTCACTTGCCAAGCCTTATTTCCCAAGAGGAAATAAAGTTGAGGCCATGATCAGATCAGCCATAGAATCATAGCGTGTTAGAGATGTACAACATGGAAGCAGACCCTTCAGTCCAACTCGTCCATGCCGACCAGATATCGCAACCCAATCTAGTCCCACCTGCCAGCACCCGGCTCATATCCCTCCAAACCCTTCCTCTTCATATACCCATCGAATTGCCTCTTAAATGTTGCAATTGTACCAGACTCAACCACATCCTCTGGCCGCTCATTCCATACACGTACCGCCCTCTGCGCGAAATAATTGCCCCTTAGGTCTCTTTAATACCTTTCCCTTCTCACCCTAAACCTATGCCCTCTATTTCTGGACTCGCCGAACCCAGGGAAAAGACTTTGCCTATTTATCCTAACCACGCCCCTCATAACTTTGTAAACCCCTATAAGGTCACCCCTCAGCCTCCGACGCTCCAGTGAAAACAGCCCCAGCCTGATCAGCCTCTCCCTGTAGCTCAAATCCTTCAACCCTGGCAACATCCTTGTCAATATTTTCTGAACCCTTCCAAGTTTGACAACATCTTTCCGATAGGAAGGAGACCAGAATTGCACACAATATTCCAACAGTGGCCTAACCAACTAACCTGTCTCACGTTGGTCTAAAGCCCCCCGGCTCACGATTCCTATTCGTGGGTGAACAATCCAACACTTGGTGAATTTTGCTTTACCTTGATAAGTAGAGCCAACATCGAAGGATCAAAAAGCAACGCCACTATGAACGCTTAACCGCCACAAGCCAGTTATCCATGTGGTAAGTTTTCTGACACCTCCTACTAAAAACCCAAAAGGTCAGAGGGATCATGAGGCCCCACTTAATGCCAAAGCTGGCGTGAGGGGCCGAATTTCTGCATAAAATCTGTACGTTAACGATTGTGTGTGTGTATATGTCTGTGTGTGTGTGTGTGTGTGTATTGTGTACATATATATAGGTTTTCCTGTGTCTTTGTGTGTGCACTTTAGTGTATTAATCTGTGCATCTCTGCATGTATATCTCTGAGCATTTGCGTTTCTGCTTTGGGAGTGAATCCATTGAATTATTAATCAAAATGTACCGACTCACTTTCTCTGTCTGTCTCCTCCTCTTATGTTGAAAGTGAGGCCATATCGCCCTCTGCTGGCCATCCCATTCCACTGCACAAATCGCAGATTTGGACACGTTGTCAAAGACATTGGCTATCTCACACTGAATTGAATTCCTTCATTGTCATGTGCACTCCAACGAATGCAGTGAAAAGTTTGCAATTTCTTTGGTTATGGTGTCATCTGAGATAAAAGAAATCTAACTACAGGTTCTTAAGTATTTGGCACAAATTTGAGAGAATTATAAATCAAAGTCCAGAAGAAGAATGAAAAGGAGGAAAAAAAAACAATGTGCTTCATTTGCAGTCTCTTCACGAACGTCTGTGTCAGCAACAACACTCCAGATTGCATCGGACCCAGTCTTCAGACCACGCCTGGCTAAGCCTCCAGACCACGGCAGGCCAGTCTCCAGAACATGTCAGGCCCAGTCTCCAGACCGCACTGGGCCCATTGTCCCCAGACTCAGTCTTCAGGCAACGCCGGGCTCAGTCTACAAACCGCTTTGGGCCCAGTCTCCAGGCCACACCGGGCCCAGTCTCCATGTCATACCAGACTGAGTCTCATAGCTGCACTGTGCTTTAAATTTCGAGGTTTTGACTCCCTGTACCAGCTTCCAGTCTAATACTCACATCCGTCATTCCCAATGGAATAACTTTAAAACGTTAAACGTTTGGAAGGAAAAAGTCCTTCAGAAAACAGAATACAAAAGAGGGACACAAAGTGCGTGCAGAGTACAGGAGCTCCGAGTGGAACAGTCTCAACCTGTCACTATCTTTAGGACATTTCATGACAGTTTCCTTCTTCAAAGAATAACTTTTGAGGCTCGGAGCACTATTCTCCGATTCTTTGCATTGCTCTGCCTCAGATGTTAAGTGAAGGAAGTGAACATGCCCATTGCTGGCCCATATGCTGCCATTGGGTTTGTTTCAGTATTGTAGAATCTATTCTCATTATAATTTGGGCGAACAAAAACTTAGAGAAATTGCCAGAAAATTAATCTCAACCTCTATCAATGTGCTTTACTCAGAGTAGCCTGGACACAATTGCCCTGCTGTAGTCTGCATAGCTCCCGGTACTGGGCAGGTTTCTAGTCTGGGTTTATAGATCAATGCACTGGCGTGATGTGCGCAGTTTTCTTCACTCGGCAGATTGCTGGGTTGAACTTACCAGAGTGTCTGTGTTGATCAGATATCTCATCTGGGTTAATGGTTCTCTGTGGTGAATTGAGAATGTGATATAACTGACCATTTCGGCTGATCTGACAATACCTTTAGTTCTCATTCTTCTGATTGGACCCTCCATCTCTCAATCCATTAATGTTGCAGTGTTCCCATGCACAGTGCATCATGTTGATGAATACCCACTGTCCTGGCAGCAACCACAGCCTCTTCATTCAGAAGCAGGCAGCCATTCCCATCATCTTCGGGTCTCCACATAAAAAGAAAGGGTGGCCTGTCGGATAAAGGCTGTCCCCGTAATACATGGCTCAAAACACCAATCCTTTTACCACTCTCCATCCCCAATCAATCACACCAAAATATTCTGTGTGTCCTGAGAGCAATGGGTGCACTGGGAACATCACGCAGCAGACCATCAGGAAGATGGAGCAACACATCACATGTCTGAGCAGGTCAGAGTGAACCCTCCAGTACTCATTGTATCACGACCTCCTGTAATCTTTCTCCATTTATGTAATATACAGCCTGTTATTCTCCACGAAAAAATCACAGGTTCACGGTTACCCAAATGATATTGCAGCCGCCAAATCTTTTGTTCATTGCTTATCCACTTAGAGATTCTCTGACTCCTCTTGATAACGTCAGTTCTCACCTACCTTAGTTAGAATCCATTAGCTCAATTTATCGAATTCGTCGATATTGGTTGCACATAGTTGAGGCCCAAGCACGAGCCACCGTGCCACTGAAGTCATTAATTTGTGTTTAACTAACAAAAAAATGATTTATCCCTAATTTATCCCTGCTCCCGGCTCCGTAACCATTCCTCCCATAGTAAATTTGCGAGGCTGAATATTCCTTTCCATTTTCTGTGTAACAGTCATGAACGATTAAAATATTAACTCCAATTGCTGAGTAACAGCCTCAACTGGTTGGATGGCCTCACTCTGTTCCTGTTTAAAATTCCTGAATAGCCTGCTTCAGTACAGGTGTCGTTGTGAATAGTGCTGTATATTTTGGAACCATCAGTGTACGGCCCACTTCTGCCTTTATGATAGGGAGAAGGCCCTTGATCCTGTAGCTTCTGATAGCCCAGAGTGCCTCGTGGATGCCCAATTTCCATTTGCTTTGTCCTTTAGTAGTATGTTCTACTTCGCCGGAGGTAGTGCCACATAATATACCGGGCAGTATCTTCCATACGAAAGTGAGACTTGCCCTCCGTCAGGACTGTGTGCTAGATGCTCTTACAGATACTGGTAGGGACTGATCCATCTGTGACAATTAGTTTGGTGAGAACGTTTCCCTCTTGTTCATTCCCCCATCACTACTCACAGTTTGGCGAATGTGTATTTGAGATCTCACCCTGCTCATTCAATGATGAGAATATGGAGACACTCTTGGTGATGGAATTGAAGTCCCATACCCAGAGTACGTTCTGTTTCCTTGTCACCCTCAGTACTTTTCTTTAAGCAGCTCAACACAGTCACTGTTCCCAGAACCACAGCTGCCGTTTTCTCAGTGCAATCTTTACTTTTCAACTTCTGGCAACATATGGCCACAAACCTATCAAAGGTGAAAGTGAAGGTGAACCAGAGAATACAGTCGGTGGCTGCATAAAGCAGGGCCGCATGGATATTACACACAGGGATAGAGTACAGGAAATAAAACATTTCACGATAAACAATGGGAATGTGCCTCAGTATCAGATACAGAATAATGACCATTAGATTCGCCAATGCCATGGCCCCCAGGTAACGTCTGACGCATGGAGACAATCCACAATTATTATAAAGCAGGACATAGATCGTCATTACGTTAACTGCGAGGAAGGAAAACAAGCACATTATACATTAATCTGGAGTCAAAGTGACCAGGTTGATTGAGGACCCAGTGAGATGTTCTACTGTGTCACTGTATTCAGAGATTTATTCAAATAGTCGGAGCTTAAATAACAAACGGGAAGGTCTGAATTACTGACAAAAATGCGTCCCAAAGCACAAGAAATCCTCTGTGCCCAAACACGTAAAAATACATCCATGAGAACAGGTGGTTTCCGGATCATTCCCACACTCTCGATCACTCAACAGCAGACAAAAGTCACTTCTATCTAATTCTTAATACATAGTATGAAAACGTTGCCTTCTTGAAGTATCCTGTCTCAGTTGCTTGAAGACAAATGGAAGTTGGAAACTTATGTCTTTTAGTGTAAATTGTAGTCGATCCTCTGTCGTAAACGCAGGGAAAACGTATTCATCCCTTTAACTGCCTGACAGGACATTGGAACATCATCTTCTACTCCCTGGAATGAGATCACTGCTGCACAAATACCGCGATGTATGCTGTACCCAGACTAAGTTCAGACTGCAGCTGAAGAATGTTTTGAAATATCCCTTAACCCAAATTATTCAAACAATCAAATCCACTCATTAATCAATCCATCCTGGATTTTCTCATTTCAGTTCAATGGTTCAGCAATGAAGCAGCCTGTCACTCTTGTTACAGACTGAGGGTAGCCCTGGTTTGTCCAATTTTATCCAACACTGGGTCACAGGGACACATTTCAATGTTACTCACAGCTCAGGGGCGATTGAGTAAAGGCATCATCCCACTAACTGTTTCTATCACTTCAATTTGTAAACAATAAAAATATTCATTAAATAGACCCGAGCAGCAATGTTAACAATAAAGTTGTTTGTATTTGTGTTGAAGAAGCTGACCTGGAGACAGTTGCACTCAGCCCCCAAGTTCTGGTCCTCATCGAAGTGGAGAGGACCACAGCCTGTGTTCAGGAGTTGGGTTTAAGTCACACTGTCCTGGATCTCATCTCTCAGTCCTCCACTCTGACCAGCCCTCAACAGAACTCATCTCTCTACCCTGTTTCCCCGGCTCCACTCAACCGTATCTGTCTCTCTCTCTCGCTCGCTCTCTTCATCCTGTGCTTTGCCTCCTCCCCATCAACCCCTCTTGAACTCTCTCCCATTTTGTCTCACCTCTCCTTCCCCTCATTTGTCTCATCTCTCCGTCCACATATTCGCTCTTTCTCTCCCCGTCTACATTTCACTCTCTGTCATCACCTCCCACCCCATTATCTCTCTCTCTCTTTCTCTCCGTCCCTCTCTCGCTCTCTCCCTCCATCCCTACCTCAGCCCCCGGTTACTCCATCCACATTCAATCTTCTTTCTGAAACTTCTTTTCTCTCTAACACTCCTGTGGTCTCTGTCTCTCTGGCGGCTCTCTACCTCTCCCACATTTTCTCGCTTCTCCCACCCGAACCCTGTCCACACCTGTCTATTCTCGCTGCCCTCCCCAACCTCTCCACCCACCTTCCGTCCCTGGGTCAGAGAGAGAAGGAAGGAAGAGCGAGACAGGTTGTGTCAGGTAGAGTGAGGGAGGGGGATAGATTCAATCAGAGGCGAAGGGAGGAGAGTGAGAGAGTGGGAGGTGAAAAAGAAAGAGTGGTGGGTACAGAGATACAGAATGGTGTGAGGTAGAGAGAGAGAAAATGGGACGAGAGAGAGAGTGTGGGTGAGGTGATAGAGAGCGAGAGCGACAGGGGAATAGACAGAGACAGTGGAAAGAGGGTAGAGTGAGAGAGAAGAGAGAGTGTGGTCAGTGTACAGACGTAAAAAAAGAGTGGGAAGGGGCAGAAACAGAGAGGAAGAGTGTGTAGGAGGGATGGAGAGAGAGATTGTGGAGGAACAGAGAGTGTGAGAGAAAGAGTGGGAGGACGGTAGAGAGACTGGGAGGGATCTTAGAGAGGAAAAGAGTGGTGGTAGTGCAGAGACAGAGGGGGGAGGGGTCAGAGATATAGTGGGAGGGGAGCAGAGACAGCAAGAGTGGGAGGGAAGAGGGGACAGAGTGAGAAATAGTGGGGTTGTTAAGGGATAGAGAATGGGTAGAGAGAGAGTTGGAGATGTTAGACAGAAAGAAAGATGGAGCAGGATAGACAGAAGGAGAAAGAAAGGGAGTGGGATGGAGAGAGAAAGAGAGAGTGGGATGGGTAGAGAGTGAGTAGGAGTTATAGAGAAAGAGTTGGGGCATAGAAAGTGGGAGGGTGTTAGAGAGAAAGGGTGGAGGGTTGAGACAGAGTGTGGGAAGGGGACAGACAGAGACAGAGGGAGTAGGGTAAAAAGAAAGAGACAGAAAGTGGGAGTGGGGTAGGGAGAGAGTGGGAGCGAGGTAGACAGAGATTGAGACGGTGACAGAGAGTGTGTGGGAGGGGGATAGAGAGTGAGAGTGAGTCAAGTAGAGAGAGAGAAGGAGGAGGGTAGAGTCGGAGAATGGGAGGAGTGTAGAGGGGATGCAGAGAGAGAAATAGAGGGGGTAAAGAGAGAGTGTGGGATAGTTTAGAGAGAGAGAGGGAGGGTGTAGAGAGATTAAGAGACAGACAGTGGGAAAGGGGTATAAGGAAAGAAAGTGGGGTTGGACAGAGAGAGTGGGAGGGGATAGAGAAAATGAGTGGAATGGTATAGAGACAGAAAGATGGAGGGGTGCAGACAGATTGAGAGTGGGAGAAAGGGAGAGAGAATGGGAGGGTGTTAGAGGGAGATAGGTGGAGGGGAGGGACAAGAGTGAGAGAGAGTGGGAGGGGATTATAGACAGTAGGAGAGCAATAAAGGCAGAGAAAGTGGGATGGTGGTCAAAAGAGAGAATAAGATGAGGGTGGCGAGAGAGCCGGCAGTGAGGGATAGAGAGATGGGGGTGTACAGAACGATTCAGAAGGGGTTAGAGAGAGTAGGAGGAGGCAGAGTTAAACTGGGAGGTGGGGGAGAGCGAGTGGGATGGGAGAGAAGTAGAGAGCGAGAAACAGACTGGAGCAGAGAAAGAGTGGGATGGGTTAGAGAGAGAGAGATAGTCAAGGGGGTAGAGAGAGAGTGCATGAGCGGAGTTAGATGAGCATGGAGAGAGAGAAAGAAAGCATGAAAGTGAGCAGTAGGAGAGAGAGGGAGGTGGTAGACAGAGAGAGTGGGAGATGTAGAGAGAGTGGGGTATGACAGAGACAGTGTGACGGATTACAGAGAGAGTGGAGTCTAGAGAGAGGTGGGTTAGAGAGAGAGTGTGAGGGTGTAGAGAGAGAGAGAATGGGAGGAGGAGAGAACGAGAGTGGAAGATGTATAGAGAGAGCAGGGGGTGGGCATCCTAGACCTTGAGAGACAGAGTGAAAACGGCGTGGAGAGAGAGAGAGAAATGGAATGGGGTAGAGAGAGAGAGGGAGTGGATGGATTAGGAGCAGAGAGACACATAATCAAAGTCGAGAGAGAGAGAGCATGAGACGAGTGTGGAGACTTAGAGAAAGAAAGTGTGGAAGTGAGGGGAGGGAGAGAGAGGGGTGGTAGAACTGAGAGTGCGGGAAACATGTGGAGAGTGGGGAGTGCTAGAAAGAGAGAATGTGAGGGGGTAGGAAGAGTGTTGACGTCGAGAGAGAGAGCGAGACAGAGGGTCTAAGAGAGATGATGGGACGGTGTTAGAGAGAAAGAGAGGGGATCAGAGACCGAGAGAGTGGGGGAGATTGAGAGAGAAAGAGGGGGTAGAGAATGAATAGAATAATTTAGAAAGACAGAGGGAGATTTGTAGAAAGATTGAGAGACAGAGTAGAAGGGGGCAGAGAGAAACAGAGTGGAGTGTTAGAGATAGAAAAGGAGTGGGATCGGGTAGAGAAAGAGATTAGCAGGCATGTAGAGAGAGAAAGAGAGGGGAATAGAGAGAGGTGGGTGGTTTAGAGAGAGCGACAAAGAGAAGGGCAGAGGTCTGTAGAAAGATTGCGAGACAGAGTGGGAGAGGGGTAGAGCGAGAGTAAAGAGTTAGAGACAGGGAGTGGGCGGGATGTCGTGAGAAAGAGAAAGAAAAAGAGAGTGGGAGGGTGTTAGAGGGAGATGGGTGGGTTGGGAGGGGAAGGATAGAGAGTGAGAGGGGGAGAGAAATAATAGGAGGGGAAAGAGGCAGAGAGAGAGAGTGGGAGGAAGGTCGAGAGAGAGGAGGGTAGAGAGAGAGAGTTGATAGAGAGAGAGAGAGAGGGCGGTAGGGAAAGCGTGGGAAGGGGATAGAGAAAGAGAGAGTGATAGGGTTTAGAGAGAGAGAGTGGAGGGGTAGATAGAGAAAGTGGGAGAGTGGTGAAGAGAGAGAATGGGAGGTGGTAGAGAGAGTGGAACGAGCCTAGACATTGAGAGAGAATGGGAAGGGCATATAGAGAGTGATGGAGTGGGGTTGAAAGAGAGGGATGGGCTACAGACAGAGGGAGATAAGCAAAGGGTGTAGAGAGAGAGAGGGAGAGAGAGGAGTGTTGAAAGAGAGGGAAAGAAAACGAAGCATGGAAATAGGGCAGAAGGAGAGAGGGGGAACAGAAAGAGAGAGAGTGGGAGTGTTTTAGAGACTGGGGTCTGGGAGAGAGCTAGATTGTGAGGGGGTAGAGACAGAGAGTGGGATGGATGTCGAGAGATATAAAGAGAGACGATTAGAGAGAGTGTGTGGGATGGTTTAGAGAAAGAGAGATGGTTAGAAAATTTGAGAGAGAGAGTGGAAGATGTGTAGAGAAAGAGAGTGGGATGGTTTCGAGAGAGAGTGTGGGAATGATGTAGAGAGAGAGACGGAAGGAGTAGACAGAGTGCGAGAGGGTTAAAGTGAGAAAGAAGGGGGCGGATTCAGAGAGAAAAGGGAGGGTGCAGTAGAGAGAGAAAGAAAGAGAGGAGGGGAGAGGATAAGTTTGTAAGATGATTTAGAGAGTGGGAGGTGTATGGGAAAGAAAATGGGAGGTGTACGGAAAGAGAATGAGGGAGTAGAGAGAGAGTTGGATGGGTTAGAGGCAGAGAGAGATAATCAAAGGGGAGAGAGATAGAGACAGCATTAGCTGAGTGTGGAGACTGCGAAAGAAAGAAAGCGTGGAAGTGAGGGGAGGGAGAAAGAGGGGTGGTAGTCAGACAGAGTGGGAAAGGTGTGGACAGACAGAGTGTGAGGGCGGAGGGAGAGTGTGGAGGTCGAGGGAGAGAGAGAGACAGAGTGGTTTAGAAAGACAGTGGGAGGGGATTAGAGAGCAAGAGAGGGGGTTAGAGACCAAGAGAGTGGGAGGAGGTAGCTGGAGAAAGAGAGGCGGTAGAGAGAGAGTGGGATAAGTTAGACAGAGAGATGCAGAGTGGGAGGGGGTAGAGAGAAAGAGAGTAGCGGTTAGAGAGAGGGACGGGGAGGGATGTCGGTAGGGAGAGATAGAGGGGTGTAGAGAGAGAAAGAGAGAGGGGGTTTAGATTGTGTTTGTGTGGTGGTTTAGAGCGAAAGGGAGGGATATAGAAAGATTGAGATAGGGAGGAGGAGAGGGGTAGAGTGAAAGAGAGTAGGAGGGGTAGGGAGAGAGTGGAGGAATGTAGAGAGAGTCTGAGTCATTCAGAGTGCGAGAGAGAGAGGGCAGGGGGATAGACAGACAGAAAAGAGGAGGGGATACAGAGAGAGAGTGGGAGGGCTGAGGAGAGAGAAAGAGACAGACGGGGCAAAGAGTGAGAATGCCGAATGGTTTAGAGAGAGAGGGAGGGGTGTAAAAAGATTGAGAGAAATCGAGCTGTAGAGGGGTAGAGAGAATGAGAGTGGGGGTAGACAGTGGGAGTGGCAGGGAGTAGAAAGTGGGATGGTTTATAGAGAGAGAGTGGGAGTCATGCAGAGAGTGTGAGGGGGAGGGGTATAGACAGAGAGATAAAAGGAAGGAGGTACAGAGAGAGAGAGTGGGAGGTGTGTGGACAGGCACAGAGGGAGAGTGGAACAGAGAGAACGAGAGATGGAACACAGAGCGAGAATGTGGGATGGTTTAGAGGGAGAGAGGGGTGTAGAAAGATTGAGAGAGATCGAGTGGGAGGGGGAGAGAGAGAAAGAGATTAGGGGTAGAGAGAGAGTGGCAGGGGGTAGAGAGGGTGATGGTTTTCAGAGAGAAAGGGAGGTGTCTGGACAGATTGTGAGAGTGTGGGAGCGAGGTAGTGAGAAAGGGAGCGGGTGGGTGTTAGAGAGAGAGTAGAAGAGATAGAGTGGGAGGGGTACAGAGATACACGCACACAGAGACAGAGTGGCTAAACATAGAGTGGGATGGGTTAGAGACCGAAAGAAATATTCAAAGTGGGCTTGAGAGAGAGAAAGAGAGCGTGAGATTAGTTTGAAAAGAAAGAAAGTGGAAATGCGGCAGAGGGTGTGAGAGGGAGGGGATAGAGAGGGAAAGAGAGTGGAGTAGAGAGAGAGAGATTGGGAGAGAGAGAGTGGAAGGGTGTCATATGGAAAGAGAGGGAGTCTATAGTAGTAGCAAGAGAGTGGGGGAATAGAGAGCGAGCGAGAGAGATCGAGAGTCAGTGGTGGACAGAGAGTGGGAGGGTGTTTGGTGGCAAGAACAGGAAGGCAGATTACGACCTAAATGGAGTCAAGTTAGGTAAAGGGGCAGTACAAAGAGATCTGGATGTTCTTGTACACCAGTCAATGAAGGCAAGCATTCAGATACAGCAGGTAGTGAAGAAGGCTAATAGCATGCTGGCCTTCATAACGAGAGGGATTTAGTATTGAAGGAAAGAGGTTCTTCTGCATCTGTACAGGGCCCTGTTGAGACCTCACCTGGAATATTGTGTGCAGTTCTGGTCTCCGAATTTGAGGAAAGACATTCTGGCTATTGAGAGAGTGCACCGTAGGTTCACCAGGTCAATTCCTGGAATGGTGGGACTATCTTCTGTTGAAAGATTGGAGTGACTGGGCTTGTATACCCTTCAGTTTAGATGACTGAGAGGGGATCTGATTGAGACGTATAAGATTATCAAAGGATTGGACACTGTGGAGGCAGGAAATATGTTTCTGCTGATGGGTGAGTACCGAATCAGAGGGCACAGCTTAAAATAATGGGTAGGCCATTTAGGACAGGTATGAGGAAAAACGTCTTCACCCAGAGAGTTGTGGCTATGTGGAATGCTTTGCTTCAGAAGGCAGTGGAGGCCCAGTCTCTGGACTCGTTTAAGAAAGAGTTGGATAGGGCTCTCAAGGATAGTGGAATCAAGGTTTATGAAGATAAGGCAGGAACAGGATACTGATTGAGGATGATCAGCCAAGATCATAATGAATGGTGGTGCAGGCTCGAAGGGCAGAATGGCCTACTCCTGCTCCTATTGTCTATTGCCTGTTGTCTTTTGGACAGCGGGAATGGGAGGGGATAGAGAGAGAAAAAGAGTGTGAAAGAGTTCAAGAGATTGAGAATGGGAGAGGCTGCAGAGAGAGAGAAAATGGACGGTAGTAAAGAGACAGAGAGTGTGTGAATGGGAGAGAGAGAGAGAGAGACAGTGAGAATGGGGTACAAAGAGATTGAGAGCGGGAGGGGAGAGTGACAGTGTGGGAGATGTGTAGAGGGGAAGAGAGCGTGAAAGTGAGAGGCAGTGGAGACAAAGAGTGGGGGTGGCTAGAGACAGAGAGTGGGAGGGAGAAGTGAGAGAGTGGTGGGGGTTTAGAGACAGACTGAGAGAGAGTGGGCGGGCGTAGATAGAGTGTGTGGCAGGAGTGTATTGAGATATAGAGAGTGCGAGTCAGGTAGAGAAACAGTGAATTGAAATGTGGAGTTTATTCAAGGGGAAAAGCCACTGCGGGTCCTTGATAATTATGTTCCTCTCAGACAGGGAGGAAGTGATCAAGCGAGGGCGCCGTGGCTTACTGAATATGTTTAATTTCTTGTCAAGACGAAGAAGAAGGCTAATGTTAGGATGAGATGTGAAGGCTCAGTTAGGGCGTTTGAAAGTTACAAGTTAGCCATGGAAGACCTAAACAGTGAGGTAAGAAGTGCTGGGAGGGTCATTAGAAGGATAAAGGAAAACCCTAAAGCTTTTTCTAGATGCATCAGCAATAAAAGATGACGAGATTAAGACAAGGACCACTTCAGGAAAGTAGTGGGAACTTGTGCCTGGAGTCCGAGGAGATAGGGGAAGTACCAAATAAGTATTTTTTTTTGTCAGTATTCACACTGGGAATAGACAAAGAAAATACTGAGATACAGATGGAGGTTCACAAGGAGGAGGTGTTAGCAATTCTGGTAAGTGTAAAGTTAGATAAGTCTCCTGTGCCATATGAGATTTATCCTAGGATTCCCTGCGAAGTCAGGGTTGAGATTGCAGCGCCTTTGTCTTTGGTCTTTATGTCGTCATTGCATACAGGAATAATACCAGAACACTGAAGGACAGCAAATACTGTTGCCTTGTTCAAAAAGGGGAGTAGAGACAACTCTGTAATTATAGATGGGTGAGCCGTACCACAGTTGTGGGTAAAGTGTTAGAAAAGTTTATAAAAGATTGGATTTATAGTCATCTAGAAACGAATAAGTTGATTAGGGATAGTCAACAAAGTTTTGAGAAGGGTAGGTCGTGCCTCAAAAATCTATTTGAGTTATTTGAGATGTTGACCAAGCAGTGGGTGAGGATAAAGCAGTTGATGGGTTGTATCTGAATTTCAGTAAGGCATTTAATAAGGTTTTTCACGGTAGTTTATTGTACAAAATACAGAGGCATGGGATTGAAGGTGATTTAGCGGTTTGAATCAGAAATTGCTTAGCTGAAAGAACATAGAGAGTGGTGAATGATGGGTAATGTTCATCCTGGAGTTCATTTAGTAGTGGTATGCCGCAAAGTTCTGTACTGTGAGCATTGCTGATTTTTATTTTTATAAATGAACTGGATGAGGGCGGAGAAGGATAGGTTAGTAAGTTTGCAGATGACATTGTGGTCAGTGGAGTTGTGGATAGTGCAGAAGGATGTTGCAGGTTACAGAGGGACACAGTTCAGCTGCAGAGCTGGGCTGAGTGGTGGCAAATGGAGGTTAATGCGGAAAAGTGGGAGGTGATTCACTTTTGAACAGGAATACAGAGTACTGGACTAATGTTAAGTTTGTTGGTAGTGTAGATGAGCGAAGCGAGCTCAGTATCCATGTGCATAGTTCCCTGAAAGTTGCCACCCAGGTTGATAAGGTGGTTAAGTAGGCATACAGTGTGTTTTAGTTTGGCAGAGGGATTCAGTTTTGGAGCCATTAGGTCATTTTACATCTGTACAAAACTCTGGTGCAGCCGCACTTAGAGTATTGTGTCCAGTTCTATTTGCCGCATTATAGGAAGGATGTGGAAGCTTTGGAAAGGGTGAAGAGGCGATTTACAAGGGTGTTGTCTAGTCTGGAGGGAAACGTCTTATGACGAAAGACAAAGGGACTTGAGGCTGTTTTCGTTCGAGAGAAGATGATTAAGCGGTGATCAGACGGCTGTGTAGGATGGAGAGTGAGAGCTTTTTTCCTCAGATAGTGATTTTTAGCAAGAGGGGACACTGTTATAAATTGATGGGTGCGAGATAGAAGACAGATGTTAGAGGTAGGTTGTTCACTCAGAGAGTAGTCGTGGTGTGAAACACCCTGCCTGCAACAATAGTTTGGTCCAGTAAACATTTAAATGGTCATTTCATAAACACATGGATATAGTATAGATATGTTTCAAATTGGTTTCACAGGCCGACAGCACATCGAGGCCCGGCTGCTCTGTAATATTCTATGTTCTATGAATATCTCATCTGTGGAAAGTGCTTTTGAAGTTCTATGGAACTGATGTCCCATCGACATGTTTATATGATGAACGACTTTTCAGGTTCTTTCATTCTGGGACTGAGCTCTGGTGATCATGTCACTCTTTATATGCCAGTGTGTTCACACTGGGGAGAAAGCCGTTACCTGCCCCATGTTTAAAATACAGTAAGCTCACTCATTTCACCTGATGAGAGAGCAGAAATATCACACTGGGGGATAAAAACTATTCACCTATTCCGTGTGGGGGAAGGAATTTACTGACTCACTGATGCAGCAATGTACTGCTGAGGCTACAAAAGGCTGAGACCACATTCGGAATATTGTCATATTGTTTGGCCATATGTCTAAGGAAATTTGTGCTTGTGTTGGAGTGGACCAGAGGAGTTTTACAACGGGTGGCACAGTGGCTAAGTCGTTAGCAGTGCTGCCTCACATCCTCAGTAACATGGGTTCAATTCCAGTCTTTGATGACTCTCTGTGTGGAGTTTGCACATTCTTCGCTTGTCTGCATGGGTTTCCTTCCACAGTCACAAAGATGTGCAGGTTATGTGGATTGGACATGGAAGTGCAGAGTTACAGGAATGGGGGGAGATGGCGGTGGTGCTGTTCAAAGGGTCAGTATGGACTTGTTCGGCCGAATGACCTGTCCCCACATTGTTGTGATTCTAAGAGAGCAAGATTGATCGCAGTGATGAAGAACTTGCCATTTAAGAATAAGTAAAGAATCACACATCAGCTATATGCAAGTGGGTTCAAAAGAATTACGTTAACAGTATACGAGTGTCGGGGTATTCTTAAGAAGAGGATCAGGAAGGCAAAAAGGAGGTCTCAGATAACCTTATTTGCCAAGGCTAATTATAAGCCAAATACATTAAGAACAAGATATCTTTACGTTGAATCTCACAGGATGGAAGTGATATTAAATAATCAGTTCACGTCTGTTTTTACAATGCAGAGAGAAATGAAGGCTAGATAACAGGGAAATAAATATTTATGTTTTGAAAATAGTTTACATTACAAAACAGGAAATGCTGGAGGTCTTAGAAAAATGTGGGCATTTCTATGGGATCTATTTGAAGAGGTGTAGGGGGCAGTGAAGAAGGTTACTCTGGAGTATAACGGGATCTTGATCAGATGGGCCAATGGGCCAACGAGTGGCAGAAAGTGTTTAATTTAAATAAAGGTGAGATGCTGCATTTTGGAAAGGTATATCAGAGCAAGGTTGGAGGATTTGAGCTATAGGGAGTGGCTGAATAGCCTGGGGATGTTTTCCTTGGAGCATTGGAGGCTCAGGGGTGACATAATAGGTGTTTATAGAATCATGAGTGGCGTGGATAGAGTGAAACGACAAGGTCATTTCATTGGGGTGGGGCAGTCCAAAACTAGATGACATGGGTTTAGGGTGAGATGGGAAAAAAAATAAAAAGGACCTAAGGGGTAACTTCTTCGTGCAGAGTGTGGTGCATGTATGAAATGATCTGCCAGCGGAAGTGGTAGAAGCTGGGACAGTTACATTATTTAAAAGGCATCTGGATGGGTACATGAAGAAGAATGGTTCAGAGGGATATGGGCTAAGTGATGGCAAATGGGACTAGATTAATTTAGGATATTCCGTCGGCGTGTTTGAATTGGACTGCAGGGTCTGTTTCCATGCTGTATTTCTTTATCACTCTCGTGTATCGCACAACTTTGTTGGAAGTTTGGGAGGCAACTGTGGGAACCCTTGCAGAAATATTTGAATCAACTATATATATGGTTGAGTTGTCGAATGACTGTGGAGTGGCTAATATACCTTTGGTTAAGAAGGGATGTAAGGAGAAACCTGGCAACTTTCGACTTGTGAGTCTAGCTTTCGTGGTGGGTAACATGTTCATGCAATTCTGAAAGATAAGAATTATACGCATTTTGAGAGACAAGGAATGATGAGGGAAAATCAGAATTGTTTTGTGTGAGGGAAACTATGTATCACAAACATGATTGAGTCTTGTGAGGAAGCAAGCAAGAAGATTGACGAGGGTGGTGTGAGACATTGTTTACTTGGACTTTGGATTAGGCTTTGACTAAAGGTTCTGCATTGTAGACTAATCCTTAGAATTAGATGACATGGGTTTGGGGGAGCTTTCCAATTGAAGTTAAAATTGTTTTAATGGCAGGAGGCAGAGACTGCTGTTGGAGGGTTGTTTCACAGACTGGAGAACTGTTTCCAGCGGATCGTTGCTGGGGCCACTTTAGGATATCATTTTTTAAAAATGATTTAGACGAAATTGCAGAAGGCCTGAAAATAATTTTACAGATGACACCAAAATTGGTGGCATAGTGGACAGAGAAGAAGGTTATCCAAGATCACAAAGCCACATCTTGATCATTTAGGACAATAGGCTGAGGAATGGCAGATGGTATCGAATTCGGATGAATGTGAGGATAAATACTGACACAATTAAAAGTAGTTATTCCATTGGATCTTGCTGTTATATCTGGTTCAAAATGATGATCTGGAAATGCTTCCCTTTAAAAGTGTTCCCTTTAACAGAGTGGCCAAAAAACAGCCCTCCACTTAGTTCAGGTCACAGTCATTCTTGTGAGTTGGTGGTGGAGTAATCTCCTCACCAGAGCTCATTCGCTCCATGCACTTTTCTTTAGACACTTTAACCTGACTTTATTTTGGTGCTTTGGTCTTTGAAACTAGGTCATAGAGGCGGCAATAGCGATAGCTGGTGCGCTTTGGCAATCAGACCCAAGGCAGCTGGTCACAATCAGCAGCATTCAAGACTTCATCAATATCGACAGCTGGATTCTGTCGTGACTCAGCTGACATGGCAATGAAGCATGGCAGCAGAATGGGCCCAGAGTGTGCCAGAACGGTGGTAGTGACAGTGAACGATGGTTACATTGGCGATGCCTGGCCTGCCCGATGAGGTTCAGCAGCACTTAGTGCCGAGACCGGCTGTTGCTAATGTAGGTCAGCGGCAACAATCAGCGCTGAG
This sequence comes from Chiloscyllium punctatum, assembly GCF_047496795.1. Taxonomy (NCBI): domain Eukaryota; kingdom Metazoa; phylum Chordata; class Chondrichthyes; order Orectolobiformes; family Hemiscylliidae; genus Chiloscyllium; species Chiloscyllium punctatum. Next base: position 41,504,186 of record NC_092768.1, on the reverse strand, counting down.
GTCTGGTGTGCTGTTGTAGGTGAGCAGCAGAGGTCAGTGGTGAGGCCTGGTGTGCATAATATAGGTCAGCATCAGTAGTCAGTAGTGAGGCCATGTGTGCCGAAAGTAGGACAGCAGTAGCAGTCAGTGGTGAGGCCTGGTGTGCATGAGGTAGTTCTGTAGCAGCAGCAGTAATCAGCGGTGAGGCCTGGTGTGACCGATGTAGGTCATCAGAAGTCAGCGGTGAAGTTTGGCGTGGCCAATGATAGATCAGCAAAAGTCAGCAGTGAGGCCTGGTGTAACCGTTGTAGGTGAGCAGCAGCAGTCAGTGGTGAGGCCTATTGTGACTGATGTAGGTCAGCACCAGCAGTCAGCGGTGAGGCTTGGTGTGCGCGATGTAGGTCAGCAGCAGTCAGTTGTGAGGCCCACTGCACCCAATGTAGGTCAGAAGCAACTCTCAGTGGTGAGTCCTGGCGTGCCTGATGTAGGTCTTCAGTTTTCAGCAGTGAGGCCGGATGTGCCCGAAGTACTTCAGCAGCAGCAAGCAGCCATGACACCTAGTGTGCCCGATTTAGTACAGAAACAGCAGGCAGCGATGAGGACTGGTGTGTCTGATGTAGGTCGGTAGCAGCAGTCAGCCGGGAGACCTGATGTGCCCAATGCTGGTCAGCATCAGTCAGTGGTGAGAACTAATGTGCCCGATGTGTAGGTCAGCAACAACAGACAGTGGTGAGGCCTGTGGTGCTGGAAGGAGATCAGCATCAGCCCTAAGTGGTGAGGCCTGATGTGTCCAAGGTAGGTCAGCAGCAGTCAGCATGGAGGCCTGGTGTGCCCAAAGTAGATCAGCAATAGTCAGCAGGGAGGCCTGATGTTTCTGATGTTAGATCAGCAGCACTCAGCGGTGTCGACTGTTGTGCTCGAAGTAGGTCAGCTGCTGCAGTCCGCAGTGAGACCTGGTTCACGATTGTGGCCAGCAGAAGCTCTCAGTGGTGAATCCTAGTGTGTCTGAATTAGGTCAGCAGCAGAGAGTAGTGAGTCCAGGATTGTCCGATGTCGGTCAGCAGCAGCAGTCAGAGTTGAGGCCTTGTATGCCCAAAGTAGGTCAGCAGCAGACAGTGATGAGGCCTATTGTGACAGATGTAGGTTAGCAGCAGCAGTCAGCGGTGAGGCCAAGTGTGCACGATGTAGGTCAGCAGCAGCTCTCAGTGGTGTGGCCTGGCGTGCCTGAAGTAGGTTAAAAGGATTCAGCAATGAGGCCGTGTGTGCCCAAAATACTTCAGCATCAGCATTCAGCCATGAGGCCTGGTGTGCCCAATGTCGGTCAGCAGCAATCAGCAGTGATAACTTGTGTGCCGATGTAGTTCAGCAGCAGTGAGTCAGCAGTGAGACCTGATGTGCCCAGTGTTTGTTAGCAGCAGACAGCGGTGAGGACTGTTGTGCCTGATGTAGGTCAGCAACAACAGACTGTGGTGAGGCCTCGTATGCTGGAAGGAGATCAACAGCAGCATGAGTGGTGAGGCCTGATGTGTCCAAGGTAGGTCAGCAGCAGTCAGCAGGGAGGCCGAGTGTGCCCAATGTAGGTCAGCAGTAGTCGGCAGGGAGGCCGGGTGTGCCCGGTGTTGGTCAGCACCAGCAGTGAGGCTTGGTGTGCACGATGTAGGTCAGCACGATGTAGGTCATCAGCTCTCAGTGGTGAGTCCAGGCGTGCCTGATGTCGATCTGCAGCTTTCAGAAGTGAGGCAGGTGTGCCCGAAATACGTCAGCAGCAGCATTCAGTCATGAGGCCTAGTGTGTCTGATGTAGAACAGCAACAGCAGGTAGCAATGAGGTCTTAAATGCCCGATGTAGGTCAGCAGCAACAGACAGTGGTGAGGCCTGGTGTGCTGGAAGAAGATCATCAGCTGCACGGAGTTGTGAGGCCTGATGTGTACAAGGTAGGTCAGCAGCAGTCAGCAGGGAGGCCTGGTGTGATGATGTACGTCAGCAGCACTCAGCGGTGTGGACGTTTTTGCCAAAAGTAGGTCAGCAGCAGCAGGCTTCAGCATCAGCATTCAGCCATGAGGTCTGGTGTGCCCAATGTAGTTTAGCAACAGCACTCAGCAGTAGGCCTGGTGTGCACAATGCAGTTCAGCAGTTCAGCAGTCAGCAGTGAGGCATGGTATAGCAAAATAGGACAGCAGCAGCACTCAGTGGTGAGGCCTCTTATGACTTACGTCGGTCAACAGCAACAGTCAGCAGGAAGACCTAACATGGCCAGTGTCGGTCAGCAGTATTCAGCGGTGAGGCTTTAGTTTACCCAATATTGATCATCAGCAGTAGGCAGAAATGAGGACTGTTATGCCCAAGGTAGGTCAGTAGCAGACTGTGTTGAGGTCTGTTGTGGCGGATGTAGGTTTGCAGCAGTCATCGGTGAGGCCAGGTGTGCCCGATGTAGGTCAGCAGCAGCAGACAGTGGTGGAGCGTAGTGTGCCTGATATTGGTCAGCACCAGCTGTTAGTAATGACGTCTGCTTTGCCCAATGTAAGTCAGCAGCAGCAGTCAACAGTGAGGCTTAGTGTGCCCGATGTAGGTCAGCAGCAATCAGCAGTGATATCTTGTGTGCCAGATGTAGTTCAGCAGCAGCAGTCAGCAGTGAGGCCTGGTGGCCCAATGTCGGTCAGCAGCAGTCAGTGGTGAGGTCTGGTGTGCCCGATGTAGTTCAGCAGCAGCAGTCAGTAGTGAGGCCTAGTGTACCTAATGTAGATCAGCAGCAGTCAGCAGTAGGGCCTGGTGTGCTGAATGTCGCTCAGCAGCAGCAGTCAGTGATGAAACATGTCGTGCCCAATGTAAGTCAACAGCAGTAGCTTGCCATTACCTTTCCAAAAACATATCAATCCTGTCCCTCAGAATACATCACTGATGTCTGGTCACTGATCTATATTCTTCTGACTTTCCCTTACCACGTTTCTGAAGGAGATTCACCATGTTAGCCAAACGTCAGTCTTCCGCCACCTAACCCGTAACGCCTGACTAATGCACCTAAACCACACAACTACTGAGCACTATGGGAATTTTCCCACGAGCAGTTCACCTCAGGTGTCCATCGTTCGATTGTGGGAGAAAACAGGAGCACCCGGCGGAGGTCCATGTAGACATGGGGAGAATGTGAAAACCCCGCACAGACAGTTGCCCGAGGCTGGAATCAAACCCAGGCCCATGGTGCTGTGAGGCAGCATTGCTAACCACTGAGCCACCATGCCAGATTTCTAAGACATCCAGCACCACCTTCTTTGTAATAAATACATTTTTCATCAATTTCTCAACATTCTGTATCTTCTATGTCCTTGTCTACAGTGAACACGGATGAAAAATACTAGTTTAGTATCTCCCCATCTCGTGCTGCTCCATGCATCAGCTGCCTTGCTGATCTTTGAGGGGCTCTATTCTCTAACAAGTTATCCTTTTATCATTAATGTATTTATAAAATACCTTTGGATTCTCCTTTACACTATTTGCTAAAGCTATCTCATGTCCCCTATTTGGCCTCCTGATTTCCATCTTAATTGTACTCCTGCTGCCTTTGTACTGTAAGGATTCACTCGATCTCTCCCGTCCATACCTTCCTTCTTTTTCTTGACCAACGCATCAATTTCGCTCGTCATCCAACATCCCGACATTTCCCAACCTGGCCTTTCGCCCGAACAGGAACATATTGTCTCAGGACTCTCTTTATCTCATTTTTGAAGACTTCCCATTCCCTAAATATCCCTTTACCTGCATACATCCTCTCCTGATCAACTTTTGAAAGTTCATGCTTAATACCGTCAAAAAAGGCCTTCCTCCAGTTTTGAACTTTGACTTTTAGATCTGGTCTATCCTTTTCCATCGCTATTTTAAAACGAATGGAATTATGGTCGCCGGCACCAAAGTGCTCCCACACTGACACCTTACTTAACTGCCCTGCCGTTTTTCCCAAGACTAGGTCAAGATTTGCACATTCTCTTGTAAATGTATCCACAGTTTGCATCAGAACATTTTCTTTAGATCTTAACGAATTCTCTCCATCTACACCCTTAACACTATGGCAGTCCCAGTCTATGTTTGGAAGTTAAATTCCCCGACTACAACCAAACTACTATTCTTACAGGTAACCGAGATTTCCATCCAAATGTTTTTCTCAATAACCAGCTGACGACTGGGGAGCCTATTGTACAATCCCAATGAGGTGATCATCCCTTTCTTATTTCTCAATTCCACCCAAATTATAACCCTGCACGTATTCCCAAGAATATGCTCCTTAAGTACAGCGTTTATGTCATCCCTTGTCAAAAATGCCATTCTGTCAAATCTCTTGCTCCCCTTTCTATCCTTCCTACAGCATCTATACCCTGCAACATTAAGCTGCTAGTCCTGTCCATACCTCGTCATGTTTCTGCACTTGGTACCATATCCCAGTCCCATGTACATAACCATTCCTTGAGTTCATCTTCCTTCATTGCTAGGTCACTTTTATTAAAATAAATACAGTTTATTTTGTAAATCGTACCTTGTTCTCTGCTTTCTTCCTGTCTGCTCTGACTGCTTGTCTTGCGCCATTTCCTAATTGTACCATCTCAGACTCAATTCTTTCCTTCCCCTTCCTCCAGGGTTCCACCTCCCTTCTCCGCACCCCACCCCTTTCCCACCTTACTTGTTTAAATGCCCTATCGATTAAATCTAGGGTCCCCTATCACAATCGACCACTTGGAATCTGATATATCCCTCATTCCATTGGACTCATTCTCGGTTCCAGTAACTTGGCTGCTCTTGCGTTATTCCCCTGAGAGTCCATCACATTATCCATTTTCCAAAACAGAATATTTGCTTGAGTTAAGGATAGCGACAGGAGACTCCTGCACTGTCTGCTTTCATCTCCTACCTTTCCTGGCAGTAACCCATCTACCTGATTGTTTCTGCGAGTTTTCTTCCTTCCTATAAATGCCTTCCATCACAAACTCTCACTCCTGTAAATTCCTCCTTGCCTTTAACTGCTGCTTCAACTGATTCATGTGATGTGGTAGGATTCAAAACACTTATTGCGCACATAATCATCAGTAATAAAGAAACCGTTGCTAATATCCGTATCTGACATGAAGAGCAAATCACTCTACTAAAAGCCATCTTTTCACCTTAACAGAGTTAGAACAGGATTGGTAGACAACAGTGAGCAAAAAACAGTGACATGCATCCACAAGAGAACAGTATATGTCTGGAAGCAGAGTAGATAGGTGATGGTTCCCCATGTTGAAGTGGTGAAGGAAGTGTCTGTCAGAGTTATTCTTCTGATGTAGGTGGAAGAATCCATATCCTTAAATATCCCATTGCTCCCGCTGTCTTTGCTCCAATTGAGGGCTGAGTCTTATGGAATCCCCAGACAGGGAGTGCCCCCCTTCCCTGAAGGATATTCCCAAGCTAGTTGAGTTTTTATGACAATCCAGTAACTTTTCGTGATCACTATTTCGGAGTGTCTTTCACACAAATTACCTGCTTCAATGTGCACGATTTCAGAACCTCCTTTCATATTTTTAATATTTCTTTCTCATGCTCATGTTTTCGTGATATAAAATAGGAAAATCTATACAGCTGTCCTTTGCAAGGGCGAGGTGTTAACTGATTATCCAATATGGAGAAACATGAGCACACCTGCACCATAGCGAAACCGTGGAAGTATGCAGACTGTGGGAAGGGGTTTAAATTGAGTTGAATGGCTACTCATGACCCTTTGTGCACTTAAAGCTACTGGCTTCAGACCTTGTTACAAACTTCCTACCTCCAACGGTAATGCTCAATCTGGCAACTGTCTGAAACAAACTAATCTCACGCTGATGTTACATTTCCATTTCAGAGACATGGCCTTCCTCCAGCACAGTCTCGGATCCATTTGTTGAAAATCTCATCCAGTCCTTCGTAACCTCGAGACTGAATGACATGAACACACTCCTGCTCTGCCTCCAAATTCCAAGCTCTCTGCAATCATCAGATCATCCAACACCCCGCTGTCCGTGTACTCTCACACACTGAGTCTTGATCTCTTCACTCTGAACTCACTGTCCTGAAAAGCCAGCAATTTGTGAAAAGATATTTTCAATTTCCTATCCATGTTTGCAAATCCCACTGTGATAACGATCATTCCCACCTCTGTAATCTCTGCCAGCTACACAATCCTGAAGAAGGGCTGATGCCCGAACCGTCGATTCTCCTATTCCTTGGATGCTGCCTGACCTGCTGCGCTCTTCCAGCAACAAATTTTCAGCAGCTACACAATCTATCATGATATCTCCACTCACCTAATTCTGTCCTCTTGAGCATGCTTAATTAATCCCCCCAATGGTGGATGTTTCTCAGTATCAATTTGTTTTAATATCAGCTTAAGTTAGGACTTAAAGTAGAGTTGCTGGGCCTCGTGAAACTTTGTAACAACAGTGTGTGCACATGATTGTCGGTCATAGTGAATCCATCCGCATCAAGTGTCAGTTGCTCAACGAACTTTGGCTCAGAATGTTGAGCTGGAGCCTGAGCTCCGAACACTGCCACAGATCAGAGATGGGGGAATGATTTACCTTGACACTCTGTTTCAGGAGGCAGTCACACACTTTAGATTAACTACCTAAAATTCGGCCAATTGTCTGAGACAGAAGGGTAAGAGCATGATTGAGGCAGTTCGAGGGAAACAGAGAGTAGTGCTGAAGTCTCGGTCCTTCAGCTTGTCCAACAAATTTGAGATACTTGACCCCTGTGTGGACGAGAGTGAAGGCTGTAGGGAGGAGAGCAAACTGAATATAGCACTGTAGCAGAGGGGGCAGAAAAGAGAAATGTAATTGAGGACATGTTTTTTTTTCTGTTGCCAGAATCGGGACTGGTTTCAGTTGTATGGAAAGTTATGGAAAATCTTCAACTAGGGGGAGGGCACAGCACAGGTTAAAGTTTCCACAACAAACAACGGAACAGAAGATAAGGAAAGGGTCAAGAATTTCAATTCAGGCGAAGCAGTAAGGGAGAAGGATGAGGAGAGGGATAGGACAAATGGTGCTGTATTTAAATTAATCAAGGGAAATGACCATGTAGCACAGATTGGAATTGACAGGTATGTTAGTCTGGGCGTCACAGAGACATGGCTGCAAGGGAATCTGGGTTGAAAACTAAATATCCAAGGATACATGTTGTATGAAAGACAGGCAGAATCACAGGAAAAGGAAAACGATGATACTTGTGTACAAACCTCCTATCAGTCATCAGTATGTGGAGAAGAAAATAAATCAGGACTTAGTGATGCCCTATTAGAAAGGCACTGTTGCAATAACCATGGTTGGCGGGGAAGGGTGTCAATACACACCTGGACTGGGAAAACCAGCTTGGCAACGGATCTCAACAAAATGAATATGTGGAATGTCTCTGAGATTTTTTTGGAGCAGACTGGGGTGGAACTCACGAAGAAGCAGGGAATTCTAGATCCAGGATATGTAAAAATGCAGTTTTGATTGGGGGCTCAATGTAAAGGAACCACGGGGACAGTGATCATAATATAACAGAGTTCTCCATGCAGTTCGAGAGGGAGAAAATTGAATCAGATCTACAAGTGTTACAGTTGAGAAAATGTTACAACAAAGACACTTTGGCAAAGCTAGCCAGAGTTGACTGGTAGGGGCGAGCCTAGCGAGGAAGGCAGTGAAGCAGCAATGGCAGGACTTCCAGGGATAATGCGGTAGACACGACAGAAATTCATCCGAAGGAAAATGACACATACTTACGGGAGGATGAGGCAACCATGGCTGCCAAAGAAGGCCAGGGAGAGCAGAAAAGCAAAAAGAAAAAACGTACAGTGTGATGATGATTAGTGGGAGCCAGATGATTTGGAAGGCTTTAAAAAACAGCAGAAAATAACTTAGAAATCAATAAGAGGGAATAAGATGAAATGCTAGAGTAGGCTCGCTTGCAATAGAAAAGAAGGACACAAGAGTTTTTTTTAATATCTAAAAGCTTACAGATAGGCTAGAGTGGAGGTTGGACTGCAGGAAAATGCGACTGCAGAAGTAATAATGAAGAACAAAGAAATGGAGAAGGAACTGAATATGTACTTTGCATCAGTTTTCACAGTGAAAGACTTCAGCAGCGCATCAGAACATCAAGAGAGACATCAGGCTGTGGTGAGGGCACTGGCCCGCACTGAGGAGAAGGTGCTGGGGAAGCTGAAAGTTCTAAATGTAGTTACATCACCCAGGCTGGATGGACTACACGCCAGATTTCTGTAGGAGATAGATGAGGAGGCTGTAGAGGTGATGATCTTTCAGAAATCACTGGAGTCAAGGAGGGTCCTAGATGACTGGAAAATTGCGAATGCAACAGCCCTTGTTTAAGAAGGAGGGTGGCAAAGGCAGGAAACTATATACAGGGTATGCTAACCTCGGTTCTTGGGAAGACTTTAAAGTCTCTCATTAAGAATGAGATGACAGAGTACTTGGCAACACATAGTAAAATCGGGCAGAGTCAGCATGACTGCATCAAGGGAAGGTCATGTCTGACAAATCTGTTAGATTCCTTTGTGAATGTAATAAGCAAGTTAGACAAAGGAGGGCCAGTGGACATGATCTATTTGGATTTCCGGAAGGCCTTTGTCAGGGACTGTACAGCAGGCTGCGAAATAAGATGAGACCATGGTGTTCCTGGTAAGGTAGAGTCTGGCAGAAGGCAGTGAGTCAGGATAAAGGGGTCTTTTGCAGGATGGCAGGCGCTAACCTGATGAGTTTCATGGGGTTGGGACCACAACTATTCATGTCGTGCATTAACAATCTGGGGAAAAAACGTGCTGCCACGTTTGCAGATGGCACAAAGGTGGGTCGACAGACAAATAGTACTGAGGAAGTGGGGAGGCTGCATAAGGACTTGGGCAGGGTAGGAGAGTGGACAAAGAAGTGGCAGATGGAATACAGTGTGGGAAAGTGTGAGGTTATGCATTTTGTCAGAAGAATGCAGGCATTGACCAACATCAAAATGGAAAAAGGCTTCAGAAATCTGAAGTGCACAGAGACTGTGGGGTCCTTGTTCAGGGATTCTCTTAAGGTTAGCGTGTAGGTTCAGTTGGTATATAGGAAAGCAAATGCCATTTTAACAGCAATTTCAAGGGGACAACACTACAAGATCAGATCTGCAAGCTGAGGCTGTTTCAGCTCATGTCAGACCGCATTTGGAATATTGTGAGCAGTTTCCAGCTGTGCGTCGAAGGAAGGATGTACTTAAATTGGATGGAGTCCAGATTAGGATTACAGGAATGATCGCAGGCTGAAGGGCTTGCCATAAAAATAGTAGTTGAGGACTCTGGGACTGTATTCGATGGAGTTTGGAAGTTTGAGGGCACGTAGGAAGGATCGCAAGGGAGGGAAAAAAGGAGGACGACTCATGTTATTGATGAAAACGTTACTGCTGCAACTGCAGAAAATACTTCTAAACAAATCTTCATGTGAAAATGTATGGGTGGAAATTAGAAATAAGACAGGAATAATCACCTTGATGGCACTGTAGGCCGCCCAACAGTCAGGGAGAAACTGAGGAACAAATATGTAGAGAGATCTCAGATGTATGTATGAGGAAAATAAGGGTGTAACAGGAAGTGATTTTAATTTTCTAAACATTGTCGGAGGCGACCATAATGGTTTGGATGGTGAAGGATTTGTTAAATACCTTCAAGAATGTTTTTTTTTCAGACTGGAGGCCTTTTCACCAGGAGTGTTCCACAAGGTCCTCTTTTGGCTCCTCCCTTGTTTGTTATTTATATTAATGATTTGGATGAGAATATGGAAGACATCGTTAGTAAGTTTGTGGACAAAACCAACATTAGTGGCATAGACAGTGAAGAAGCTGGTATTTGTGCCTCCAACCACCACTTCCTCAGGAATTTGATTACACTTACAAATCACCCCGTGAAGAAGGTTCCCTACAATTACAAAGGGATCTTGATGAAATCAGTCAATGGGCTATAAACTGGCAAAATGAGTTTAAACTGGATGCATGCAAGGTATTGCATTTTGGTAAAACAAGGGTGCCACTTAGACAAATAATGGTAGGGATTTGGGTCGTGTTGTAGAATAAAGGGACCTCGAGTTGCAGGGAAATAATTATTAGATATTTCCTCCACATATAGGTAGGGTGATTAAAAAGGCGTTTGACACGATGGCCTTCTTTACTCAGTCCTTTATGTACAGGAGTTGGGAAAACATGATGAGATTGTCCAAGACATTGGTGAGGCGTCTTCTGGAGTACTGGTCTCCCTGTTATAGGGGGATATTATTAAGGTGGAGACGGTTTAGAAGAGATTTACCAGGATGTTGCCAATTATGAAAGGTTTTAATTATAAACAAAGGCAAGATCGCCTGTCACTTTTTTACACTCGATCATCAGCGTTTGAGAGGTGACCTTATTAAAGTTCATATAATAATGAGATGTATAGGTTATGTTAATGGTAGTTGTCTTTTCTCCTCGATCTATCCCCCTCCCATAATCTCTCCCCTAGTCGGTCTACCTGCCTACTGCACTCTCTCCATTCCTCTCTCTACCCTCCTCCCACTCTTTCATTCTCCACCTATTCTCCGCTTCTCCCCTTTCACTCTCTCTCTAACTCTTCCCACACTCTCTCTAACCACCTCCCACTCTCTATCTACATCCATCCAACCTCTCTTTCTCTCCTTCCACCCCACTCTCTCTCTCTCTACCCCCTTGCACTCTCTCCCTCAACCCCCTCACACACTCTGTCTCGCTACACCCGTCCCAATCTCTCTTTCTACTTCCTCTCTCTCTATCCCATCACACTCTCTCTGTCCCAAAATCCCTTCCACACGCTCTCTCTCTACACCCCTCCCACTCTCTCTCAACCCCCACTCTGTCTCTTTAGACCACCGTCCAACTGTCTCTCTCAAAACCCCTCCCAGACACATTCTTTCTCTATCTCCTCCCACTCTCCTCTCTCTACCTCACTCCCAACCTCTATTCCCCAATCCCTCTCTCCATCCCTCCCACTATCTCTTCCTCCCAGCAAATCTCTCTCTCTCCTCCCCTCCCACTGTCTCTCAAGCCCTCCCAGACTCTCTCCCCTGTCTCTCTCTGCACCCCTCCCAGTCTCTCTCTCTATCTACACCCTCGCACACTCTTTATCTCTTGCCCTCTACACACATATTCTCTCTCTACCGTTCCCAGTCTCTCTCTCATTGCCCAAGCACATGTTCTCCCTCCCTCTCTATATCCCTCCCTCACTCTCTCTAGACGCCACTCCCACGCTCTCTTGCTCTCTCCCTCTCCACCTACACACTCTTTAAGACCTCCCACACTCTCTTACTGTCTCTCTCCCTTCACTCTCTCTCTTACTCCTATACTCTCTGAACCCCTTCCACTGTCTCTCTCCCATTCTCTCTCTCCCCTCGCACTCTGTCTCTCCCTTGCACTCTCACTCATTATCCGCAGCCACTCTCTTTCACCCTCTCTAACTACCACACCCCACACACTGTCTACCTGGTCCAATAATGTTTCTCACTCTACACCCCCACTCCCTCTGTCTCTCAGCCCCCCTCACACTCACCAGACTCTACCCTCCTCCCGCTCTCCCTCTGTCTCTACAACCCTCCCACTCTCTCTATTCATACCCTTCCCACGCTCTCTCCCTGTCTCTGTCTATCTCTCTCTGATGCCCTCTCTCTCTTTCTACGCCCTTCTGCACACTGTCTCACCCCCTCTAATTCTGTCTCTCTCTACCCCCTTACACTTTTCCTCTATCTCTCTTTCTACATCCTCTCATACTCTCTCTCTGCACCCTCCCTCTAATTCTCTCCCTCTCTATCCTCCCTCCCTCTTTATCTCTCTACTCCCTCCTACACTCTCTCCCTCTCTGCCCGTCCCGCACACCTCCCACACTTCTCTGTCACTATTCCCTCCCACTCTCCCTTTTGCTGTCTCTCTACGTGCTCTCTGCACCACTCCCAGTCTCTCTCTCTAATCTCCCTCCTATACTCTCTCTCGCCATCCCTCCCAATCGCTCTCTCTACCCCGTTACCACTCCCTCTCCACTCTTGCCTCTCACGGTCTCTCCTTGTCTACAAACTTCCAAACCTCTCTCTCAATATCCCTCCCACACTCTGTCCCTTCTTCTCTGCCCCTCCCTCTCTCTTTCGAATTTCTCACTGCAAACTTCACACTCTGTCTTGCTCTCTCTACCCCGACAACCCTCTCACTACACGCTCTTTCGCTCCACCCCAACCCTCTCTCTCTGTTGACATCCCAACTCCGATGTTCGTTCTCTCTCCCTATCTCTACCCTTCTCGAACTCCCTCTCACTCTCTCTGTCACCCCACTCTTTTTCGCACAACGCACTCTTGATTTAGCCATGTGCCACCCTTTTTCTCTATTCGTCCCCAAAATTTCTCACAACACCCTCCTACTCACTCTCTCCCAGTTCCAATTCTTCTCTGCCTCTGGTCAACTTTCTCTCTTTACTCCTGTCTCACTATCTCTCTTTCTCTCTGTACCACCGTCAAATTCTCTCCCTACCTGCTCTTACTGTCTCTCCTCTCTCCCTTCCCGCCATTCTATCTCTCTCTCTACCCTCACCCACTCTCAATCTATCCCCTCCGACTCTCTCTACTCACCTCCAACTCTTTCTCTCTCTCTCTTCGCCATTCTCTCTCCCTCCCTTCTTCCTGCTCTCTTTCTCACTCTCCCTCCACCAGCTCTCCCCCACACACATTTCTACACACCTCCCACCTTCTTTCTCTTTTCGCCCCTCCCAATCTCTCTCTCGATCCCATACAACTGTCTATCTTCCCCACTCTCTCTACACCCTCCGACTCTGTCTCTACATCCGTCACTCTCTCTCTCTAAACCCCCCCGCTCTCCCTCTGTGTCTCTAAACCCCTCCCACACACTGTCCCTCTGTTTCTCTCTCTCTCTCTCTCTGACATCCTCTTTCTCTGCAATTCTCCCACTCTCGGTTTCTTTCTCTCTAACCCCTCCCACTCTCTTTCACTCTCTCTCTCTACCACCCATCCAATCTCTTTCTCTATCTGCTCCAATTCTGTCTCTTTCTACACCTAAATTCATCCTTTCTCTCTCGCTCGCTCTCTCTGTCTACGCCCTCCCACTCACTCTCACTCTGTTGCTGCCTCTGTCTCTCACTCTGTCTCTCCCCAATATTTCTCTACTCCTTTCTGGATTCCCACTCTCACACAAGATCTCTCTCTATCCCCAGTCCCACTCACTCACTCGTCCCACATTCTCTAGCCACTCCAAACTCTCTCTGTGCCCTCTCTTCCTCTGTCTTTCTCTTCACCTCTCATTCTCTCTCCATTCCCTCCCACCCTCTCTTTCTCTCACTAGCCCCTCAAAGCTCTGCATCTCTACACCACTCCCACTCTCTATCTTTCTCTTTCTACTTCTCTTCCTGCAATTTGAGAGGGAGAGGGTACAGTCGGAAGTGACAGTACTTCTGTTGAATAAAGGGAAATATGGAGCTATGAGGGAGGAGCTGGCCAAAGTTCAATGTGCAATACCTTAACAGGGATGACCGTGGAGGAACAATGGCGGATATTTCTGTGTATAATGCAGAAGTTGCAGGAGCAGCTCATTCCTAGAAGGAAGAAAGATCCCAGGAGAAGGCATGGGCGTCCGTGGCTGATGAGGGAAGTTAAGAAACATATAAAGTTAAAAGAGAAAAAGTATAACATCGCAAAGGTGAGTGGGAAAACTGAGGACTGGGAAACTTTTAAAGAACAACAGAGGATTACTAAGAAGGAAATACGCAGAGGAAAAATGAGGTAGGAAGGTAAACTGGCCAATAATATAAAGGAGGATCGTAAAAGCTTTTTTTAGGTATGTGCAAGGCAAAAAAATTGTTAGGACTAAAATCGGGCCCTTGAAGACAAAAACAGGGGAATATATTACGGGGAACAAAGAAATTGCAGAGGAATTAAATGGGTACTTCAGATCTGTGTTCACCGGGGAAGACACAACTAATCTCCCTGAGGTAACAGTGGCCGAAGGACCTGAATTAAGGGAATTTATATTTGCCAGGATTTGGTGTTGGAGACACTGTTAGATCTGAAGTTTGATAACTCTCCAGGGCCTGATGGTCTGCATCCCAGGGTACTGAAGGAGGTGGCTTGGGATATCGTGGATGTGTTGATGATTGTTTTTCAGAGTTCGATCGATTCGGGGTCGGTTCCTGAGGACTGGAGAGCGACTAATGTTATACTACTTTTTAAGAAAGGTGGGAGAGAGAAAGCAGGAAATTATAGACCTGTTAGTCTGACCTCAGTGGTGGGAAAGATGCTTGAGTCTATTATAAAGGATGAAATTACGGCACATCTGCTTAGTAGTTACAGGATAGGACAGAGTCAGCATGGGGTTATGAAGGGGAAATCATGCTTAACTAATCTTCTTGAATTTTTTGAGAATGTAACTCGGAAGATGGACGAGGGAGATCCAGTAGATGTAGTGTACCTGGACTTTCAGAAAGCTTTTGATAAAGTCCCACGCAGGAGGTTAATGAGTAAAATTAGGGCGCATGGTATTGGGGGCAAAGTGCTAGATTGGATTGAAAGTTTATTGGCTGATAGGAAACAAAGGGTAGTGATAAATGGCTCCATTTCGGAATGGCAGGCAGTGACCAGTGGGGTACTGCACTGATCCGTGCTGGGACCGCAGCTTTTTACAAAACATGTTAATGATATAGAAGATGGTATCAGCAATAACATTAGCAAATTTGCTGATGATACATAGCTGGGTGGCAGGGTGAAATGTGATGAGGATGTTAGGAGATTACAGGGTGACCTGGACAAGCTAGGTGAGTGTGCAGATGGATGGCAGATGCAGTTTAATGTGGATAAATGTATGGTAATCCACTTTGGTGGCAAGAACAGGAAGGCAGGTTACTACCTCAATGGAATTACTACCTCAAGGGGCAGTACAGAGAGATCTGGGTGTTTTTGTACACCGGTCAATGAAGGCAAGCATGCAGGTACAGCAGGTAGTGAAGAAGGCTAATAGCATGCTGGCCTTCATAACAAGAGGAATTGAGGATAGAAGCAAAGAGGTGCTTCTGCAGCTGTACAGGGCCCTGGTGAGACCACACCTGGAGTACTGTGTGCAGTTCTGGTCTCCAAATTTGAGGAAAGACATTCTGGCTATTGAGGGAGTACAGCATAGGTTCACGAGGTCAATTCCTGGAATGGCGGGATTACCTTACACTGAAAGACTGAAGCGACTGGGTTTGTATAGCCTTGAGTTTAGAAGACTAAAAGGGGATCTGATTGAGACATATAAGATTAGGAAAGGATTGGAGACTCTGGCAGCAGGAAACATGTTTCCGCTGATGGGCGAGTGCCGAACCAAAGGACAAAGCTTCAAAATACGGGGTAGACCATTTAGGACAGAAATGAGGAGAAACTTCTTCACACAGAATGTGGTGGCTGTGTGGAATGCTCTGCCCCAGAGGGCACTGGAGGCCCAGTCTCTAGATTCATTTAAGAAAGAGTTGGATAGAGCTCTCAAAGATAAGGAGATAAGGCAGGAAGAGGTTACTGATTAGGAATGATCAGCCATGGTCATATTGAATGGCGGTGCAGGCTCAAAGGGCTGAATGGGCTACTCCTGCATCTATTGTCTATTGTCTATTCCCTCCCATTCTCTCTCTCTACCCTTCTCCCTCTCTCTCTCTCTGCCTCGCAACCCTCCCTCCTATTTTCGCTGTTGACCCACTTCCCATTCTCTCCCTCCCTACCCCTCCTCTCTCCCTCTCTCTCTTTACAGGCCTCCCTCTCTCTCTCTCCAATCCTCCCCATACTCTCTTCTCCACTCACACGCACTCGCCACCCCTCCCCCTCTCTCTCTGCACATCTTCCACTCTCTGTCTCCAAACCCCTCCCTCACGTTCTCCCTCTTTCTCTGCCCCTCCCTCTCTTTCTCTGTACACACTCGCACTCTCTCTTTCTCACTCTATAGCCCATCTCACTCACTCTTTCATGCTTTCTCTATCCCCATCTCTGTCTGTACCTCCTCTCACTCTGTCTCTTCTCTCTCCACACTCCATTCTCTCTCTCTCACCCCACTCACTCATTCTATTTTCTACCGTCTCTGACTCTCTCTCTCGACTCACCTACCACTCTTTCTGTCTCTCTCTTCCCCATTCCCTCTCCCCTCCTTCCACTCTCTCTCCCTCACTTTCGCCCACACTCTCTTTCTAACAACCTCCCAACCTCTTTCTCTCATCGCCTCTTCCAATCTCTCTCTACCCCGTTCTCCCTTCGCTTTCTCTGCCCCTCCTACTAGCTCTCTCTTTAACTCCTACCACTCGTTCTCTATCTACAGCCCCTCCCTCTCTCTCCCTCTCTCTCTCTCATCTCTATAACCCTCCTGCTCTCTCTAAGTTTCCTCCCCCCCACACACTCTCACTCTGACGCCCTCTTTCCCTCTCTGCACTTCTCCCACTCTCGCTTTCTATCTCTCCCTACCCCTACTCTCTTTCATTCTCTCTCACTACCACCCTCCAGCACAATCTCTCCCTTTCTAATTCTGTCTCTTTCCCTCTCTACACCCAAATACACATTTTATCTCTCTCTGTCTCATTCTCTGCACACTACCCTTTCTATTTCTACCCGCTGCCACTCTCTCTCACTGTCTTCTCCCACTCCCACTTTCTCTCTTCCCTCTGCCAAACTCTTTCTCTCTGACCCTTTTGTATCTCTCTGTACAACCTTCCCACTCTCTCTAAGCCCCTTCTACACACTTTCTCCCACTCTCTCCCCACTCACTCTCTCTCTACACCCTTCCCTGTCGCTCATTCTCTCTCTAGTCCCCGCCCACTCTTTTCCTTCCACTCCCATTTTGTCTCCTTTCCCCACTTTCTCTCACTCTCTCTCTTCCACACACCTCCCTCGACACCCACTCCCACACTCGCTCTCTCTACTCCATCCCAGCCTGTCTCTCTCTTCCCCACTCTTTCTACCCCATCCCATTCTCTCGCTCTCTCTCTACGCACTCCTAATCTCTATCGCTATACTACTCCTACGCTGTCTCTTACTTTTTTCTCTCTACTACCCTGTCATTTTCTTTCTCAACCTCTTCCTCTCTGTCTACCTCTCTACACACTCTTATATTCTATCTCGACACCCCTCCCACTTTCTCTCTACTGCCGACAATCTCTCTCTCTACTGCCGCCACTCTCTCTGCCTCTCCTACTTTCACTCTCTCTCTCTGCCCCTCTCCCTCTCTCCACCCATCCCCCTCTCTCTCTCTACTCCACTTCCACTTTCCCTCTCCATATCCCTCCCACAATCTCTCCCACTCTCTCTTTCTCTGCACCATTCCCTCCGCCTTTCTCTGTCGCCGTACACCTCCCACTCTCTCGTTCTCTCTTTCTAGCCCCTCCCCTATCTTTTTCACTCTCTCTGTATCCCCGTCTCTCTGTCTATATCCGGGCCATTCTCTCTCTACCCACTCTCTCGCTCTCTCCTCCGTCCACTCTCTCTCTTCTTTCTCGACCTCATCAGTCCCATGCTGGATCTCTCTCTATCCTACTCCAAATCTCTCTCTCTCCCGCCACTGTCTCCCCATACTCTCTCTTTTTCTTATTCCCACACTCTTCCTCTCTTCAGCCCCTCCCAATCTCTCTTTTTACCCCTCCCAATCTCTCTCTTGCTCCACTCTCTCTACCAGCTCCCACACCGTCTTAATTTCCCTCTCTCTCTCCTATTCACTCTACAACTCTCCCACTCTCTCTGTCTCCCTAATTCCCTCCAAGTCCCTCTCCCTCTCTCTGTGTCACTGTCACTTTCTCTCTCTGCACTCTGACCACTCTCACTTTCTCTCTCTCTGAACCCTCCCTCCCCTTTTTCACCCTCTCTTGCTACCAGCCGCCCCACACTGTCTCTACCCATTCCAATTTCCTCTCTCTCTACACCATATACACTCTTTCTCTCTTTCTCTGTCTCTCTCTCACACTCGACGCCTCTCACTACACACTGCCAATTTCTCTCACTCTCTTTTTCGCCACACTCTTTCTCTCCGGCTCCAAAACTCTTTCTATGCACCTCGAAATCTCTCTTGCCCCCTCCCACTCTCTCTCTGCATCTCTCCCATTCTGTCTCTACCCGACTATACACACTCTCTCTAAACCCCTCCAACTCGCACTCTCTCCCCACCCACTTTGTCCCTCTCCGCACACTCTCTCCCGCTGCATCCATCCAACTCTCTCGTTCTCTCTCTATCTCCCGCCCACTCTGTACTGTTCTAGCCCCTAGCCTACCTATTTCTCTCACTCTCTCTACCGCATCCCACTCTCTTTCAATCTCTCACTACTACCCACCATTCTCTCTCTCTCTGCCCCTTCCAACTCCGTCTCTTTCGATACCGCATTTCGACTCTCTCTCTCACTCTCCATCCCAAACTCTCTCTCTACCCCCTCCCACTCTGTCCGTCTAAAACCCTCCCACTCTCTCTCTATACCCCGCTGCCACTCTCTCTTCCCCAGTAACTCACTCTGTCTTTCTCTTTCTGTCTGCCACCCTCTCACCCTCGCTCTCAACACCTTTAACATGACTACCTCTCTCTCTCTGTTCACTGCACCTATCCCCATCTCTCTCTTTCTGCTCTTGTCCCACTCTCGGTTTCTGTCTCTCGACACCTTCCCACTCTCTTTACCCCTCTCTGTCTCTCTAACCTACCCACATACTCTCTCAGTCCCTCCCGTTGTCCATCTCTCTCTACTTCCTCTCTCCCTGTGTACCCCATCCCATTATTTCGATCCCCATTCCGACTCTCTTACTCTCTCTCCCTACTTTCCACTCTTTCTTTCTCTCTCTCCTCCCTACTCTCCCTATTCCCCACCCACTCTCTCAACCCCCTCCCATACTCCTCTCTCTACCCCCAAGCGTTATATCTCTCTCTCCCTATACTCCTCTGCAACTATCTCGACCCTCACTCCTACTCCTTGCCTCTTCTCACCTCCCACACTTTCTCGGTCTCCTCATAACTCTTTCACTTTCCCACCCAACTCTCTCTCTACCCCGTTACACTCTGTATGTTAAACTACATTCCCACTTTCCCTCTCTAGCCCCCTCCAACTCAGTCTTTCTTCCCCACCCATTCTGTCTCTATTCCTTCCCACTCTCTCTGTACAAAACTCCCCCTTTCCCTGTATTTTTTTCTCACTCTCTACAAACCACCCTCTCTCTCTGCCTCTCTAAACCCCTTCCTCTTCCTCAGGCAGCTGAGGAAATTTGGCATCATGGTGAAGACTCTTGCCAACTCATATTGGTGCGGCATTGAGAGCATTCAGTCTGGATGTATCACTAACTGGGACGGCAACTGCACCATTCAAGATGGGAGACGGTTACAGAGAGTGGCGAACTCGGTCCAGACAATCACAAAGGCCAAAATCACATCAATAGAATTCAACTACCTGGCCGGCTGTCAAGTAAAGGCCGCTAGTATTCTCAAAGATCTATCCCACCTGGCAATGTCTTCCTCGAACGTCGGGAGAAGGTACAGATGCCTGAACACATACACAAGCCCGTTTCGAAACTGTTTCTACCCCACTGTTGTTCGAATACTGAATGGACTCACAAACGCTTAACATTCGCCAGTGTTTTTGTTTTTGCCGATGTTTACCTATTATTTATTTATCTATGCGACTTAACTGTGTGGTCTGCCTGTATTGCTCTCAAGACGAAGCGTTTCAATGTGCCTTAGTACATGTGACAATAATTTCAGTTCAAGAACAAAGAAAGAACAAAGAAAATTTACAGCCCAGGAACAGCCTTTTCGGCTCTCCAAGCCTGAGCCGATCCAAATGTACTGTCTAAATCTGTTGGTCAATTCCTAAGCATCTGTATCCCTCTACTCCCCACCTACTCATGCATTTATTCAGACGCATCTTAAGTGAATCTACTGTGCCTGCCTCAACCTCTTCTACTGGCAACGCATTCCAAACGCCCACCACCCTCTGTGTGAACTACTTGCCGCGTGTATTCCTCTTAAGCTATCCACCTCTCACCTTGAAAGCCTGACCTCTCGTTATTTAATCCTTCACCCTGGGAAAATACTTGATTCTATCCACCATGTCGAAACCTTGCATGATTTTATAAACCTCAATCAGGTCCACTCTCAATCTCCTTTTTTTCTAATGAAAACAGGTCCAAGCTACTCAACCATCCTTCTTAGCTAGCAACTTCCATACCAGGCAACATCCTCGTTAACCTTCTCTGCACCCTCTCCAAAGTGTCCACATTCTTTTGGTGATGTGCTGACCAGAACTGTACACAGTATTCTAAATGTAGCCGAACCAATGTCTTGTACAATGTTAACATGACTTGCCAGCTCTTATACTCAATATGCCGTCCAATGAAGGCAAGCATACTATATGCCTTTTTGACCACTCTATCCACCTGTGCAGCAACCTTTCGGGGTACAATGGACCTGCACTCTGCCCATCAACTTTTCCCAAGTCTCTTTTGTTCATTGTATAATTCGCTCTCGAATTCGTCTTGCCTAAATGCATGACATCACATTTGTCTGGATTGAAATCCATCTGCCACTTTTCTGTCCAGCTCTCCAGTCTGTCTATATCCTCCTTCATTCTCTGACAGTTCCTTAAGATTTCTGCTCCTCCACCAATTTTCATGTCATCTGAAAATTTGCTGATCATTGCAACAGTGCACTCTTCCAAATCATTTACGAATATGACATACAATAGTGGCCCCAACAATGACCCCTGTGGAACACCACTGGTCGCCTTTCTCCATTTCGGTAAATCCTTCAACTAATACTCTCTGTCTCCTGTTGCTCAACCAGTTCTTCATCCATCTGGCTAGAACACCCTGCACATAACTTCATTTTCTCCATTAGTCAATTCAATTCTTTTCACACTCTCTCCCTCTCTCTCTCTCTGATGCCCTCTTTCTTTCTCTCTCTCTGTGCACTCCTCGCACTCTTGCTTTCTCTCTCTATATTCCCTCCCACTCTCTTTCCCTCCGTCCCTCATGACTAACCCTCAAACTCTCTCTCTCTCTACCCGCTCCAAATCCCTCTCTCTCTCAGTACCCCAATACAACCTTTCTCTCTCTGTCTCTCTCTGCACCCTCTCCCTCTCTTTCTCTGCGCACTATCACTTTCTCTCAGTCTCACCCCACTCTTTCTCTCCTCATCCCACTGTCTCTCTCGTACTCTCCCATTCTCTCTTCGCCCACTCCCACTCTTTCTTTTTCTATCCCACTGTCTTTTCCCCTCTTACTGTCTCACTTTCTCAGCACCTCGCCAATTATTTCTCTTCCCCACTACACACTCTTTCACTCTCCTCGATCCAATTCACTCCCTCGCTTCACTCACTCGACCTACTCTCTTGCTTCCGTCACTCTCTCTCTAACTTCTTCACTCACTCACTCTCTGTCGCTCTATCTCCTTCCCTCTCCATATTACGAACCCCCTTCCACTCTCTCTCACTCTCACTCTAGCCCGCGCCCTCTCTCATTCACGCTCTCTCGCTACTACCCACCCATTCTCTCTCTTAACTCTTGCCCACTCCCTCTCTCTACCCCAATCTCTCTCTCTATCTATCGCACTCTATCTATCCACCTCCCAAACTGTTTCTCTCCACGCCTACCACTCTCTCTCAAACACTCGGACCCCGTCCCCCTCGCTCTTTCACTTTCTCTCACTATCACCCACCCATTCTCTCTCTCTCAACCCCATCCCACTCTCTCTCCCTCCCTAATGACCTCTCACTGTCTCTGTCTCTGCCCCCGCTGTCTCCCTACAATGCTCCCACTCTGTCTCTTTACCCTCGCTCTCTCTCTCTAAAACAGCATCTCACTCTATCTTGTTGTCAGTCTCTCTCTCAACCCCTCCCACACTCTTTCCATCTCTCTCTGTCTCTCTGCACACCTCCCTCTCTCTGTCCACTCCTCCCAATCTTGCTTTCTCTCTCTCTCCGCCATCCCACTCGCTTTATCCCACTCTCTGTCCCGTACACTCTCTCTCAAACTCCTCCCATTATCTGTTTTTCTCTCTCTACCTCCAAACATTCTGGTTCTCTGTCTGTGTACCCCCCTCCCAATATCTCTAACCCCTTCCCACACTCTCTCTACCCACCTCCCACACTTTCGCTCTCTCTCCGCACTCAATCTTTCTTCCACAGCGTACTCTCTCTCTGTCTCCCTCCCACAATCTCTCTCCCACCCTTCAATTCGTTCTCTACCCCCTCCCACTCTCTCTCTCCCCTCTCTCCTCTCCCTCATTCTCCTTCACTCCAACCCCTCCCATTACCTCGACCAAACTCCACTCCGTTTCTCTACCCCGCCCCACTCTCTCTAACAACACTCCCACAATCTCTTTTTGCTCCCCTCCAACACACGCTGTCTCTACACTCTCACTCACTCTGTCTCACTGCGTCTCTCACTCTAACACCCTACCACTCTCTCTCTACTCCGCTCTACACTCTTTCTCTCTCTTCCAAACTCCAACTCACTCTTCCACTCTCCGATTCTCTCTCGACCCCCTCCAACTCCCTCTACCATCTCTTCCCTTCCTTTGATTATCACTGTCTCTACCCGCATTCACTCTTTCTGTCTCTACACCCTCCCAATCTCTCCCTCTTTATATCCACTCCCTCTTTCTCCAATCTCTCTCAATCCCTCACCCATTCTCTTTGTTCCCCTCCCAGGCTCTTTGGCTCTCCATCCCAACTTTCTCTCTCTCTCTCTCTCGCTCTATCTCTCTCTCTCGCTACCCCTTCACTTCCACTCTCTGCCTCTACACCTTCATCACTCTTTTTGTCTCCCCTGGTCTCTCTAAACGCACCCACACTCTCTTTTCTCCTCCCATTCTCTCTCATCTTCCCTCTTCCTTTTTGCACCAAACCCAATGTATCTCTCTTTCCCTCCCATTCTCTCTCAAACGCCTCCCACCCCCTCTCTCTCTCACTCTCTACCCCATTCCCGCTCTCACCATCTCTCTTCGCCCTCCCACTCTCTCCTCTACGCACTCTCTCTCCCACTCCCACACTTTCTCTCTCTACCCTTTACTACTCTATTTCTATTTGTCCCTCTCACTCTAGTCCCGCTCTGTCTCTCTCCACACCCCCGATCCCTCTTTCTACCCCCTGCTTCACTGTCTCTCTCTTGTTCCCCAGTCTCTCTCCCCATCACTACAACACACGCTCTCTATCCTCCCCGCCACTCTCTCTCACTACACCAAACCACACTCTCTCTCCTCCCCGAGTCGCTCTCGCCCACTACCCCCTCTCTTCCCCTTCCTCCCTCCTTTTTCGCTGACTGAATCTCTCTCCAACACTCGTTCCGTCTCGATGTGATACTTTCTCTCGCTCATACTTCCCACTCCCTCTGACCCAGAGAAGGGATGGGAGTGTGGAGAGTCTGGAGACGGAGGGAAAGGACGGAGCAATGTGCAGGAGAGGTGAGAGAAATTGGGGGAGATATCGAAAGAGGGGAAAGAGACAACGACAGCAGAAAAGTAGGAGAGAAAGGGAAGGAGAGATTGAAGAGTGGAGATGGGTGGAGCGAAGGGACAAAGAAAGGATGATGAGGGTAAGAGATAGAGTGAAAGGGAGAGAGTGAGAGAAAGTCAGAGTGTGTGGAGAGAGTGAGATAAATGGGGAGGACAAAAGGGGGAGTGGAAATGGGGGCAGAGTACAAGAGACGTGGAACGGTGGGAACAGAGAGCGAGGGATGGATTGTGAGAGAGATGCCGTTGTGTGAAGATGGGGGTAGCAGGGTAGAGAGATGAATTCGGCCAAGGCCAGGTCAGAGTGGGGGACCCAGAGTTGAAAGCAAGGACAGAGTAACTTAAACCCATCATCTGAGTTTGGGCTCTGGTACCCTCCACTTCCCCGAGGACCAGGACTCGGGGCTGAGTATATCTCTAGCACAGCTTCTTCAACACCAATACAAACAACAATATCGTTCACCTTGCTGCTGGCACTTTTTGATGAACATTTTTATTGCTTAAAAATTAATGTGATAGATACAGTCAGTGTGATGTTGCCTTTGCTCATTGGCCCCAGTGTTGAGAGAAACATTGAAATGTTTTCCTTTAACCGCCCCTGTGGTGTGAGGCTGGACAAAACAGCAGTATCCTCAGCTTGTTACCAGAGCGACAGACTGCTAAATTACTGAAACGTTGAACTGAAATGAGAAAATCTCGGATGCATTGATTAATGGGTGAATTTGATTGATTGAGTAATTTGGGCAAAATGATATTTTAGCAGATTCTTCAGCTGCTGTCTGAACTTAGTTTGCGTCACGGCATAAATCACAGTATTTGTACAGCAACTGAGGAGCTGCAGCATGAAGCCCAATTTCTGCACAAAGGGATGTAAATACACAGGGATAGCCACCGTCCACCACATCCGGTACCATATCGAATACACCATTAACGTTGACCATAACAGGATGTAATTGGTGGAGATCACAAACAATAAAATGATGGATTGTTTTCGATTTCTCATTTCTGTGTCAGACTGGGCGTCCCCATTTTTGTGAGCCCGGAGTCTCCTGCGGGCTCTGCTGGTCACTAATATGTATCTGACAGTGAAAACATTAAGCAGCAGAATCAGGAGAAATGGGAGACCCGGGGTTACAATGTGATGAAGGAACTCGATTGCGGCCCAGATACGCGAGAACAGAACAGCGTTTGTAACAACACAAAACCAGGGGAAGTTTATCAGCCGATACCGAGCTGTGAGCATAAAATACCAGAAAATGTTTCTTAAACAGCTCAGCACAGTCACTGCTCCCAGAACCACAGCCGCGGTTTTCTCACTACAATATTTACTTTTCAGCTTCTGGCAGCAAATGGCCACAAAACGATCAAAGGTGAAAGTAACGGTGAACCAGACAGAACAGTCAGTGGCTGCATAAAGCAGGATGGTGTGGATATTACACACGGGGATGTAGTCCCTCAGGAAATAAAACTGTTCCCGATAAACAATGGGAATGTGCCTCAATATCAGGTCGATGAAAATGACCAGTAGATCCGCCACTGACATGGCTCCCAGGTAACGTCTGACACATGGAGACAATCCACAATCTTTACAAAGCAGGATGTAGATCGTCACTACGTTAACTGTAAGGAAGGAAATCAAACATATCAGCCTGGAGGCAAAGGGACCAGTTTGGTTGGGGACCTAGTGAAATTTTCAAACGTGTCACTGTATTCAGAGATTTATTCAAATAATTGAATCTGAAAAATCAAATGGGAAGGTCTGAATTACTGACAAAACTATGTCATAAATCACAAGACACTCTCCATCCCCAAATACAGAGACACAGCCACAGAAATAGATCATTTCTAGAACGATTCCACACACTTGATCACTCCAAAGCAGGCACAGGTCACTTCTTTCCAGTTCCTAATGCGGAGGGTAAAGACTTTGCAGTCCTGAAGGATTTTGTCTCAGTTCACTGAAGACAAATGGAGGATGGATATTTCCGTCTCTTCGTCTCAGTTGTGGTCGATCCTGTGTTGTGAAGAAATGCAAAGGCAGGGCAAATATATTCATTACTTTAACTGCCTGAGGGGAGTTCAGAACAGTGTCTCATTTTCCCTGGGACACGATCTCTTCCCTCAGGGTCTTTTCTTTTGTTCATTTCAATGAAGTCCGAATATTCATAAATAATGTCAGAGTGAGAATGTTCCAGGGAATGTCAGTTATAGAACAGTCCAGCAAATGTAAGGTAGCCAATGTTCCCTGGAATGTCAGTTACAGAAAGTTCCGGGCAATATCGACTATACAATGCAGCAGGGAATGTCGGGTACAGAGTGTTCCAGGGATTGTTAGCAATAGATGATCCAGAGAATTTCACTTGCAGAATGTTCCGGGAAATGCCAGTAATGGAATATTGGGGAGAATGTCATTTATAAAATGTCCGTTATAGAATTTTTGGGCGAATATTGGTTATAGACTGTTCCAGAGCATGTCAGTTATATAATGTT
This sequence comes from Chiloscyllium punctatum, assembly GCF_047496795.1. Taxonomy (NCBI): domain Eukaryota; kingdom Metazoa; phylum Chordata; class Chondrichthyes; order Orectolobiformes; family Hemiscylliidae; genus Chiloscyllium; species Chiloscyllium punctatum. The sequence continues at coordinate 41,478,209 of NC_092768.1, read as the reverse complement.
CCAGAGAATGACGGGTTTAGAATGTTCCAGGAAACGTCAGTGTTACAATATTCCGGAGAACATCGGGTATACATTGTTCCAGGGAATGTCGATTATAAAATGTTCCAGGGAATGTCGGGTATTAACTGTTCTGGGAAATGTCAGACATAGAATGTTTCAGGGACTGCCGCTTATAGAATGCTCCATAGAATGTCGGTTCTACAATGGTCCAGAGAATGTCGGGTATAAAGTGTTTTGGGAAATGTCGGATATAGGATGTTCCATTGAATGCTGGGTATAGAACGTTGTGGGGAATATCGGTTATAGAATATTCCAGGGACTATCTTGTGTAGAGTATTTCAGAGAAAGTCGGTTATAGAATGTGATAGTGTTATAAAGAGCCACATCACAAAGCCCCTTCTGCCCACTGAGTTTGGTGAGACCCATTCAGCCTTATGATGAAATCTCTCCTCAAATTCAAATCAACTGGCGCGTTTTATGCTAAATGAATTAGATAAAGGAAATAGTTCAACAACATGAAATAGGTTATTCTTTTATGAAAATGCATAAGTTATCCCTTTTTTTTAGCTATTTTCCCCCACTTCCTTTTCAGTTCTGTCTAAAGCTGCCATCCGTGAAATGTTCTGGATATTTAATTCCCAATATTATCTCCCTGTAGTCGGCTCTCTAATGCCATTGAATGATATCCATTTCTTTCAATGTATGCATTCATCTCCTCAATTTATTTTGAGAAAACAACGCACATTCAGATAGAGTGCCTTTCATTCAGCTTTTTAACTCATTATTCCCTGCTCCATTGTCAACTTTATCCCTCATATTGAGCCGGTCCGGAAACTGTCTGAAATTGTGACAGTCACAGAATGTATCATGAAGCCCCATCACCATCCCTGCGTGTCTGCTCTCTCACTAGCAGGACAGACACACCTGTTGTACTAATATCAGGGGGTTTGCCAGAAAAGGAGTTACCCTGGAATTCCCCAAAAATGATTCCAGAACCCAGGAAATCTCATTGTAACAGGTCAGTGATGATTAAAGAAATCTCCTGATGATTGCCATCTACTGCCCTCCACACAACTCCTCGGTGATAACTCAATTCCGTCGATGTTGAAAACAGATCAGAGGAAGAACTGAGCATGGCAAGGACACAGAACCTGCTCTGTAGATGGGTGGGGGAATATCAATGTCCATCACCAAGAGTGTCTCCACAGGCCCACCACTGACTGAGCAGCGAGAGGTCTCAAATACACAGTAGCCAGACTGTGGAAAGTGATGTGGGAGCCAACAAGAGGGAAACATTCTCACCAACCTACTTGTCACAGATAGATGTGTCCCTAACTGTATTTATAGGACCACCAGCAGACAGTCCTGGAGTAGGGAATTCGCAGCCTCATGTTGAAGATAACGTCCACTGCTGTATTTGAAACTACCTCCTGCGAAGAAGAACACACTTCTGAAGAACTGAGCAAACGGAAACTGGGCATCCACGCGGCACTGTGAGCTATCATCGGCTGTAGAATCATTGGTTTTCATTCCATCATAAAGTCAGAAGTGGGATATTCACAGATCTTTCCAAAATGTACAGCAGCATTCAAAACGACAACTGCACTGAAGCAGGGTATTCAGCCCAGCAAGTGTTTTAAACAGGAACAGAATTAGGTCATTCAGTATTTCGAGACGATTACTCAGCAATTGAAGTAGATCTTTTAGTCTTTTATATCTGTTACATAGGAGATCGAAGGGAATATTCAGCAGTTGCTGTTTCACGGGAATATTCGGAGGACTGGTTACTGAATCGGTAGCAAAAATAAATTAGGGATAAAGTGTCTTTATCAGATAAACACAAATTACCGACTGCAGTGACACAGTGACCTGTGCTGAGGCTTCAACTATTTGCAAACAATATCAACATGTTCGATGAATGGAACAAATGTATTCTGACAAGATAACCAGGAACTGAAGTTATCAAGAGAACGCAGAGAGTCTCTAATTGGAAGAGCAATGGACAGCTGGATTATAACTTGGGTAACAATGAACCTGTAAGTTTTTTTAGGGAAGAATTAAAGGCTGTATATTGCATAAATGGAGAGAGATTACAGGAATTAGTGACATAATGAGTGCTGGAGGGTTGACTCTGACCAGTTCAGACATCGAAAGTATTGTTTCATTTCCCTGATGGTCTGCTCCCTGATGTTCTCAGTGGCCCCATTGCTCTCAACACACGGGATATTTTGATGTGTTTAGTTGGCGGTGGGGAGCGGACAAAGGGGAGTGTTTGAACAGTGTTTCAAGGGGATGACCTTTATCCTGGAGACCATCCTTTCATTCTACATGGAGACACAAAGATGATGGAAATTGCTGCCCGTTTCTGTACGAAGAAGCTGTGCCTGCTGTCAGGATAGTGGGTATTCACCAACATGATGTACTACGCATGGGCACATCACAACATTAATGGAGTGAGAGATGGAACGTCCAGCCACAAGAATGAGAAATAAAGGCAGTGCCAGATCAGCTGAAACGCTTAGTTATATACATTCTCACTCAACTACAGAGCGCAGAAAACTATGCAGACCAGGCCAGTGTTTTGATCTATAAACCTGTCTGGAATATCTGTCCAGCATCCAGAGTTGTGTAGACCACAGCAGTGCATTAATCTATAAACTCGGATGAGATACCTGCCTGATACAACGAGCTGATGTATAAACCCAGATAGATATGTATCTAGCACAGGAAGCTAGGCAGACCACAGAAGTGCATTCATCAATAAAGCCAGACTAGCTATCAATCCAGCACGGAGTGCGATGTAGCATAGAACAGTGCATTGATCTATAAAACCGGATTAAATAACTGTCCAGCACATGAAGCTATGCAGACATCAGCAGTGGATTGATCCATTTATCCAGACGAGATATCTATCCAGCATGGGGAGCTGTGCAAACTACAACACTGCATTGATCTATAAAGCTGGACCAGATATCTGCCTAGTACCAGGAACTATGCAGACCACAGCAGTGCATTGATCTATAAATCTGGAATAGACATCAGTCTGGCACCAGTAGCTATGCAAACTACAGCAGTAGTTGATGAATTAGTAATTCTTGAATAAAGCCGGACTAGATATCCGTCCAGCACGTGGATCTGCGCAGCGTACAGCAGTGCATTGATCTATAAACCTGGACTAGACATCCACCTATCACAGGGGGCTATGCAGACCACAGCAGTGCATTGTTTAATAAAGCTCGACTCGACATCAGTCCAGCACCCGGAGTTGTGCAGAGCAGAGCAGGTCATTGATCAATAAACCTGGACTAGCTATCCGTCCAGCACACGATATGTAGCATACAGCACTGCATCATCTATCAACCTGGACTAGATATCCATCTCGCACAGGGAGCTACGCAGGTCAGAGCAGTGCTCTGATCAATAAAGTTGGACTGGATATCCGTCCGGCACAGGGAGCTGTGCAGCACACAGCAGTGCATTGATCTATAAAAACGGAATAACTACTTGTCCTGTACTGGGAGCTGTGCAGACTACAGCAGTGCACTGATCTTTAAACCCGCACTCGATATCTGTCCAGCACCAGGCAGGTATCTCATCCGAGTTTATAGATTAAGGCACTGCATTAATGCACAGCAGTGCATTGATCAATGAAGTCTGACGAGATATCTGACAAGCACGGGAGCTGTCAGCAGAAAGCAGTATTTTGATCTATCAAGCTTGTCTAGATATCTGTCCAGTACAGGGAGCAATGCAGGCGACAGCAGTGCATCGATCTGTATACCGGGACGAGATATCTGCCCAGCTTCCAGAGCTGTGCAGACCACAACAGTGCATTGAAATATAAAAACGGACTAGATATCTGTCTGGCACCAAGAGCTATGTAAACTACAGCAGTGCATGGATCTATAAATCTGAGCTAAATATCTGTCTGGCACCAGGAGATATGTAAATTACGGAGGTGTATTAATGTGTAAACCCCGACTAGCTGTCCACCAAGTACAGAGAGCTAAGAAGACCACCGAAGTGCGTTGATCAATGAAGCCAAGCTAGACATCCGTCCTGATCAGGGAGCTATGCAGACCATAGCAGTGCATTGATCTATGAAACCGAACTAAATATTTGTCCAACACTGGGAGCTGTGCAGACGACAGCAGTGCATTCTTCCACTGGATATCTGTCCAGAAACAGGAGCTATGCAGGCCACAGTAATGAATTGATCAATAACTTGAACTAGATATCTGTCAAGCACGGGGAGATGTGTAGCATAAAGCAGTGCATTGATCTATAAGCCTGGTCGAGATATCTGTCCAGCGCAGGGAGCTTTACATGACCACAACAATGCATTGATCTATAAACCCAGACTAAACATCTGTCTAGCACGAACAGCAAAGTAGACTACAACAAAGCATTAATCTATATATCAGGACGACATATGTGCCCAGCACCCATGGCTGTGCAGACCACAGAGGGCATTGATTTAGAAACCCGGGACCATATATCTGTCTAGCATCAGGAGCTATGCAAACTACAGCAGTACATTGATGTATAAACCCAGACTAGATATCCGTCGAACACGGGATTCATTCGAGTTTTTTTAAATTTTGATCCTCCTTTGCGAGGTCCTACATTTCTCTGAATCCACTGGCTTACCACAATTTTTTGCTAAGGCACTTCCTTTGATATACTGTTGGTTTCTAACCTGTTTTGTTAACCATCATTGAATTACTTTGAACTGGTGCAATTGTTAACTTATTTTGTTAACCATAACTTAGTCACCTTTCCCTTTTGCTGTTTTCACCTTAGCGAGATATATGCATATTTTATACCTTAGTTTTTTTCTGTAAATAACCGATATTACCTGTCTTCCTTGAAATCTTCATCATTTATTTTTCCAAATTCACGAAAACCAATTTGCTCCTCACACCTTCATGGTTTGCATGACCCCGGATTCTAACTGGGATTTCAAAAAACACAAGAAGTGCTTTGGATTCAGACGTCATACTAAATCCTTTATACTATGTCACTGCTCTTAACATTGTCTTTTCAACAAGGTTTTCAATCTGTTCTTCTGATCACACAACATCAATTCCTAACCAAACTGATCTCCAGCTTGGTGCAGAATATTCTGGTAAAGCAAACCATCTCATACACACTCGTGAAATACATTTTTCCAAGTATTACATTGACTCATATTATTTGAAATAGTCCATTATTACTGCAGTACACACAAATATTTAATCTCCTGTCTTAAAAAATGCCTTCGTTTGTGTTACAGTTTCGAATTTGTCAATATAATACCCATCAATGTTAGCTTCTCCTTGCTGTTTCTGAGCTCCACTTCATATGATTCTGTGGAATCGGAGTGACGTGAGCTCTGGCAGGATTAATGGAAGATGCTAGGTTGAGATCATCGCGCGACATAATATATGCTCTTCTCCTGTGTCATTGCGATATTTTCACCTATCTGGCATTATGCTCATGGAGTAGAGAAGGAAAATGATCTTTTAACAATGCTGTGCATGCCCTTAAATAGCTGAGACTGTTCTAACCTTGGTAGGAACCTTACAACAGGCTGGTAAAGTGTTGCTGCTGCTGTACAGGGTCTTAGTGAGAACACATCTAGAATAGTGCGTTCAGATCTCGTCTCCTCACTGAAGAAAGGATATTGTTACATTGGAAGCAGCTCAGGGATGGTTGCCTCATCTGATTCTTGTAACGAAGGTGTTACCTTATAAGGAAAGGATGATCAGGTTGATCCAATACACATTGGTGTTTACAAGAATGAAAGAAGCCAATTGCACAACAGATGGAGGAATCCATTCCACTTCTCCAACCTGTTACCCAGGAGCAGCAGGATATGCACGCCTTCGAACCCTGTTACATCAAAACATGACCCTGAACCTTGATATGCCGTTACACGAGGAGGCCAATCAGCCCCTCGAGCCTATAACACTGGATGCAGAGTCGACCATGCAGTACCAGTATATGGTTACACAGCAACAGGAACAGTCCATTCAGCCTCCTTCCGTATGCAACACAGGAACTGGAAGAGGTCACACAGAGACTGGAGGTTTTCAGAGTGGGATACAGGAGTCCATTCAGCCCACCGAGACTGTAGCATAGGAATTGGCGAACGAAACAAACTTTCTGAGATTTTTTATGAGAAATGAAGAGGTACTTCAGCTCACTTGTCTGCTGTATGGGAACAGGAGAAGACTAACCACTCCCACGGTCTCATTTCAGAGATGCAGGAGAAGACCGTTCAGTATCTCCGGACTGTTATAAAGGAACACAAGGAGACCCTTCAGCCCCTCAAACTGTTACATAGCAACATAAATATTCCATAAGCGCTCAAACCTCTAGAAGACTATTCTGCCAGTCATGCCTCTTACAGCAATTGGAGCAGATCTCTGAAAGCCCTGTGCCCATTACACAGGAATTAAAAGGGAACATAGAGGTTATTGAAAGGGAAGAATTTAGAATAATCATAATCACTGGGGAATAAAATGTAATGGAGAGACTGCTGTTATTTACAGAAAATTCTTATAATCCATCATTCAGGAATTAATAGCAGGACATTGAAAAGTTTAACTACAGTCTATCAGAATCAATATGGTTTTAGAATAGAGTGGAAATAGGCCCTTTGGCCCAACAGTTGCACACTGACCCTCTGACAATGACCAATTCCCAAAAGGCATTTCTTGACATTTTCCCCTTACCATTGCACCTAACCTATACATGCCTGAACTCTATGGGCAATTTAGCATGGCCAATTCATCTAACTTGCACACCCTTAGATTGTGGGAGGAAATCCGAGCGTCCAGAGGAAACCAAAGCAGATACCGGGAGAATGTGCAAACTCCCCACAGGAATTTAATGATGGATAAAGTGTCATTGAATTGTTTCCCTGAGTTATTTAAAGATGTGACAAACAAGATGGATAATGGGAATCTTGGAGCTATACTGTATCTGCTCTTCCAGAAAGCATTGGATATGGTGCTTCTAGAAAGATTAAGCAGTAAGATCAAACGGTTTAGCAGTAATTGATGAGCTTGGATAGAGGATTGATTAATAAACAAAATGCAGTCAAACAGAATAAATACGTCATTCTTTGTTGTCAAAATGCAACTGGTGGGGTGCTATAGAGTTCGATCTTCAGGCTTCAACTATTTGTAATCTACATTATTACTCTGTTGACGGAATAGAAACCACCATAGCCATTTTTTTCAGATGATACAACATCGGTGGGAAATTTATTTGCAATGCAGATGGAACAGATTTAAAACGGAGGTTGATAGGATGGGTGAATGGGTCAACATTGGCAAAGAATGTTAACATGGATAAATATAGGTTTTTTCAATTTGTCCAACGTAATAGAAACGCAAATTATTACCTGTCTGGCGAAAACTTCAGAGTGCTTTGGTGCTGAAGGATCTGGGTGTCTGCGTGTATATCCCAGGGAACTCACATGCAGATACAGCAGGTAAAGGAAAGGATAAGTGCAATTTCAATGTGCATTTGTAGAAGGATAGAGTGTGAAGGTCAGAGGTGTCACTGTAGCTATGCAAGGCATTAATGAGACTGTAATTGGAGTACAGTTTGGCCCTGACTTGAGGAAGGATCTATTGTATTTAAGGCACCTCAGACGAGGTTCAGTACTTTGACATTGAACAGTTCAGGCCTTTACTCTCTGGAGTTTAGAAGAATGACAGGAGACCTAATTGATGAGTGTAAGATGCAGATGTGAAGTGGATATTTCTTAATGTGAGCTAATTTTGAACAAAAATCAGAGTTTTTGGGATATTGCACAACAGATTTAAATTGCGGGGGAGTGGAACTTACTTCTCTCAAAGGGTTGAGAATCTGTGTAGTGCAGTGGGTGCTGGGACGTTGAGTAAATGAAGGAAGATCGAGGGCGGGCAGGAAAGTGGAATTGAGGCCGAGATAACATCAGCCATGATTGTATGAAATAGCAAAGCAGGGTCGAGGGGGTGAATTATTGACTGATGCTCCTCGTTCTTATTCAGCCCTTCGAATATCGTCGACAGGAATGGGGGAGGATTGGGTATAAAACAATGAACCGGGCACCCAGGATAAATCAGTTTCAATCAGTTTGACAGGACGTAGCCAGTGGAGATACACAGTGACCAGTGCTAGGTCCTCAGATCTTTACAATCTATTTCAATTATCGGGAGGATGGAACAGATTTACTATTATTCTGCTTGCTGATGACTCTAAGATAAGCGGAAAATTATAGTATCAAGACGAAGTGGACACGCTGCAAATGGATACCATCAGTAGATACAATAGATTATTGTTTGGAAAGTGGAATATAACATGATATATCGCCTGTCTTTTATTTTTAGACATATTGGAAGGCGATATTTTACTGAAATGGAGAGTGATTACAGGACATGGTGATAGACTGTGCACTAGATTGTTTACAATGTCGTATTCTGCCATTGGAAGTGTTGCTCCATCTCCTGGACAGTCTGCTCCCTAATGTTCCCAGTGGTCCTATTGCTCACAGTATACATTCGATATCTTGATATTGTTGGCTGGCGGTGGTGAGTGGTTGGGGAGAGTTCTTTGACCCGTGTATCAAGGAGACAGACTTTATCCTTTCCTTTTACGTGGACACCAAAAGATGATGGGAATGGCTGACTGCTTCTGAATGAAGAGGCTGTGGATGCTGGAAGGGCAATGGATATTCACCAACATGCTGTACTATGCGTGGGAACACTACAACATTAATGGGGTAAGATTTCCTTCTGTTCTCTCCCCATTGACATGGTAACCCCATAGAGCCATGTACACCATCGGGAATTCCGCTATACTAGGAAAAGAAAGGATACACCTGGCAGCTCCCAGCTGAGGGAGAAAAGATTGTTTTCACCTCATTCACTTTCTATATATCCTTCATTACCGAATGCTGACACTGTCGTTGACGTACTGGGAGATGTTGGATATGTCACCCACTCCGATTGGAAAGATCGAGATCATAGAAGCTGAATTAAACTCTGACCCAGCAGCCACTGACGACACTGTCCTCCCCTTAATGTGAAGCTGCAAGTCGTATTTAAGGAGGTGACACCGCTCTGTGACCAGCTCCTTGTTCAACCAGGGTCCTCTCTCACTCTGCTCCTGTGTTAAGTGTAGCTTGGGAAGCTGTTATTGGAAAACCCGGGGGTGGATACGGCATAAACCCTTTCCCCACACACTCTTTCCATGGTTTCAGAGCTTCCCCTCTCTGCAGCCTCTACTCCCTTGTTTTTCACGTTGCACAACCAGATGCTGTAACTGCAAAGGGATGGATGTGGGGAACAATTGAGCCGCAGTGCTCTGTTACAGAGGGACAGTGAGTGATCGTGTAGCTTTTCCGGAGTATTCTTGGGAACAAAAAGAGGCCAATCAGCCTCTTGCATCTTTTATACAGCAAGAGGAGGAGACCATTAAACCTCTTGAAGATGTGATCTGTATGGATTTCAGTAATGCAAAAGTGAGAACTGCAGATGCTTAAAATTAAAGTCTAGATTAGAGTGGTGCTGGAAAAGCACAGCAGGTCAGGCAGCATCTGAGGAGCAGGAAAATCGACGTTTCTGGCAAAAGCCTTTCCTAATGAAGGGCTTTTGACTGGAACATCAATTTTCCTTCTCTTTGGATGCTGCCTGACATGCTGTGCTTTTCCAGCACAACTCTAATCTCGACAAGGATATCCATAAGGCATTCGACAAGGATCTCCTTGGGAGACTATTTAGCAAGGTTATAATCCATAGAATTTATAGCCATTTGAATACAGGACCGGCCCGAAGGTAGAAGACAGAGGGTGGTAGTGTAGGATTGCTTATCAGACTGGACGCCTGTGACCAGTAGAGTACCATAATAATTGATATTGAGTCCACTACTTGTCGTCATTTATATAAATAATTTGAATGTGAACATAGAGGGTAGAATTACTAAGTTTGCAGATGATACCAAAGTTGGATGTGTAGTGGACAGCGAAGAAGGTTACCTCAGATTAACACAGGATCTTAGTAAATGGGCCAGTGGGCTGAGAATGGCAGCTTGAGTTTAATTTCGATAAATATGAGGTGCTTTGGAAAACCAAACCTTCGCAGGATTTATACGCTTAATGGTAAAGTCCTAGGGAATATTGCTGAACAAAGAGATCTTGGAGTGCATCTTCATTTTTTCTTGAATAAGTCAGTTAGCATGTTTTACTTTATTTATCAGAGCATTGAATAGAGGGGCTAGGAGGACATTGTGTGGTTGTATAGGACGTTGGTTTGGCCACTTTGGGAATATTGAGTGTAATCCAGGTCTCCTCCCCATCAGCAGAATGTTGTGAAACTTGAAAGGGTAGAGAAAGGATTTACAAGGATTTTGTGAGTTTTGGCGGATTTGAGCTATAGGCAGAGGGTGGATAGGTTGGGTCTGGTTTCCCTGGCGCATCAGAGGCTGAGGGGTGACCGAATAGAGGTGTATAAAATTATGAGTGGCATGGATAGGACAAATAAACAAAGTCTATTCCCTTGGGCGGAGGAGTCCAGAACTAGAGGTCATAGTTTCCAGGTAAGAGGAGTAATATATAGAAGAGACCAAACGGGAACTTTTTCACACAGAGGGGTGTGTGTGTGTGTGTGTATGTGTGTACAATTGGTGCATTGAAAAGTTATCTGGATGGATATTTGAATAGGAAAGGTTTGTTGGGATATGGGCCATTTGTTCGAAAATGGGAAAGATAACGTCTGGTCAGCATGGACGAGCTGGACCGAAGGATCTATTTCCGTGTTCTGCATCTCAAGCCTGTTACGGTTTTAGCTCCTCAAATCTGCAATGCAATTGCGAATGCCATCTGTCTATTTGCTCAGTTATCTACAGTTAAAAAGAACACAACTACATTGATCAGATATTAAGGATGTTTTACAGAAACTGGGAAAAGATTTTCAGTCAATAACAGCTATCAGAATCGGAAAAGATCATTCATTTCCTCAACTTCATTTTACAGGTGAAGGAGGATAACACACAGCTGTTCGACCTAGTTACTCAGGGGTAATAAGAGGACATTTATTTGTAGAAACCTGGCACGGGAACAGTGGCAGACATTCAACTACTCGAGACTAGGACACAGGGACAAGAGGCAGCCATTCAAGTGCCCGAGACTGTGACACAGGAACAGCAAGCAGTCATTCAACTGTTCGAGACTGGAACACAGGTACAAGAGGCTATCAGTCAACTGGTCGAGACTGGGACACAGGAACAGGAAGCAGTCATTTAACTGCTTGAGACTGGGACACAGGAACAGGATGGAGTCATTCAAATATTCAAGACTGGGACACAGGTACGGGAAGCTGTCATTCAACTGCTCGAGACTGGGATATTGGAACAAGGCACAGTCATTCAACTGCTTGAGACCATGACACGGGTACAGGAAGCAATCATTCAACTGCTCGAGTCTGGGATACAGGAACAGGAGGCAGTCATTGAATTGCTGTATACTGGGACACAGGGGTAGGAGACAGTCACTCAACTGCTCCAAACAGGGACATGCGAATAGGAAACAGTTGTTCAAATGCTCGAGACTGATACACAGGGAAAGCCAGAGTCAAGTGAGCTCCCAGGATCTTTTTACCCAAGGACAGGAGGAGGGGACTCCCTCCTCACCAGAATGTGACACTGGGAGAGAAGGCGAATTGGCTTGTAACAAACGATATATATGAATAATTTGCAGGAGTGAGTTATCCAATCCTACCCCACCATTAAAGAAGACCATGGCTGATCTGTTTGTGAGTCCTCATTCCATTTCACAGAGATACCCTTTGCTGCAGCCTCTGCTCCATTTGTTGTTCATATGGCGGACCCAGATGTTGTGACTACAGTAACCGTGACTCATCTATAATGGGTTACCAAACCCGCTTGTCTTCTTGACTGGCCACAGCAGCTTAAAGCACAAACGCCATGAAACCAACCCCTACATTTCCACTAACCTCCCAAAACCAGAATTATGTCAAACATCCTCACTCCAAGTTAAAAGTCTGGTCTGAATCAATAACAGTTGAAGGGATCTCTCATGTTATTGAGCATATGATCAGCAGGGCGTGACAAATGCAGGCGTTCAGTGAACAGGCACAGAACAAGTTATAAAGGCTTCTCTCAAAGCTGCTGAAACTGCAATGTCCAACATGGACCACAGGGCAGGACATCGAGAAGTCAAAGAAAATACAGACTATACTTTTAAAAAATTGTTTCTCAACTTCATAATGGTAGAACCTGATGCGCTATGATGAGCAACACTAAAGGCTAGGGAAAGACTCAAGACAGTTATTCACATTCAAACTGGACAATTAAAATTGTACGTCGGTGCATCAGTTTAAATACCCACAAATTGGAATGGTTTGGGAAATAGACAGGGGAAAGAGACTGGGAGACAGCGTTATGGAAGGATGTGGTCACAGGTTTCAGAATGCTGAAGTGAAGACATTTCAGTCACACCTAGCGACACAGGCTGATAATTATGAAAATGATGAATTCATAGTATATTGATGTGAGTTCAGACATAGAATTTTGGAGATGTACAGAACAGAAACAGGTCCTTCAGTCCAACACATCCATGCCGACCAGATAGCCTGAATTAATCGAGTCCCATTTGCCAACACTTCATTCTAAACCCTTCCTTTTCATATACCGATGCAAATGCCCTTTCAATGTTATAATTGTACCGGACTCCACCACCTCCTCTGGCTGTTCATTCCATACATGCACCAGCCTCTGCCTGAAAAGGCTGCTGCTCAGGTTCCTTTAATATCATTTCCTTCGCACCTTAATCTGTATCCTCTTGTTTTGGGGAAAAGAAACTTGGTTGCTCACTTTATTCAGAGCCCTCACACTCCAGCGAAAATAGCACTTAACCTACTCAGCCTCTGCCTATAGCCCATATTCTGGTAACAACCGTGTAAGTTTTTTCTGAATCCCATCAAAGTTTCACAATATCTTTCCTATTGGATGGAGACCAGAATTGAACGCAGTATGATAAAACTTGCCCGAACCAATATCCTGAACCGCAGCAACATGACCTCTCAACTCCGAAAGGGCGAAGGGCCAGGCTGTAAGGAATGCTGCATAACTGGAGAAATTGAGGTTCTGGTCACGGAAAAGAGGAAAGGATATGTAAGCTATAGACAGAAGGAATCGAGTTTTTTTTTCATTATTCATTCACTGGATCAGGGTGTCACTGGCTAGACCAGCATTTACTGCCCTTCCCTAATTTCTCAGAGGTCAATTAAGAGTCAACCACATTGCTGTGCGTCTAGGGTCACATGGAGATCACACCGGATAAGGATGGCAGTTTGCTTCCTTCCAGGACAGCAGAGTACCAGATGGGTTGTACCAACAGTTGAAAATTGATACATCATCGTCATTAGACTCAATTCCAGAGTTAAAGTGAATCCTTAAAATAATCTAAAGGTAGTAGGAGTACACTTGAGAGGGAAATCTGGACGACAAAAGGAAACATGAGGTACCTTTGGCAAATAGGGTTAAGGGGAATCCAAAACGCTTCAACAAACACATTTAGAACATAGAACATAGAAAAATACAGCGGAGTACAGGCCCTTCGGCCCTCGATGTTGCGCCGACTTAAGCCTACCTAACCTACACTAGCCCAAGAACCTCCATATGCTTATCCAATGCCCGCTTGAATGACCATAAAGAAGGAGAGTCCACTACTGACTCCATGATCTCACAACCCGCTGAGTAAAGAAACTACCCCTAACATCTGGCCTATACCAACCTCCCCTTAATTTAAAGCTGTGTCCGCTAGTAACAGCTGACTCCATACGCGGAAAAAGCTCCTCACTGTCAACCCTATCTAAACCCCTAATCATCTTGTACACCTCTATCAAATCGCCCCTAAACCTTCTTTTCTCCAATGAGAACAGACCCAAGTGCCTCAGCCTTTCCTCATACGATCTTCCTACCATACCAGGCAACATTCTGGTAAAGCTCCTCTGCACCTGTTCTAGTCCCTCCACATCCTTCCTATAGTATGGCGACCAGAACTGTACACAATACTCCAGATAACGGCGCACCAGCATCTTTTCCAACTGCAACATGACCTCAGGACTCCGGAACTCAATTCCTCTTCCAATAAAGCCCAGTACGCCATATGCCTTCTTCACAGCACTATTTACCTGGGTGGCAGCTTTCAGAGATCTGTGTACATGGACACCAAGATTCCTCTGCTCATCGATACTACCAAGTAGCCTACCATTAGCCCAGTAATCCATCTTCTTATTACTCCTACCAAAGTGAATGACTTCACACTTAGCTACATTGAACTCCATTTGCCACCTTTCTGCCCAGCTTTGCAACTTATCTATATCCCGCTGTAACCTGTCACATCATTCTTCGCTGTCCACCACTCCACCGACTTTCGTATCATCCGCAAACTTGCTCACCCAGCTGTCAAGTCCCTCCTCCAGGTCAATTATAAAAATGACAAACAGCAATGGTCCCAAAACAGATCCTTGTGGAACATCGCTCGTAACTGCAATCCAAGATGAACCTTTACCATCAACTACTACCCTCTGTCTCCATCCAGCCAGCCAATTCCTAATCCAAATCTCTAATGCACCCTCAATTCCATACCTCCGTAATTTTTGCAGTAGCCTACCATGGGGTACCTTATCGAACGCCTTGCTAAAATCCATATACACCACATCTACTGCTTTACCCTCGTCCACTTCCTTGGTCACCTTCTCGAGGAACTCAATAAGGTTTGTGAGGCACGACCTGCCCTTCACAAAACCATGCTGACTATCCTTGATCACATTATTCCTATCCAAATGTTCATAAATCTTATCCCTTACAATTCTCTCTAAGACTTTGCCCACAACAGAAGTGAGACTCACTGGCCTATAGTTACTAGGGCTGTCCCTACTCCCCTTCTTGAACAAGGGGACCACAATCGCTATCCATAGGACAAAAAACGTAACTGGGGAGATAATAGGGCCCCTTCAAGATCAGCAAGGCTGCCGATGTGCAGAGCTATAGGAGATGGGGTGATATCAAATTAATACTTTGCACCAGTATTTACTGTGCAGAAAGATAGAGAAGTTAGCGAACATCAGAAGCAAATGATGACGTATTGTAAAGTCCGTGTTTTTCAGAGGAGGAGCTGCTGGAATTCTGAAAATTGATACATTTGTATAAATCCCTGGGACTTGATTAGATGCATTTTAGGGTTCTGTGGGAAGCTGGGGAAGTGATTCCTGGGCCCCTTGCTGAGATACTTGTATCATCGGTAGCCGCAGGTGAGATTCTTAAACTAATGTGGTGCCACTATTTAAAGTATATAAGGAAGGTGGTAAGGAAAAACCACGATACCAAAGAATAGTGAGCCTAGCGTCAATGATGGACAATTTGTTGGAGGCGATTATGAGGCACAAGATTTACATGTACCTTGAAAGGTAAGGACTAAATAGACACAGTCAACATGGCTTTGTGCGTGGGAAATTACTGATGAAGAGCTAATGCTAGAAAAGTCTCTCTCCTGCTTCTCGGATTCTACCTGAACTTCTGTGCTTTTCCAGTGCCACACATTTCGACCCTGCGTCTCCAGCATCTACAGTCCTCATTTTCTTTTTTTTTATAAGAAGTGACAAAGGATGGACTGAGGCAGAGAGGTGGACATTGTCGATATGGACGTCAGTCAGACCTTCAACAAGGCTTCTCATAGGAGAGTGGTTAGCAAGGTTACATCAAATAGAATACAGGGAGTCCCAGCCAGTTGAATGCAGAACTGTATAATCAAATCACTGACCAATAAAGCTAAGCAAACTAAATTCATTATTCACGATCATGTCTACCCATGACTGCTCTTTGAAGGAACTCGGAACCTGCAGACAAAGGTTTCTTTGTTCAGCAATGCAGGAATTTAGCCTCAAGTCCTATCCTGATATGCTTTTCCAAATTTAAGCGCCTCACATCCTTCGCCGTAGTAGGAACATACTGTCTCTGTGTTCTTGACATGCCATTTTTGAAGCTTCCCACATCTCAGCTGGTTCCTTATCTGTGAACGTCTGTCACAATCGACTTTTGAAAATTCTTGCCTAATATCTTAAAAATTGGAATTCCTCCAGTTTATAACATTTACTTTTAGATCCAGTCCATCCTTTTCATCTTTATTTCGAATTGTGATTACTTACTTCAAAGTGCTTCTCCACTGATACCTCAGTCATCTGTCCTACCATACTGTCCAATATTAGGTCAAGTTTAGCTCCTTCTTGGCGATGGAGAGCATTGGACAAGAAGCTGCACCTTTGTAACTGGGAGTGGGGTCATCACAAACGTTGTCTCATTGGGCTGAATCTAATCATAATTTGTTTCATTGAGTGTGACAAAGGGATCATTTGCATGAGGCTGAGCTAATTTTCTGGTGTTATCTTCTCGAACTAACTAAATTAACTGATCACCCAACCCTATGGTGTCCGTCTCATTGAATGCTCGCCAGATTTTCCCATTCATCATGGCTGGACGAATTCACCATCGCCGAGATGCCCCTGGATATTCAGTGATCCCTGGTGTCAGTGCATCTTTAGTGCCATCTCAACTGTGTGACAAAGGGCATACAGTTGAGCTTTCTCAGTTTGAAGTTGCCCTACAAGGAACTGACTGCAAGAATGACAGTTAAGCTGCAATTACACCATGATTTGTAAGCAGTTCCTCGGAGGTACTGGAGAATGGGCTCGTACAGAGGGGGAACCATTTACTTCTCAGATGGGGCCACACTACCAGACCCACTGAACATAGTCTGAGCTCGCCACCCAGCTCAGTGCAGTATCTGCGGTCTGAAGAAATGTCCAGCAATACAGGACAAGCATCAATACCCTCCCCTGCTCTGCCAGGGAAAGTGTCACCGTATTCCCTCTGCTCCCTCACACTCACTGTGTATCTGTTGCAGCACATAACGCTGAACAAGTCTTATGCTCCAATAATCTCACTGTTGCATGCAGCACCTTCCCGTCTGTCTGTCTGTCTGTCTGTCTGTCTCTGTCTCTGTCTCTGTCTCTCTCTCTCTCTCTCTCTCTCTCTCTCTCTCTCTCTCTCTCTCTCTCTCTCTCTCTCTCTCTCTCTAAAATCCCCATCACCCCACTATACTGCTCACACTAAAAATACTGCATGGCTCCCTCACCGGTCCCGCTGCCGACACCAACACTAGCTCTCTACTACTCACACCAGCGCTAACAGCAGGCCCACTCAATCTCACCCTCGCTCAACCCTCCCTTTCTCCCATTCCAGGAGAAACAGCCTGGAATAGGACAGAAAAGGCCAAGCCGGGTGGTGGAGTTCTGTTCCTTCACACCCGTCCTCCCGCCAAGTGGGGAGGACCTTGGCACAAGCCAGAGAGGACCGGGGTGAATCCTGTGGAGATTCCAAAACATCAATGTCCCAGCAATGTTCAGTGAAGAGCAATTCTAACTTTTAACCCACTGTCAGTTCCATTTCCCGTGGCACAACTGAGAAGCCATGGCTCTGGTGCCATCTCCCTTTTATGTCGAGCTGAGACAAATTAAATCTCCACGGTCTCGGTGGGCAGGAGGTTAGGCTCACAACACATCGTCTCCCCCACCTCCGAGGAAGCGAGCACAGAGGCTTCCTCCTACACGTCCTCCTGTAAATTATTCTCTAATATTTACTCATCTCCTCACTTCTCCTGACATCTTCAATAATCTTGTGCTCACATATAGCCAAGGCCCTCTGCTCCTGCACCCCCTTTATAACGATACAGATGTTCAGCACACAGACGCAAACAGATACAGAGAGACATACACATGCATCCACCGACACATGCACAAACACAGACACACAGTGTCAAACACACATGGCACCCACGCACTTTGACACGTACATACAGACGGACACTCACACACATACACTCACACAGACACATCCGTACACATATGCACGTGCAAACACACAGACAGCAACAAAGACACGTACACACTGATACATACACGCACAACATACACACATGCACACTCACACATACACACAGACACATATATACACACACGTACACACGCACAGACAGCCACAAAGACACATACACACATAAACACACTCACAGACACACACAGGCACATACGCACACACATGTGCACACACACAGACAGCCACACAGACGCATACATACACACACATACACACGGACAGCCACAAAGACACGTACACACAGACACATGCACACAGATACATGCACACGTGTACACACATATGTAAACACGCACAGGCAGCCACACAGACATGCACACAGACACACACACATGCATGCACACACAAACACGCACATGCACACAAATACATACGCACACAGACAGCCACACAGATACATACACACAGACATGCACACAGATACACACAGAGATACATATATACACACATATACACACAAACACGTGCACACAGACACACACAGAGACACAGATTTCATCAGTTTCTCACTTCACTTGCCCCCACTTTATCCCAGATGCAACTCTCTAAATCTGCAGCGCCCTCTTAAACTGTACTACCTGTCCATCTTCCTTCCCATCTATCTGATCCACTCTCCGTACGACCTATCACTTTCACTCCCACCCTCATTTGCCTATCGCATACCCAGCTGCCTTCATCTCAGCCTCAACCCATCCCATTTATCTCTCAGCCCCCTTGGGGCGCAAGCATCATTCCTGATGAAGAGCTTGCGCTCGAAACGTCGATTCTCCTTCTCCTCAGATGCTGGTTGACTGACTGTGCTTTTCCAGCTAAACACTATTTGACGTATATATACACACACAGAAACACACTCACAAACATACACAGACACAAACAGATAAACACACCCACAGACAGAAACACACACAAACAAACACACAAACACATAGAAACAGACAGGCAGACAGACACAGATGTACACACGGACAGACACACCATCTCTCCCTCTCTCTCACAAACACAGGCAAACACACAGACACCAACATTTCCCACACACACATGCGGGCGCAGGCACATACACACATGCAAAACACAGTCACACACACGCACTCAAAGGCACATGCAAACTTGCAACCACGTACACACACCCAGGCACAACCATACACAGAGACCCATACAAACACACGAGCGCATGTACTCGGAAACAGACGCTTACACACATGCACACAGACCGACACACACTTACACCCATGCACTATACACAACAGATACATGCATGCACGCACACACGGACAGGCACACACACAGACCAACACACACGCACATGCACACGCACACACACACAGACATCCACTCACTAGCCACACAGACACACAGACGCACAGAGACACGCACATGCAGACACAGACATATATAGACACACAGACAACACATACAAACATGCACACAGCAGCAGACATGCATGCACGCACACATGCTCATGCATGCAAATACACACCTTCAGTTGTCGTAGAGCGGATTGTTGTTGCAGAGAGGTCCTCAGTGTAGAGCATGTTCATGTGGAGATTACTCTGTGCTCCCTCTGCAGTGTGGAAATGATTCGTCTTTGAGCAGTATTCCTGACACGCAGTTTACACATTAAAGAGTATTTCCATTACAATTATACCCAAGAAACTCTGAGTGAACCATTTTGTAAGGAGATGAGATAAAATGAATTTTAGTGCACTTTCTGTAACTTGCAATGTTTAATGACTTACCCTTATAAATAATCTTACATATGAGAAAGGATTGGAAAGTACTACAATAGACCAGCAGAGTGTGGCATTATATTGCTTTAAACAAAAGAGGGGCAGGCAGAGGCGAGGAATGGAGGGAGGCTTTCACCCCATTTCAATTATTCACTTCCAAATCAAAAGAGTTCCCATTGTACAGAGATGCAGAGGCAGCGATACAAACATACATACTATTGCAGGAACACACGTAACATGTACAGAGAGATAGATACACAGAGAGGGGCACTGAGAGACACATGTAATCACACAGAAAAAAAACACACCGAGCGAAATATACAGATGTATACTTGGATATGGAAACCTTCATGGAGTCAAAATGTTACACAGGCTGTTTGGAAACATACCTATCGACCCATACAATATATGCTGCTGATACTCTCAAACTAAACTAGACCCACTTGCCTGCGCTTGGCCCATCTTTGCCCAAAACCTCTTATTTTTGTTTTTACTCAAATGCCATTTTAGTGATGTAACTTTACAAACGTCCATCACTTGCTTACGAAATTCATTCCATGCATTAACTATATGCTGTGTAAACAAATGCACGGCATGGCTCCTGATCAGGTGCACCCGAAAACTCTGCAGGTAGCTAGGGAAGTAATACCTAGGACCATTTCTGAGATTTTTCTTTCATCAATAGCCACAGGTGAGTTGCAGGAAGACATGAGGTTGTCTACTGTGGTCGATTATTAAACAAACTGGGAAGGAAATGCTAGGGAACAATAGACCCATGAGTCTGATATCAGCCATGTGCAAGCTTTTTAACGGAATCCTGAGTGACAGGATTTACATGAATTTGGATAGGCAAGGACTGATTAGAGATTATCGACCTGGCTTTTTAAGAGGCAAATTATGTCTCACTAACTTTATTAATGTTTTTGAAGTCGCGAAGCGGATTGGTGAGGGCAGAGCAGTGGGAGTGACTTCAGTAAAGCGTGCGACAATATTCCTTATGATCAACTGCGAAGCAAGGTTAGATCATGGAATACAGAGATAACTATACATTTGATACAGAACTGGGTCAAAGATAGAAGATGCAGGTTGATAATGGAGTCGTTTTTCTCAGACTGAGAACTCTGACCAATGGTGCACCACAAAGATCGGTGCTGGGTCCACTGCCATTCGTCATTTATTCAAATAGTTTGAATATGAACATAAGAGACATAGTAGGTTTACGATAATACCAACATTGGAGGTGCACTGCACAGACAAGAATTTTACGTCGGAGTACAACGGGATCATTATCAGATGGACCATTGATCTGAGGAGTAGCAGATGAACTTTAATTTAGATAAATACGAAGTACTGCATTATGGAATGGAAAATCAGGGAAAGACTTGTGTGCTCAATGCTAAGTCTCTGGGGACTGTTGCTGAACAAAGAGACTTTGGAGTGCAGGTACATCGTCTCTTGAATGTGCAGTCGCAGTTAGATAGGATAATGAAGAAAGTTGTTTTCACATCCACAGACCGCAGTGAAGACTGGGTTATTAAAGCATTGAAGGCTAACCTTGCCTGACCTTTAGTGGACAGGAGAGTGAACACTTATTGGCAATAGATGGAAAACGGGTGTATCCACAAAGAGACCAGCCGTGATATTTCTAAGTTGAACAGTAGGGTTGAGGAGAATTTTTTTCGACAGCAGCTCCAACTTCATGTGCTTTTCTTTCACTGCGCACTTTAGTGCTCTTACAGAGGTACAGAAAGACCCACTCAGCCAGTCAGTATCACTGCAATGAGACAGGGGGAGTTCGTTCTGCGAATCTAAGGAGTTACACGGGAATAAAATGAAGTGTTCAGTCATAGTGTCATAGAGAAATATATATTAATGAAGCAGATCATTTTGTACAAATCATCCCTACCAGCCAGATGTCCTAAATTAATTTCGTTTCATTTGCCAGTATTTGGCCCATTTCCCTCTAAACCATTCCTTTCCGTATGCCAATTCAGATAACTTTTAACTGTTTTAATTGTATCAGTCTCCATCACTTCCTCATGTAGCACATTCCATTCACACACTACCTTCTGTTTGAAAAAGTTGCCCCTTTGGTCCCTTTTAAATTTTTCCCCTCTCACCTTAAACGTATGCCCTCTAGTTTTGGTCTCACGCACTATAGGAAAAAGACCTTGTTTATTCACCTTACCCATACCCTTGATGATTTTGGAAACCTCTATCAGGTCACCACTGAACGTCATTTATTTATTTCAATGTGTTGTCACAACAGCAATTTTTCAACACAAAACCAACAGCCAAAAATGAAATTAATGGTGAAGATTATTGGTTATTTTGTTAAAGGGACCCATGTTAATCTGGATGATCGGAAATCTACCCTCCTCCTCAATATGTGCGTGGTGAAAATTGAGCACACGACTGTCTGGGCAGTATAGATTTATTGCTGCATCTGAAAGACAACATTTTTGACCACGTAGCGTTCTTCTGTAATGTTCGTCTATATTCTGTGCTCATCTTTTAAACTCTCAAAGGTCAGGATCGTTGACAGTACAACCTCTACGTGATGATCTAACCCTAATGGCCCTAATGGCATATTGCTGTGCTCAGAAACACTTCAACAACCAGCAAAATAGCGCAGTAGGTGGCCATGTAACCTTTCTAAACTGCTACACAGGAGCAGGGATCCCCAGGACATGCAGAATAGCGATAATTCCTTATGTTCAGGCTGAAAAGCTGTAACTAGTGGG
Organism: Chiloscyllium punctatum; assembly: GCF_047496795.1. Classification (NCBI taxonomy): domain Eukaryota; kingdom Metazoa; phylum Chordata; class Chondrichthyes; order Orectolobiformes; family Hemiscylliidae; genus Chiloscyllium; species Chiloscyllium punctatum. The sequence goes on along the minus strand of NC_092768.1, from coordinate 41,455,747 downwards.
TTTCCTCAGGGATCAGTCTGAGATCATCACAATTTACAAGCTCAATTACTGATTTGCTGGAAGGGACTGAATGCATTGGAGCTCAATAAAATGTCAAGCAGAGACAGAGCGTCTGCAGAAAAGACTTACAAGGATACAGCTGGGATTGGAGGGTTGAGCTATATGGAAAGGCTGGATAGATGGAGATTTTTTACTGTTGAGCATTGGAGTCTGAGGCGTGACATTATAGAGGTTTCTAAAATCATGAAGGTCATGGATAGTATGAATAACCAAGGTCTTTTTTTCACAGAATAGGTGAGTCCAAAACTAGAAGGCAAAGGTTTAAGGTGAGAGGGGGAAGATATTAAAGGGACCTGAGGGACAAAACTTTCATGCAGAGGGTGGTGTGTGTTTGGAATGACCTGACCGAAAAGAAAAGTGATGGAGACTGGTGCAGTTACAACATTTTGAAGGCATCTGGATATTCATATTAATAGGAAGATTTAGAAGGGTATGGGCCAAATGCGTGCAAATGAGATTAGATCAGAATGGGACATCTGGTCTATCTGGACAAGCTTCCATTTCAGATGACTCTGTCTGGGAGATGAAGAGAAATTCTGAAAGGGCCTTTTGAGTGGGAATTATTTTCACCTGAAGATTATGGTGCCTCCTTGTTTGCATTTATTCAAACTGAGTTAGTTAAATATTTGACAGAGAAGTGAGTCACGAATAATGGGATAGAGACAGGGAAGTGGGGCTGGAACCATTACCTGACCATCCACATTCTTAGTACCTGGTGGAAAAGCCTCAAATTGTCTAAAGGCCCATTCCTGCTCCTCAATCCTATGTTTCTATATTCAATTCAGAAGCTCAAATGTCGTAGACAGGAGCATTTGTAGCCAAATACTGCACTAACCTGGTGCAAAGGAACAAAGGAGACCATTCAGTGATCATTCAGTGATCTAGGTCCCCTACTTCTCTCGAAAAGAGAAGGCCTGGCATTCGCTACTCTCTGTTTAAAGAAAACAATCCCTGCTCCTACACCATGAATTCTTGATATGAGTGATAGAGGTGAACACGAGGGCTTAGGTAAGAGCAACTCGCTCTGAGACCAAAGCATTATTTAACTGAAAATGACGTCAAGTGCAATATTGCACTTCATGATAATCAATTGCAAACTCTCCAGTGTTTGGAGTCATTTATATCAAAATGGTAGAAGTTTATCATCGATGTGCGTCAATCATCTCAGCCGTAGGACATCACTGCAGCAGATCTTCAGGGTAGCTTCCTCCAACCAGGCACCTCCAGCTTGGCATCGGGGAATCACTGCAGTATCGAAGCAGGCCATTCAGCCCATTGATTCCACATCGATCAGAAGTACAATGATTTGCTGTAGGTAACACAATGTTCAGAACCATTTGTCAACCCTGACTGCTGAAGCATTCTGTTCCATGTGCGACAAGATCTGGCCAACATTCAAGCATGTGCTGTTAAATGTGTCGATAACATTCATGTAAGAGTTCTGCTGGACACTGTGTATTTCTGCAGTAAAGGGAGGAGCTCGTTCAGCACATGAATCTGGTTTCACAGGAATATGGGTAAGTTATTCAGCCCATCAACGCTACTGGTCAAGAAGAGGGATGGCCTATGCCATCTCTCCTGCCTGTCACACAAGAAGACAAGGAGTCTGCTCAACCCCATGCACCCGGGATCAGAAACAAACCATTTCACAACTGGAGTCACTTACAAATGAAGCAGACCTGCAACTTTTCAAATAACGAACACAGAAACAGGAAGATGCTCCAATATCACAAACAAATGAAGCAGGAACTGCAAAGTTAGATTGCTCCACGTTGTTCCTCGTGACTTCATTGTTCATAGTAGACGTGTTACTTTAACATGGTTTTGTATGCAGCCATTTTTTAAAAACAGTCTCAAAAGCATCTTAGATCTCATAGAGAGCAGACCCATAGTCTGGAGAGAAGTCTGAAGTCGGTGGGGTATGTCTAATTGTTTCGGAATAAAGGTATTGTGGCAGCAGACAGGATTGTGAACAATGTAACATTCCGTGCAAGGTCACACTGTAACTGCACATTAAAGTGTTCAGCATTCAATCCAAGCCTGTCTGTCAAACGACATGAAGTCTCTGCACAGCCACATAAACTATCAGGAATCGAGCATCTTATGGAAAGTATGGAATATCTCACCTTCACAATGGCTGCTTGGGGCATAATGAGTGTTCGTGCATAATCATTAAGTTTCAACTTCTCCTGCTCTTACTGCACTACTGATTAAACACATTGTTTTTTCACTATCTCCCCATGGTACCATCGTGTCAGAGTTTCATCTGGTGTAACTTCTTTGCACTGTGTCAGTCACAAGGATACTATTATTTCAAAAGCAGACTAAATCTGTACACAATGCCCCAAATACTGTCTCAACAAGACGCTGCCATTGAATAAGATATATTTGCTCTGATATTTTAATAATTTTGCATGAAGCAGAACATATCATTTACAGTTTTAATTACTTATTGGCTGATCTGAATTCTGACAGCGACTTATTACCAAAAACATCCAGGTCCTTTTCAGCAACAGTACTTCCCAACTTCTCACCATTGAATAGCCATACATGTGAATGATGGTATTTGCTGGGTGGTTCACAACTGAATCATTTTATACCTTGCGAGTGGCTGTTGTCCAAGCACTGGTCATTCGTATACCCAACAAACCTTCAATCCAGAGAAAAAAAACACTACTCTCTTCATTATCTAATGGTTATCCAATATTTAATCGATTTGGTATATTCCAACTGTAGTTACTCATGGACTCTAACTTGATCCACTCACCTGTATTCAACAACCATGCCAAACATCTTCTGAAAATTCAAAGACTCCACTCACACTGGTTCTCAACTGACGAAGTCACAATGGAAAACCTCCACAAAGTCCAGCAGGTTTATCAAAGATCATTTCCCTTTCCTGAACCTAGGCTGACTCTACCAAATTCTATCATTATTATCCAAGTGTCTAGTTGTCACATTCCTTATAAAAGGTTCCAATGTTTTTCTCACAGCTGACACCAAACTATCCACTATTTAGTTTTCTGTTTCACTCTCCATCCTGTTTTAAGTATGTAGGTTCACTAGAGCTGCGTTCCAGTCTGCAAGATCCTTTTCCAGAATCTAACCACCTTTGAAGAATAATGAGTAATGCTTACACTAGCTCTGTTGCCACTTCCTCGATACTCTGGGAGGTAACAACTTACCAAGCTTCAATTCAATTAGATTTTCAAAAGCATACTCTTCATTAATTCTAATTACCTGCAGTTCCTCATTTTAACCAGTCACTCTGATCCCGAGTACCTGTACCTGCCCTGTGGAGATGGAACGAATGTATTTCTCTAAGCGGGCAGATGGTGTCTGTCAGGTAATGAATACATTGGAGAACTGCACTTCAGAGAAATGTTTCCCACTCCAGCCTGGAACGTTCCAGAGTCAATTCAGTTCGCTTCATGGTGGGTTTCAGCACAGCCGTGTCCCTGGTGTGAGGCTAGAGGTTATATTGAAGGAGAAGACACAGCTCAGTGACCACCTCATTTTTGAAACGAGCTGGTTTCATACTTTACACCTGGAATGGGTCCAGCGTAGACAAGTGTTCCTGAAAATCCTACTGAAGTGGCAGTGTCCTGACTCTTGCTGTTTATAGAGCTTCCCTTCTGTGCAGTCTCTGCTCCATTTGTTTACTATAGACCCGGGCACTCGGTAAAGGCAATTATCAGAGTGGGGTCACCAGACTGTCGGTTCTCCCTGAATGAATGCAAAAGTTGACAATACAAACGACAGTAAAGAGTCCAGAGAACCTCCACTGACTTTCCAATGACGTGAGAATGTCAAATCTCCACACACATGGTGCATCCATTTAGTGTTGAAAATACTTCTCTCTCCTCAGTTTCTCTTCCTGGCTGAAAAAGAAGTTACACCTCGGCACAGTTCCACAGTAACCATTCCTCTCTCCAAAGAAGCAGTTGACAATTTAACATCACTTTTTTCTGTATCATAGCAGCTATAACAGCAGCACCAGTATTGCCAATGTAATTGATCACCACACTCAGAGAACGGAGTCAGCTGGAATGACTTACTTTCAACTGAGGCATCCTTAAATGAATAGAATATTCAGGAATATGGTAAAAGTGGAAATGTTAGAATAGCTTCCCATTCTATTTTCCTTCCAGTTAATTATCAGCAATCCCTTTGCTTCTTTTCCTGTCTCTCTCTCTCTCTGTCTCTCTCTCTTCTGTCTCTGTCTCTCTTTCACCGGACAATTTCACAGTTAGTTTCAGTTTTGATATAGGCTCACTGGTTTGCAAAAAAATCTGTGTTTCTCCCAATACAGACTGCCGTACCTGCTGTGATTCTACAACACTTTCAGACGCTGGAGAGTTTTGTTTCAGATCTCCATTATCGACAATTTTTTGCTTGATTTCACCTTTAATGTTGTTGTTTCACGGGATGTCAGCATCACTGGCAAGGACAGCATTTGTTGTCCATCACTAAAACCCCTTGACTGCGAGAGCATTTGCCAAGACAATATGGAGCCAATCAAAATGTTATTGGTCTGAAGTCACACTCAGCCCAGACTGGGCAAAAATGCTAAGTTTCTTTACCAAAGGTTATCAGTAAAATAATAAAATAAATTTTGATGGTTTATTGTTGCCATGAGTGAAATTGGGTTTATTTCCAATATCTGACATTCGAATTTATGTTCTGTGACCAGCTGTGGTAGAATTTAAATCAAAGCCTTTAGAGTCATATCCTGTCCACTAAATTACACACCCAGTGACATTATTACTCTCATACAGTGTCCCTGTTGTGACGTAACCTTAGAGACAATACAAGTTTATGATCAAAATATTTGTAACGTTTAAAAGTGATGAGAAAAGAACTGGAGCCATAAAATCTGAAGTTAAGAAAAGGGTAGATGTTGCCTCATTCAACAACAGCACTGAGGAAGAGGTGGAGGCTGAAGATATTATGGAGGTGGGTGTAGGCAGGTTTGATGACAGAGAGAACACGGAGAAATAAAACAGTTCAGGGTAAAAGGGAGATACAAGGTTCTGAACCGCCTCATTCCTTCTTAGATGTTTATGAGTGAGGAGTCTGAAATTCGTGGAAATGAAGTGAGTTGTGACTGAAACTGAAGATAACATTTTATGTATTTGCTAAATATAAATAACCGAAGTTGCAATAATCTTCACTGTCATTTATAGAATTGGCAGAGATAGACTTACCAGGAACACCAACAATAGCGAGGATGGGATAGTAACCCGCTTGAATAATCATCAGTACAGCTCTTATCCGCAAGTATAAACCTGGCCAATCCTCAGAAAGATAGTAAAGACCTAAGGATAAACTCTTGTCCATTGTTGTAACTTTAATGTCCACTGTTCGCAGATTCCGATCCATTGTTGGAACATTCCTGTCTAATATTCTCAGATTCTGATCCAGTTTTGGAACATTCCAGTCTAATGTTTGAAGACTGTTCCTCTATCTCTCTCTGAAGCTGCTGATCGCAATCTTGATGATGACACTGCCCTGAATAATGTGGCAAACAAGTTGAAAGAAGCCCCTTATTAATGGAAGGTAGAAACCCTGCTGTGGTACATTTCGGTCCACGGAGACTGAAATCAATCACACTCACTGAACAAACAGTTGGTCTGGGTGGGATGTTGACATCGATGGCTGTTGGGCTTATGGCATATCTCCAATTATAAAGAAAGAGGTGAGGGAGAGAGATTATCTTTTCTCTTCATAAGCTCGATGATTCCACTGTATTTTGGCAGAGTGGAAACTACTCAGCTCCTGACGGGCGTCTACGTCTGATTCACAAGGCCTGCTGTAACCTTTTGTTTTATGTATTTATGTTTAACTTCAACATTTATCTTCCCAACATTTAATTACTTAGGTAGGGTTAGGCATTTTTGAGATGCTACTACAGTGGCGTAGGTAGTGGGAAAACGGTCTGTTTTTTGTCGTTATTGTAGCTGCGGCCTGGTCCTAGGGAGTGATGATCAAGCTCTCCAAGAACCAAGGTCCGCAGTTTACCTTTCGACAGTTATTGCTGAGGTCACAGCAGAGTTAGAAGGTAGTAAATCGCCCCAGGCTGCTACACTCTCTCTCGGAGATTTCTTTCAGAATTGTCTTTAGATTTTATTGCCTCCTGGATTGGAGAACTGCCTGGGAGGCAATCTGTTTTCTAACTTTGCTTTTTGACAAGTGGGTGTTGATGGGATGTTACTGTATTAGAACAATTATTGTTTAGTCATTAAATAACTTCTCACTGTGTTAAGTCTTCCAACAGAATTAAGTTATTCCAAGATCCTCTTCCTTTTGTTGTATTTTGTCTACAGTGTTTGAATAAACAGTGTTTTGCTTCATGTCAAATATTTTGACCTAGCGATTTGTATCTGAATCACAACACCTCAGATTTAACTATAGAATAAGAAAATGTTCGGGTCGAGATTATCTTCTCGATTTATTTGAGTGGTTCTGCTCTGGCCCATATCAAGAGGGAACAGCGGAATGGGCCGAGGTGGATGAGCAGTAGTTATGTCAGGAATTATATCGGATGCTCAATCCAGTCTGGACATTTGTAAGCCCAGATGAGATATCTGTTCACCATGGAGCAATATGAAGACCAGGCTAGTGTACTACTCAGTACAAACCAGATACTTTTCCAGGATGAAACACTGTGCAGGGTTCACTTGCTCACCACGTACTTTCCAACAGTGCATTGATCTATAAATCTGGACTATATAATCTGTTCAGCACAGGTGCTGTACAGACCAAATCATTGCATTGCTCAATAAACATAGACTAGATACTGTTGAGCTGGGGATGTGTGGAGTGAATGAGTCTGTAAATCTGTCGCAGTTACCATCCCAACGTATAAATCTGTGTAGACCACCCCAGTACATTGCTAGTAACACTGTGTTAGATCACTGTTGAGAGTGGGAAAATTGCACCCCATGCTGGAAGTGACAGATGTGCAGCTCCCATCCGTTTAAAACTTCTTTTTCTCAATTGTACCGTGACAAGCGGTGCTGTGGGTGTGAAAATCACTGCCAGAGAGAAGCCAGGGAATCAGTTTAAATGCCACCAAAAGAAAGAGTTTGTTGAAAAGAGAGGGGTAGATTGAGAGAGAAGTTCAGATAAGGATGTGATCGTCGATTTAAATATTCTGAAATAAAAACTCTTCTATTGCATCTTGCATTATGGATCACTGTTCCCAGGAATAATGGATGAACAGCATGTTGATGACAGTAAAGATGATGCAGAATTTTGGATGAGTATTTGTTCTGCAGCTTTATAAGTGGAAGCGGGGCCAGCAGAGCCTTCGACGTATTTGGCTGAATCTAACAATAATTTGACACAGTGCCATTTTCATTGAATGTGACAAAAGCATCGTCTGCATGAGGCCGAGCCATTTCCTGGTGCTATCGTCCCGAACTGACCTCATTAACTACCAATCTCAACCCACGGTGTCCCTCTCATTCAATGCCAGCCTCGTTCTCCCAACCATCTTGGCTGGAGGTACTCACCATCACCGAGATACCCCTGGATTTTCGGTGATCCCTGGAGCTGCTGACCTTTAAAAAGGCCAATGCGAACACAGTTGAGCTTTCTCGGTTTGGAGTTGACCTGCACAGTTTATCCTGAGCATGGCATATCAGGGAAGATTACACGACGATTTTGTCAACAGGGGCACAGAGGTTCTGGTGGATTGGCTATTACAGAGGGGGACAATTCTTTTCACAGAGGGGCCACACTACTGGACCCACCGCCCATGGTCTGAGCTCACCACCTAGTTCAGTGCAGTTCCTGCGGTCTGAAGAGTTGCCCAACGACACAGGACAAGCATGAATAGACTGAATCGACAATACTCAAACGCATGTTCACTGGATTTCTTCAAGCACATCTTCGGGAGTTATTTCTCATGAGTACTGACTCTCTAAACAATTTATTACAGCTATTTTTAATGTAAGCAGAAGCACAATTTAAACCAACTAATCGAAAATATGTATTTATTTCATGGTCAACAATATTCAATCACAATCAGTAATTCTGGTTATTTCAGTTGTCACATCTAATTGTATTCAGCCAAAGACTGCATCGAAGCACTTGTCTCATTATAGAATGCAATTTCTAGCAGAGAACTTTTACTTTTTATCCTCAGCCATTATCTTGATCATTGTCCGACCCGTAGCTTCTTCCTGCTTACCAAAGTTTCTATTGTCCTTTGTCTGTTAAAATTCTTCTCTAAAGTAGTTCCCACTCAGTTGGCTGGATGGCTGGAGTGTGATGTAGAGGGAGGTCAGCAGAGCAGGTTCAATTCCCCACACTGTCATAGGTTAGCATAAAGGGCACGCTTTCTCAAGCTCACCCCCTCCTCCGAGGTGTGGTGACCCTCGAATTAAACCACCACGAGTGGTCTCTCTAATGAGAGAACAGCACATGGTTCTCTGGTAGGATGGTGACTTTATTGCATCACTGTCAGTATTTTAAAATTTTATCTACATGACCCCCATTTCATCTTGCATTGTATTTCTGGATGATGTGGTATAATGCAGTTTCATTTTGTCCCACTGTCAGCTTTTCCCCCACACAGTTCATTCCTGCCCATTGCCCAATAATCCTTGACTCCGTTGTTATCCCTGAGTCTGTCTGTCTGTGTCGCAATAACATTCAATATTTCTGCATCCCATGCTATCTGTGGAAGGGAGTTCCAAAACAAAAAGTCTCAAATACTCGAACAAGTAAAAATAAATTTCCTCATGTATTTAATTAATTGAAGACTTCTAAAAGAAAAGAATTAAGACAAACAATGTAGCCACAACAGTACTTTCAATGAAATCTGTCGGAAGGACGCGTTACTGTAGCAGTACCCAGGCTGACTGATAACACCTCTAGAGGGCTATGTGTGAAAGTTTATTTGTGTATCCTTACATTGGAAGCTGTGCAGAGATATTTCACTTCATTTACTCCTGGGATGAAGGGTTTATATTATGGAGGTTTCACAGGTTACCCTTGGAATGAAAGGTGATTTTATTAAATCATATAGCAACGTGAGGACACCGGATCATTTGGATACTGAATGGGTGTTTGTAACATCCAAATTTGTTGTCATTAGGCTTTGCACTTTTGTAGAGGGAGTGTATTTCAAGAATAAGCCTGTTACCTGTGGTTGACTGAAGAAATCTGTCTGTGATGTTTCATTGAACCTGAGCAGTCTGCGACCTATAACATTGCCTGTATCACCGACCTGGCTGCATTTAGAATCTGTTGTGAGCAGTGGAGGAGTGGGACTTGAAGAGGAAACAGTGACCTCTCCAACCTTGATCAGAAGAGGGTAAAGGAGAATTTCACAAAGTGGGAATTCATTCAAATTGGAATTCTCTTTCCCAGATTTTGTGATGGCTGAATCTTTATATTATATCGAAACTGTTCTAGTTTGATTTTCGATGGACTAGCAAATCAGAAACGTGAAGCTGGGACCACAATGAGATGAGCCATGACCTTTTCTTTTGGTGGAGTAATGTCAAAGGGCCAGATGGTAAAGTTATGCCCCTCAAACCTATGTTCTGATGTTCCGTTGAGCCTTCATACCTGCTACACAGGAACAGATCGAGTCCCCTGCCATGGTTTAGGGTAGTTTGAGAAAATGTACTGGGAAATTTCAGGCTGGGTCGAAAAGAGCATCGCCCCCACAATCCCTGTATCCAGGCTTCCCCTCTCTGCAACTTCTGCTCCAGATGGAGGTCATGTTACATACACAGATTCACTGTGAATACAGCCCCCCTGCCACACCCAGGGTTAGCTCAACCAAATCCCCTGCTCTCCCTGAATGCACAACACAACTGCCAGGAAAATAACTAGCTACTTTCCAATAACTGAATCTGAAAATATTAAAAAAATAGAAACAGGAGTGTGCTATTCGGTCCCTCCGGCCTGCCCTGTCATTCAATAAGAATTTGGCTTTGCTACTCCAGGGCTCAACTCCACTTTCCTTCCAACCCTTTGTATCCCTCAACTCGTCCATATGTCAAAATCCAATCCAGCCATTCTGAAAATACTTTCAATGACCCAGCTTCCACACACTCTCCATGAGGGAATTCACTACATTCTGAGAGAAGGCATTTCTCTATGTCTCAAATGAAATCAATATCCCTTATTCTCTATCTACGTCCCCGATTTCAAGACTGTGCCCAGGACTAAATCACATTCTCAACATCAACGTTGTCAAGCCCCCTCTGTATATTGTACAGTACGATCACCCCCATTCACTTCAACTGCAATGAATAAATGCCTCAACATTTTAGGTGTGCGTGATAGATCAACACTTTCATTCCAAGAATCAACCTAATGTCTCATGATAGTTACTTGCTGCACCAGCGTGGTAACGTTTTGTTTCATACACAGAAAAAAACCATTCCCTTTTTACTGCACCTATTTTCTCGCGTCCTCACCGTTCACTGACAGACTGCCTTTTGGTTCTCAGGGGAAATGTCTGAGAACTTATATTTCTTTTTACAGTCAACTCCAGCTGCTAATTACTTGACACTCACAGAGCTTATCTGTATCTCATTTCAGATGCCTTACCTCCTCACTACCACCTTCTCTCCCACATAATTTAGTGCCATCCACAAACTGGGATATATATGCACGCATCCCCCATTTCAAATCAACAATATAGATTATAAATAACTGATGCCACAGGATTGATACTTGTGGTACTCCAGTAGATACATCTCTTTAATCAGATAAAGACCCACTCATCCCGGCTCTCCATCTTTCTGAGTTGACCACGCTGAAGTGTATCCAGAATATTTTCTGTCATATTATGAGCCTCTGTCTTTTGTAAGAATCTCTATTTTGTAATATTGAGAACCATATTGAAAAATTCTGGAAAACCCAATACATTGTCTATCAGATCCCGTTTATCAAATCTGCTTGTTTTGTTCTCAGGTAATGTGCTTCAATATTTTGCATGATTTTACAGTGCAAACCATAACTCCTCTTTTGCAAAACGTGTTGACTCTGATTGCGGTAAGCTTTTTAAATGACCTGTAATTCCTTCATGAGTAACTCACACTCCCTTCTTGAAGGCAAGCGCAACATTGGAGGTTCTCCAGTTTTCTTGGAACATTTCTGCCATCCAGAGAGTTATGGAAAATTTCACACAGTGCCCACCTGTTACTCTGTAACCACGTCTTTTAAAACCGCATGTCAGTTGCTGATTTGTATACCCTTGGTCTTGTCTGTTTGAGGAAAACCTTGTTCCTTTTGTGAGAAATGGTTCAAGAACTTTGTCCTAATGCCATCTTGCTTATTTTATTGAAATAATTTGTGCCTTCCCCTGTGAGGAACGATGTAAAATACCGGTCCAACGTAATAAAGTCATCACGATGAGAGGATGACCACAACTGGACACAATACTCCGGACGAGGCCTCATCAGAGCCGTGTACAATCCCAACAAAACGTTCCGACTCCTCTAATCAAAGTTCTGAGAAATTGAAGCAAACTTGCTAAATGCCTTCTAAACCATTCTGCCTAACTAGGTCACAAATTTCAAGGAATTATGTACTGGAAGCCCTAGGTTTCTTTTCGACGACACTGCCCAAGGCCCTGTTTTTAATTGTATCCTTGCTTGTTTTACGAAAATATCATACCTTGCATTAATCTAAATTAAGTGTCATTTGCCAATCTCAAGCCCATTGACCCAACTGATCAAGATATATTTTTATTATATGATGGCCTTCTGAATGTCTACCGCTCTGCAGTCATCAATCTTCCTTTTTGCTTCTTCAAAAAACCCAATCAATTTTGAGACACGAATTTCTTCGTACAAAACCATGCTGACTGATCCCTAATCTTAAGTTTCCTCTCCAAATGGATATAAATCCTGTCTTTCAGAGTCGGCTCCAACACTGAAGTCAGGCTGCAAGTTCTATATTTCCCAGGCTACTTCTTACATTATTTCTTTAACAAAGGCACAACATTAGCGACTGTCCAATCATCCAACATCTCACTAACAATTATAGGTGATGCAAATATTTCTGCAAGGGCCCTGAAATTTCCTCCATTTCTTCTCACAACGTTCTGAGATACACTAGACCAGATCCCAGAGTTTTATCCACGTTTATATTTTTAATACATTCTGCAATTCCTCTTCTGTAATATATAATGTTTTCAAAACAAAAATTTGCATTTCACTGAGTTCTGGCAACAGAAGCTCGATCTTAATTTCCACTTCCATGGCACGAGCCGTGAATCCAAACCAAATGTGAAGTTCAGCAATCACTGAGAGGTCCCTAAACTAATAGCATATTGGATTAGTTGTTGCACCCTGAATTTCGTTTTCTGAGTACATTTCTCAAAAATCCCTCTGTGCCTGCTGGCTAAAAAATAAGTCCAGAGATCACTGCAAAACAGTCTTTTGTCGCACCAAGTCTATCTTCTTTCAAAAAAACTTGTACTTACACATTTTTTTTTGCATCAAGTACGTTTTACTCATATTATATTAACCCTTAATGCCATTTTTGATTGATATATTACACAAGGTGTGATGGGGAAATAAACCATACTGGGACACAAACTGATTTCAGCACGTTTAGATGTCAACTCTAGAATGAATACTGAGGTTATTCACATCCACAGCAAATCTAAAAGGCCATTGGATACCGTTGAATATTTACAGTCGATGAAATGATCTTGTTCAGAGTTGTCCTGTTGCTTTGGCATAAAAGTGAATTTTAATTTGCAAACAGAACCAGCACCTCGGAAGTCCAACGACATTGCTACGTCTGTTAGAGGAATTTGCAAATAAATTAGTTAGAAAAGCATTTCTGAGGCCATAATGGATTTTTGTGCGCAGATATTGATTACCTGCCGAAGGAGATTCCCCAAGGAAGAAACCAACAAATGTTCAATATATTGGGATCTGGAAACGCAGAAAGGTCGCTCTGTTAACATTTGAGAAGACATTTCAAATATACACAGAATTATGCGCAAGATTATGAGATTCAGACTTTCGATTCTGCTCTGTTATCTTATATGATTATGACGAATGTCATTGCAACCTCACAGCTGCATCTCTGCCTAGCCCTCCACATCCTTACCAAACAAGAACATATCAAATGCTGCCTTAAATAAAGTTCAATGGCTCCGTTTCAACACCCTTTGCAAGAACGATTTTCAAAGACATCCACTGATTGAAAGATAGAAAGAAGGATGTCTGGCCAGAATTTTCTATTTGCCAAGAGACATGTTTATATGATGGTGGGGGAATTCGAGCAGTCACGAAGTTGTTTTAGGTTATGTCGGGTTTTCAAGTAAGCTCATTTATTTTATTTCTTTTTCTTCGAGTTACAACCGTAGTGTGTGATGATACTGTGCCTTGAACAGGTATGTCCTGTTCTGTTTCTCTTCCTAAGAGGGGCTGTCACAGTGGTGCAAAAATGCCTCATTCATCAATCAAATGGTAAACAGCTTTGGGTTCTCCTTGGGTGAATATCTTAAAGAAAGACAAAAGAGCTTTGGGTGGCAGGTTAAGGCAGACACAGGTCTTGACTTCAGTCCTTCTTTCAGTTAGTTGAGTAGGGGTTTTTTTTCCCGGCTGCAGGACGAGAAGGCTTGAGCTATCTATTGAAACAGTAAAGTCTTACACAGCGAATTGTTTTGCACCAGGCCAGATTCCCTCAAAACATTTTAAGAAGATAGCCCAGACACCAACGGACATTTTCTTTTACTTTAATGACAGATGCAGAGTGAATATTCCAGGTGTGATACCACTTCGCTTTACGCAAAACAGATTTTATTCACTCACTGCGGTTATAACTCGAAAAAGATAAAAAGAATAAATGAACTTATTTGAAAATCCGACCGAAACTATCACAACTGAATGACTGTTCCAATTCCCGCAACATCATATAAACACATCTCTTGGCAAATAGAAAAATCAAACACAAGTTTTAGAGGTAGAACAGATTTCTGAGAGAACGTTCTGGCAAGACCTTTGTTGAAGCATGGAGTCCCTCTATTCACTACAGCTGCTTCTCTGCTACCAGCAGTTTTCTTGACTTCTTGCTAAAGTAAAGCCAAATGAGGATGAATCTGATCTAGGAGAACTGGCCGCTTCCCTTTTCTTGTACAAATGTGTTTTTTTTAAACCTAAAGGGCTCCTCTGATTGTTGACTTTGGCAACTTCTGTACGCCATGTCCAGCCATATCAACACCTCTACCTCTACGACCCCTTTAAAATAAATCAAAGACAGAATGTACTTTTAAAACTAAGACTATGGTCACTGAAGTTTCCACTTAAAAATCAAAAGCATAAGAATGCTAATTTTGGTGTTTCTTTCTGCTAGGCTGTAGAGAAACAGTGCGTGAAAATATTAACTTTTTGCATCGCGTTTGACAAGGCTATGTTTGTGGGAGGCTGCCTTTCCTGGAACAGTGGATGATTACTTGTGAAATAATGCATTGCATTGCTAAGTGTTTTATTTGGTAAAGTTATGCCAATTCGTCTTTTTCTTGGCTTTTAACTGTGTGGTAAGAATAAAGTGTGTTTTCATTAAATCTTAGATGTCAATCAAACGAATTGAAAAAATAAAGAATTTAATTTAGAGGTTATCTTCCAATTGCTTTGCAGTGTATAGCTGGGGTGGTGGTACAGACTGCTCTGGGTCATAACAAATTGTTGAATTGTGTTAGAACAAAGTCTCTGATTCCAGGTTGGGTTTAGAATTATTTTTAAATGGGTGATAATTCATTTTAAAACAGCGACCCTCGAGATCCAGATGTTCCCATTATTTGAAATGTCCTTCATCTTCATACGTGTTTCAACCAGGACAAACCTTAATCAGCTCTACTGTAAACAATATAAGTCAACCCTGTCCGAGCTTGGATCAAAAAGCAATTACTCGAATCCAGGAATAACTCTCAGAAATCGGCATCAAAATGCCTCCAGCTCATTTACATTCGTCATTGAATAAGGTGAACTGTCATGTGCACAGCAATTTAGATATGCTTCAGCAAATCCCTGTGTAAAAAAGCATAGTCAACTCAGTTTTGCTTTCAATTCTTGTTGTGCTAGCTATTAGAATGTCATTTAATGTACCATATGTCATCTGCACCCTAATCAGCAGTGTGCATGCTGTTTGAGGGAATCCTGACTGACAGGATTTATATATATTTGGATATTCAAGGACTGATTAGTGATAATCAACCTGGCTTTTTACGTGTCAAGTCATATCTCACTAACTTGATGTTTTTTGAAGAAGCGAAGAGGATTGATGAGAGCAGAGCAATGGGCGTGACTTCAGTCAGGCGTTCGACAAGGTTCCTTATGGTAGTTTGCGTAGCAAAGTTAGATCATGGAATACACGGAGAACTATCGATTTGATACTGAACTGAGTCAAAGAAAGAAGATGCAGGTTGGTAATGGAGGGTTGCATTTCAGACTGAGACCTGTGGCCAATGTTGTACCACAAAGATCGGTGCTGGGTCCACTGTTTTTCGTCAATTATATAAATTATTTGGACATTAAAGTATGAGGAATTGTTAGTACAGATGATACCAAAATTGGAGGTGTACTGCACGAGGAAAAGGTTACGTCAGAAAAAAACGGAATCTTGATCAGATGGACCAATGGTCTGAGGAATAGCAGATGAAGTTTAATTTAGATAAATATGAGGCGCTGCAATTTGGAAACGAAAATCAGGGAAGGAGATATCCGCTCAATGCTAAGTCGCTGGGGACTGTTGCTGAACAATGAGACTTTGGAGTACAGGTTCATAATCTCTTGAAAGTGGAGTCGCAGTTAGATAGGATAATGAAGAAGGTGGTTTTCACATCCATAGTGAACAGTGAAGACTGAGTCATTAAAGATATTTAAGGCTGACCTTGACTGACCTTTAATGGACAGGGAGTTAACATTTATTGGCAATAGATGGCCATCGGGTGCATCCACAAACAGACCAGCCGTAATCTTTCCAATTTGAACAGCAGGCTCGAGGAGAAAGATTGACTACAGCATCTCCAACTTTATGTGTTTTTCTTTCACTGCACCTTTCAGCGCTCTTACAGCGGTGGAGAAAGACCCATTCCGCCAGCCTGTACACTGCAATGAGACAGGAGGCGTTCATTCTGCCCCACTCAGGAGTAACACGGGAATAGAATGAAGTGTTCAGTCAGAGTGACTTAGAGAAATATACATTACTGAAACAGATCATTTGATCCAACTCATCCCTACCAACCAGATGTCCTAAATTAATTTCGTTTCATTTCCCAGTATTTGGCCCATTTCCCTCTAAAACATTCCTTTCAATATACCAATCCAGATAACACTTAAATGTTTTAATTGTACAGTCTCCATCACTTCCTCACGTAGCATATTCCATTCACGCACCACCTTCTGTTTGAAAATGTTGCCCCTTTGGTCCCTTTTAAATTTTTCAAATCTAACCTTAAATGTATGCCCTCTAGTTTTGGGCTCACCAACTATGTGAAAAAAATACCTTTCTTGTTTACCCTACCCATGCCCTTCATGATTTTGGAAACCTCTATAAGGTCACCCCTGAAAGACATTCATTTATTTTCATGTGTAGTCACAGCAGCAATTTCTCTACACAGCACCAACTGCCAAAAATGAAATGAATGGTGAAGCTTATTGGTTATTTTGTTAAAGGGACCCATGTTAATCAGGCTAATAGGAAATCTACCCTCCTCCTTAATATGTGCCTGGTGAAAATTGAGCACACGACTGAGGGGACAGTATAGATTTATTGCTGCATTTGAAAGATTGCATTTTTCACAACATAGCGTTATGATCTAATGTTAGTTTATATTTTGTGCTCATCTTTGAAACTCTCAGGGATCAGGATCGTTGACAGTGCGACCTCTATCTGATGATCTGACAACAAATTACCCTAACGGAATATTGCTGAGCTCAGACACACTTTGACAACCAGCAACACAGCACAGGAAGCGGCCATGTAACATGTCTAAACTGTTACACAGGAACAGGGAAGTCCTAGGAGTGGCAGAATAGTGATAATTCCTCATTTTCAGGCTGAAAAGCTGTAACTAGCGGGTTTCCTCGGGGATCAGTGTGAGGTCATCACAATTTACAATCTAGCTTAATGATTTAGGCGAAGGGACTGAATGGATTGCAGCTAAATAACATGTCAAGCGGATAGAGAGCGTCTGCCAAAAAGATTTACACGTATATAGCTGGGAATGGAGGGTTTGAGCTAGAGGGAAAGGCTGGATAGACGGAGCTATTTTACCCTGGAGCATTGGAGACTGAGGCATGACATTATAGAGGTTTCTAAAATCATAAGGATCATGGTTAGCATGAATAGCTAAAGTGTTCTTTTTTTCCCAGAATCGGTTAGTCCAAAACTAGAGGGCAAAGATTTAAGGTGAGAGGGGGAAGATACTAAAGGAACCTGAGGGACAAACGTTTCATACAGACGGTGGTGCTTGTATGGAATGAGCTGTCAGAAAAAAAGTGATGGAGGATGGTACAGTTACAGTATTAAAAAGGCATCTGGATGTTCATATTAATAGGAGGATTTAGACTGCATGGGCCAAATGCAGGCAAATGAGATTAGATCAGAATGGGATATCTGGTCTGTGTGGAAAGCTTCCGTTTTGGATGAATCTGTACGGGAGTTGAGGAGAAATTCTTAAAGGGCCTTCTGAGTTGAAATTATTTTCCTCTAAATATTGTGTTGCCTCATTGTTTGCATTTATTCAAACTGAATTAGTTAAATAAATGACAGAGAAGTGAGTCACGGATAATGGGATACAGACAGGGAAGTGGGGCTGAGACCACAACCTGGTCATCCAGTATTAGTACCTGGTGGAGAAGGCTCAAAGTGTCAAGTGGCCCATATATGGTGGTCAATCCTGTATTTCTGTGTTCACTTCAGAAGCTCAAATCTATTATACAGGAGCATTTGTAGCAACTTACTGCACTAACCTTGTGCACAGGAACGGAGGAAAACATTCAGTGATCTTTCAGCGATCTAGGTCCCCTACTTCTCTGGAAAAGAGAATGCCTGACATTTGCTACCCTCTGTTTGGAGAAAACAATCCCTACTCCCACACCATAACCTATTCATTTGAGTAATAGAGGTGAACACAAGGGTTTAGGTAAAAGCGACTCTCCCTGAGACCAAGGCAGTATTTAACTGAGGATTGCATCAAGTGTAATATTGCACGTCATGAGAATCAATTGCAAACTCTCCAGTGTTTGGAGTCATTCATACCACAATGATAGAAGTTTATCATCGATGTGCATCAATCATCTCAGCCGTGGGACATCACGGCAGCAGATCTTCAGGGTAGATTCCTCCAACCAGGCACCTGCAGTTTGGCATTGGGGAATCTCTGCAGTGTCAAAGCAGACCATTTAGCCATTGATTCCACACCGATCAGAAGTAGGAATAGTCGCTGTAGGTAACACAATGTTCAGAACCTTTTATGACCCCTCGCTACTGAAGCTGTCTGTGTCCATGTGCTACAAGATCTGGGCAACATTCAAGCTTGTGCTGTTAATTTGTCGATAACATTCATGTAACAGTTCTGCTGGACACTCTGCATTTCCTCAGTAAAGGGAGGAGCTCGTTCAGAACATCAATCTGGTTTCACAAGAATATGGCAAGTCATTAACCCCTCAAAACTACTGGTCAAGAAGAGGGATAGCCTATGCCGTCACTCCTGCCTGTCACACAGGAAGCCAAGGAGACTGCTCAGCCCCATGCGTCATGTCCACGGGATCAGAAACAAACCATTTCACAACTGGAGTCACTTACAAAGGAACAGGAAGCAGACGTGCGACTTCTCAAATCACGAACACAGATTCAGGAAGAAGCTCCAGTATCATAAACAAATGAAGCAGGAACTGCAAAGTTAGATTGCTCCACGTTGTTCCCCGTGACTTCATTGTTCATAGTGGCCGTGTTACTTTAACATGGTTTGGCACGAAGCCATTTTTTAAACCAGTCTCAAAAACATCTTATTTCTGTTAGAGAGCAGACCCATAGTCTGTATAGAGTTTAGAAGATGCTGGGGTATGTCTAAATGTTTCTGAATAAAGGTATTGTGGCAGCTGACAGGATAGTGAGCAATGTAACGTTCAGTGCAAGGTCATACCTTGCGAATGGCTGTTATCCAAGCACTGATCATTCTGATACCCAATAAGCCTTCAGTCCAGGGGAAAAAAAACACACTACTCTCTTCATTCTCACGATTATCCAATATTTAATCCATTCTGTATATTCCACCTCTAGCTACTCAAGGACTCTAACTTGATCCACTCATCTGTATTCAACCATGTCAAACATCTTCTGAAAGAATCCACTTGCACTGGTTCTCAACTGACGATGTCACAATGGAAAACGTCTACAAACTCCAGCAGGTTTATCAAAGATCATTTCCCTTTCCTGAACCTAAGCCGACTCTACCAAATCATATCATTGTTATCCAAGAGACTGGTTGTCACATTCCTTATAAAAGGTTCCAATGTTTTTCGCACAGCTGACATCAAGCTATCTACTATTAAGTTTTCTGTTTCCCTCTCCATCCTGTTTTAAGTATTTAGGTTTACTAGGGCTGCTTTCCAGTCTGCAAGACCCTTTCCAGAATCTAACCACCTTTGAAGAATAATCAGTAAATCTTACACTAGCTCTATTGCCACTTCCTCGATACCCTGGAACGTGGCAACTTACCAAGCTTCAATTCAATTAGATTTTCAAAAAAAATCTCCTCATTAATTCTAATTACCTGCAGTTCTTCATTTTCACCATTCACTCTGCTCCATAGTATTTCTAAACTTTGTTTCTGTACCTGCCTGTGGAGATGGAAACAATGTATTCCTCTCAGCTGGAAGATGGTGTCTGCCAGCTAACGAATACATTGGAGGACTGCACTTCAGAGATGGTGGATATATTACCCACTCCAGCCTGGACCGTTTCAGAGTCAATCCAGTTCACTTCATGGTGAGTGTCAGCACAGTCCTTTCCTAATGTGAGGCAATAGGTTATACTGAAGGAGGAGACACAGCTCAGTCACCACCTCATTTTTAAAACAAGCTAGTTTCTTACTTTACACCTGGAATGGGTCCAGCGTAGACAAATGTTCCTGAAAATCCTACTGACGAAGCAGTGTCCTGCTTCTCCCTGTTTACAGAACTTCCCTTCTGTGTAGTCTCTTCTCCATTTGTTTACCATGGACCCAGACAATCTTTAAAAGCAGTGACCAGAGTGGGGTTACCAGACTGTCCGTTCTCCCTGAATGAATGCAACAGTTGACAATACAAACGACAGTAATTGTCCAGAGGACCTTCACTGATTTTCCAATGATGGGAGCAAGTCAAATCGCCACACACATGGTGCTCCCATTCAGTGTTGAAAGTAATTCCCATCCTCAGTTTCTCTTCCTGGCTGAAAAGGCCGTTGCACCTCGGCACAGTCCCACAGTAACCATTCCTCTCTCCAAAGAAGCAGTTGACAATTTAACTTCGCTTTTCTCCGTATCTCAGCAGCTATAACAGCAGCACCAGTCGCATGGGAGACTGATTATCAATGTTAGATTTCATGGAATACAGGGAGAACTAGCCATTTGGATACAGAACTGGCTCAAAGATAGAAGACAGAGGGTGTTTCAGACTGAAGGTCTGTGACCAGTTGAGTGCCACAAGGATCGGTGCTGGTCCTCGACTTTTTGTCATTTACATAAATGATTTGGATGCGATCATAAGAGTAACAGTTAGTAAGTTTGCAGATGACACCAAAATTGGAGGTGCAGTGGACAGCGGCGAGCGTTATTTCAGATTACAACAGGGTCTGGACCAGACGTGTCAATGTGCTAAGAAGTGGTAGAAGGAGTTTAATTCAGATAAATGTGAGGTACTGCATTTTGGGAAAGCAAATCTTAGCAGGACTTATATGCTTAATGGTAAGGTCCTAGGGACTGTTGCTAAACAAAGAGACCTTGGAGTGCAGGTTTATAGCTCCTTCAAAGTGGAGTCGCAGTTAGATGGCATAGTGAAAAAGACGTTTGGTATGCTATCATTTATTGGTCAGAGTATTGAATATATGTGTTGGGAGGTCATGTTGCGTCTGTACAGGACATTGGTCAGGCCACTGTTGGAATATTGCTTGCAATTCTAGTCTCCTTCCTATCGGAAAGATGTTTTGAAACTTGGAAGGGTTCAGAAAAGATCTAAAAGGAAGTTGCCAGGGATGGAGGAACTGAGCAACAGGGGGAGGCTGAACAGGCTGGGGCTAAGTTTCTTTACCAAAGTCTAATTATAAAATAATAAAAGAAATCCTGATGGTTTATTGTTGCCATGAGTGAAATTGGATTTCATTCCAATATCTGTTATTTGAATTTAAATTCTGTCATCGGCTGTAGTAGAATTTCAAACAATGCCTTTAGAGCCATATCCTGTGATATGAGTTACACAACCAGTGATATTATTAATCTCATATGGAATCCCTGTTGTGAAGTAACCAGAGAGACAAGAACCAGTTCATGATCAAAATATTTGTAATGGGGAAGGGTAATGAGAAAAGAACTGAAGCCATAAAATCTGAAGTTAACAAAGGTGTAGATGTCGGCTCATTCAGCAACAGCACTGAGGAAGAGGTAGAGGATTGAGATATTATGGATATGGGTGGAGGCAGGTTTGATGACAGAGAGAATACTGAGACATAAAACAGTTCAGGGTAAAAGGGAGACTCAAGGTTCTGAACAGTCTTGTTCTTTCTTAGATATTTATGAGTGAGGAGTCAGAAATTCGTGGAAATGAAGTGAGTTTGTGACTGAAATTGAAGATAACATTTTATGTATTTGCTAAATATAAATAACCGAAGTTGCAATATTCTGCACAATCGTTTATAGAATTGACAGAGATAGACTTAGCAGGAACACCAACAATAGCGAGGAGGGATA
The DNA here is from genome assembly GCF_047496795.1 of Chiloscyllium punctatum. Lineage (NCBI taxonomy): Eukaryota > Metazoa > Chordata > Chondrichthyes > Orectolobiformes > Hemiscylliidae > Chiloscyllium > Chiloscyllium punctatum. The sequence continues at coordinate 41,433,747 of NC_092768.1, read as the reverse complement.
GTAACCCGCCTGAATAATCATCAGGATAGCTCGTATTGGTACGTGTAACTCTCGCCAATCCACAGAAAGATAGTAAAGACCGAAGGACAAACTCTTGTCCATTGTTGTAACATTGCTGTCTATTGTTCTAAGAGTCGGATCCATTCTTGGAACATTCCAGTAAAATGTTTGAAGACTCTTCCTCTCCCTCTCTCTGCAGCTGCTGATCGCAATCTTGTTGATGATGGAGCTGCCCCAAATAATGTGGTATAGCAAGCTGAAAGAAGCCCCTTTTATATGGAAGAGTGAAACCTTGCAGTGATATATTTAAGTCCACGGAGACTGAGATCAATCACAGTCAGTGAACAAACAGTTCCAGTTAACACCTTTCACTACAACCCTAATATGTCACAATAATACTTGGTCAGGATGGGATGTTGACATCGATGGCTATTGGGCTTATGGCATATCTCCAATTATAAATTTAGAGATGAAGGAGAGAGATTATCCTTTCTCTTTACAAACTCGATGATTCTACCATGCTTTGGCAGAGTGTTAACTACTGGGCTCCTGAGGGCGTCTATGTCTTATCACAAGGCCTGCTGCAAACTTTTGTTTTATTTATTTATGTTTAACTTCAACATTTATATTCCCATCACTTAATGGCTTAGGTATTGTTAGGCATTTCTGAGCTGCTACTGCACTGGCATAGGCAGGGGGAAACGGTCTGTTCCTTGAGGTCATATAGTCCATTTGGTGCTACAAACGCAGAAATTTCTTTGACCGTGCCTGACAAAGGTACCTGACAGTAACCACATATTAAGTTCAACTTGGTGATGTAATTGGCTTGTCTGACTTTATTGATTCAGTCCTCCAATCCAGGAGTTGGATATTATTCCGATTTTGTAACGGAAAATCCACGCAAAAATGTTGAGTACCATGCGGTTGGGGAACTAAGATGAACGGCGAACTCTACTAGCTCTGGCTTGGTTCAGTGGTATCCTCACCGATCATGGCCCCCACCTTCATCTGAACCTGTCTGGCTTTGAAAGGATTAAGCCAATAGGGGTGTTGTTCATCAGAACAGTATTCCCACGTCTGCTTCACGTACAATGGCATTAGTCCTCCCCATCCTATTCTTACATATGTCCTTATACTATAGTAATAATTGTTTCACCTGCATTCTATGCTCATGAGACAGATAGCTTACTAAACTACCCCACTCCTCAAGGACTTCTTCATTTTTAAAAAATCTATTTGATGCACATCAACCTCCACATCATCTCCATTTGATTCCTCCCTGCGATGGGCAGCAACTAACACCTGTTTCCCCAGTTCTTTCTCTCTTGTATAATACAGTTTCAACATGTTGACATAACATACATGATCTTTTTTTTTACGTCTCGGATCTTTACTAGATAATCCACTGGCCTCAACCTTTGCTCCGTTTGATGGGGACTACTAAACCTGGCTTTGAACTAATCTCCTTTGATTGGTAAAAGCACTAACACGTCATCCACTCAGGAAAATTTTTGAGACTCAGAGCTTTTATCTTCCATTTGCTTCATTCTATACTATGCCTTATTTTATGTGCTGTTGAGCGAACTCACCTTCTCGATTTGATCTCTCCCTCACCTCTGATGCATAATTTAAGTGTGAGATCTCCGACTTTAGTCCTATGAATTTTTCTTAAATTAATGTCAAAGAGCCTGTCACTCCACGCATGGATATTATCTCGGAGGGAGAGAACTGAATGGCTTTGATTATGGCATTTCTAATGGCAAACAATGCTAATGGGATTCCTTAATTCCAAACATTCGGGTAATCCTGAATAAGGAAAATCAAAATGGTCTTCAAGGTCTGATGCCATCTTTCTAAAGCTTCCTGGAATTCAGGATGATATGCACTAGATTTAAAGTGCTGTAAACAAAAGCTATCCGTAACCTCCTTAAACAGCTGTGCAGTAAAATCTGACCCTTGGTATGATTGAATCCCTCTGGGTAGCCCATACCACACAGAAAAAGCTACTAGCTCCTCTATTACCAATTTGGCACGATACTCTGGAATGGAATTGCCTCTAGAAATCTGGTAGACACATCCATTATGATTCACAAGTAGAGGTTCCCATTTTTGTTGTCGGAAGGGGACCGACACAATCAATTATAACCCACAAGAAATTTTCTTCATATATGGGAATGGCGACAAAGGTGCTGGTTTTATTACCGCCTGTCACTTACCTTCCATTTCGCATAGATGATATATCCTTATTCATTCGAGGCCAATAAACGTGTTTTTGTAACTTAGCATGAGTCTTTCCTGCACCTAGGTGACTTCCTACAGGACGTTCATATGCTACCCTTCGCAATTTATGTCTGTGTGCGACCAACAATACGAATCTGGTGCACTTCAGCCCTTTTCTCCTCTGCACTAAACCGGTCTACATATCCGCCTTTGGCTCCGATCTTTCTTATAATAGCCCTCCGGAATGTTCTCTGCCTCCTTTTTAGAGTACACACCCACATATATTTCTTTTAACATCTTGTATTGTTGTTGCAATTCCGGATTCTTTCAGGAGTAAACACTTCTATCTCACCCTCGGCCTGACCAGCTTTTTCCTGCACCATTGCGTCAAACAAGATATCTGCTTACTATACCTCAAATCCTTCATATTTTTTTCTCTTTGCTTCCCGCGCTTGAGCACTGACTTTTGATCATGGGATCTGGTTATCACTCAGACTGGTGAAATACTAGGATATTTCTGTTTTAACTGCACAGTTTCTTGGTCTTCCTTGGGCTTCTCCACAACAGGGGGGTGTCCCTCCAAACTTGGATCCTGCCAAATCATTCCCAAGAACAAACTTGAAACTGACACTTTGTCAATCACTACCACTGTAACTTCCCAAGTCTTAAGTTGGCACTCCAACCTGATCTTACGCAATGAAACGCTATATGTCTGTCCATCTATCACATAAATTAACCGACTCTCGGGGGTAACATATCAGAAAGAGTGCATATTCACTTATCCCTCATTATCAGCGACTGGTTAGATCCTGTATTTGTCAAAATTATAACTTCTTATCCTCTTCCCCTGTTTTTTTTTCTGAGCAAAGTTTAGCCACAGAAGTGAATTCTCTGTAGAGATCAGATAGTAACTCCATACCCAGCCCCTGCTTAGGCTGTGCACTCTCTTGCAGGTCCTCGGATCTTCTTGGGGTCTCCTTTACTACTTTCACTGATGCCACTGGCTTAGCTTATTTTACCACGTGTTTTCTCACAGGGCCTTTTTTTAACGACCAGCATTGTGACTTTACGTGTCCCACTTTACCAAATTGGAAACACCTGCGCCCTTTCACATTCTTTCCACTCTCTTGAGCATCATTTTTATCCTGTGGTAAAATCTTACCAGTGTGCTCGACTCTTTTTCTCGTTGTGTACGATCTCCCTTTTTCCCAACTTATATCCCTCACAGGACGAAATTCTGTTCGGAAGCTTGTCTTATTCACTAATATGTACTGAACTGCTAATTCTGCTAAATCTTTCTCAGCAAAATGTGACAGAGTTTTGACGTACATGTATTTATATCACTGCATTCTATTTCAATCTCCACTCAGTTAACTTGACTTTGCTGACTAAGACGCAACTACTCAAGTTCAAATTATCTGTCTTTTTGTCTGCTAATAACTTTCTGACTCCTTCTTTCTCCCTTTCTTCTTTCTATTTATGCACAACTGAAGTTCTTTTCGCTCTATTTCCTCTCTTTCCCTTTCTCTCTCCCTCTCTCTTTCCTCTCTCTCTCTTTATTTATCTTCTAACTCCAATTGTCCCAATTGTAATTTAAGCTTTTCTTCCTCTACGGCACTTGTCTTTTAGTCTGACACAATGTTTGAGTAACCACCTTACAATTCCACCTTTACTTTTGCTCTAGGTTAAAGCCAAATCCAACCTATTCTCTGATTCTAAAAGTATGGCCTTTTTTGTTCATTCTACACTTTCTTGGCAGATTTGAGAATCATCCTCAAATCCCAGAACCTCTTTAGCAATTTTAAGAGCCATTCTTCTCATTTTTAGTTTCATCAACCACAAATCACCGAAATTAAACAGTTTCACCTATATTTTATTTAAAGATCTAGGACACTAACCTGCAAGTGTTAAACTCTACTACGACCTTTTGTACCCCTAAATCTATTCAAATCCAACTAAACCAGTTCAAATCCCGGAATGGAACCCCCAAACTGTTATAACACAGGTTTAAACTCTGCTGTGTAATTTATACCCGCAACACAGACTAGATCTATCCGGTGCAATAATCTGTGAAAACTCAACAGGCCAAGAACTATTCCAATAAAAAAAATGATAGCTTTATTTCTTAAAGTATACCAGAGAATAATTAGCTCACAACTATTAACACCTCTTTTCTCTAAATTATCGTTTCTCTTGCCTTCTATAATACTGGTCTGATATAACTGCCAATTACGATTTACAGGATTATTCAAACTGTAATATCAACCAATGGTCGAAATTTCTCTTGGTCTTCGTCGGTAAATTATCTCTCCATGTCAATGTTGAGGTTTTCCTCTGTGCAAACTCGTACTTTACACAGGTACTTCTTAGAGAGTTCTGACTAGCAGGTTACATCTGTTGGCAGTTCTCCTCCCAACTGTTCAATATTCCCCGATATTATACGCAAAAGCACAGGATTGTGTCATTGGCTTTTAAGATTGTCAACATAGTCATTTCAAACTTGATTGGAATTTGATATTTTTCGGGGTATAATTTAAACTGATCGGCCGAATTCGTATCTCTTTTGCCATTTCCACGCAACCGGCTACCCAAGCAGCTGGAGTACATGTTGCATTGTGTCTCATTGAGAACACTTTGTGCTGTCACTGTTAGCTTTTACTCTCTTAAAGGTATATACGCCCACATCTTCATAACATCTCCCCCCCCCATAAGAAAAGAAGGAACGGTCATAACGAAAAGAGGGCTTCATGTTTTTCTCTGTTTTAAATGCATTGCTCTATAATACAGCTAAATTTCATATAAGTTCACCTTAATTTCTTTAATTTGTATGAGGAACAACAGTGTGCATATTTGGAAACATTAGTAGGAAACCATTTGTTTTGACAAGTGCTAAAACAAAGTGATAGCTCACTGCATCACCTCTCACCTTAAAAAGCTTACTGTTTTGACATTATATTTCAATTATTGTCAGAAGCTGTGATGAACTGTTTATAGCTGAATGAGATTGATCAAGCAAAACAAAACATTGAATATGACTCAGGACTGAATTCTAAATATTGTGAGCACAAATGGATTGCTCTAGTATATTGCCTCAAGCAAGTCTGGTGAATTAACCAGTCTGGATTAGACTTCTTCTGCCCTGCTGGTGGGGAAGAACATAAGTAAGGTAGTGATGTGGAAGTCTGAAATCTGTAAGGTATGATTAAGGGGATATGAGTAGACAAGACTCTTGCTCCAGTCATGTTGATATAAGTCCAGGATAATTGCAAATAAGAACTGAAAGGACAGAATGGTCATGATAAACAATTGCAGAATCTGATGCCCAGATACATATCAGGTTGCAAGTTTTACTCCTATTAATGTTTGTGCTCTGTTTCCATCCAGCTGAATTACCAGTTATTTCAGTGAGCAGTTAAGAGATAACCACACTGTCGTGATTCTTGATCACTGTAGATTAGACGGAATAAGGATAGCATATTTTTTTACTTCGAAGGACATTTGTGCAATAGGTAAGTTCACTGCGAGGTTTTAACAGCATTTTTTTTTTATTCTGAATAAACTAATTAATTGAACATTTGTATCCTTCGCTGCTGATCTGGGATTTCAATTTGATTCACTCAAACAATAGGTTTATATGTCTAGATTGCTCATCTGCAGTAGTTATATTGGCACAAGTCTGTCCCCTTGTGCAACAAGGTTGGTACAATGTCATCTATTTACGTAGCATGATTGAAAATGGAAAACATTGTACATTATTGAGGAGACTGTCCAGGCAAACATGTGACACTTCATTACTGAAATATTGAAATCGATACTGTGAATTTCTCCAGAGAAATCAATCAAACATCAAATCAACAGTGATGGTTGATCCCGAAACAAGCATTTAGATTAAAATCTGCTTTGTGGGAGGTTTTGACAATTTGGTTCCTTGTCATGAACAATTCAGATCTCAAAATCTCCCGCGTCTCCTCCACTAGTCAGTTCACGTGGCTATGGTAATTTAGTAAGAGCCTTCTATAGCAGCAACAGATATCAAATCGAACAATGCTAAATTCGTAAATCAGAAAGCTTCATGACATTGTAAAAAAAATCTGATTTGACTTGACTTTAACAAACAATTTATGCATGTTTTTCATTGTCTGTAAAGCAAAAGTAAGATTGAAAATTTAGTATGTTACTTAGTCGATGAGGGAATATATTCTACTGAAATATCTAAACTTTATATCATTTTACTTTTGTGCAACACAGGTCCACAGGAAATAACCATTAATAACAATCCAATCGTCCGGATTATCTTGAACAGGAGACGTCAGTGGGTCAAGCAGGAGGTCAACGAACTATAACATGACTGTGTTTCCTGACCAATATCCTGCACCCTTATGCAGAAACACCAAGGATGATTCTAACATTTTATGGTTATTTGTATAGACGTCAGTTAACTCAGTAGATATAAGCCTTTTTAGTCTGAAGAACCTTTCATGCTTACGTTCTTGTACAACTCAGAAATACTTGGGACATTTTGCTGCATGGAAAGTTACTAATATGCTTTTGCAGGCCAAAATACAGTGGAAAAAAAACAGAAAATTGCCTTTTAAATGAAGCAAGGTTCCAGTATTTATAAAATTGTCATTTGCAATATGCGGATGTTCCAATGTGTTTTACAGACAATGATATTCATTTTGAAGTGCTTGAACATAGAACATGAAACATAGAACATTACAACGCAGAACAGACCCTCGATGTAGCACTGACCTGTTAACGACCCTAAGCCCATCCTGCTACATTATCCCATCATCATCAAAGTCCCTAATGTGGCTGAGTTAACTACATTGTAGGCAGGACCTTCCACACCCGTTACACTCTCTGAGTAAAGAACCTGCCTCTGTCATCTGTCTTAAATTTATCACCCATCAATTTGTAGTTACACCTCATCGTATATGATGACGTCATCATCCTGGGAAAATTACTTTCACAGTCTACCCTACCTAACCTTGAATCATCTTGCACGCCTCTATCAAATCCCGTCTTAGCCTTCATTTCTCCAATGAGAACAGACCCAATTCTCTCAGCCCTCCCTCGTAAACCGTTCCCTTCAGTCAGGCAACATCCTTGTAAACCTCGTCTGCAGCTTTTCCAGTACTTCCAAGTCCTTCCTGGAATGGGGGCCGCGAGAACTTTACACAATATTCCAAATGAGGTCGTACTAGCGTTTTGTATAGTTGCAGCATATTCCAGCTTCGGAATTCAATCTGTCTACCAACAAATCTTAACACAGCGTTTGACTCCTTAACAGCACTATCAACCTGGGTGGAAACTTTTGGAAATCTATGTACATGGACTTCAAGATCCCTCTGCACATCCACACTACCAAGACTCTTACAATTGACACAGCATTCTGCCTTCCTGTAATTCTTCCCAAAGTGATTCACCTCACATTTGTCTGTATTGAGCTCCAATTGCCACCTCTCAGCCTGATTCTGCAATTTACCCAAGACTACCCTGCAACCTGCCAGCATCTTCTATACCGTCCATACTCCACCGACATAAGTGTAATCTACAAACTTATTGAGACATCTACCTATGGCTGCGACCAAGTCTTTTATAAAAGTGGCAAACAACAGTGGACCCAAAATAGATCCTTGTGGCACATCACTAGAAACCGGACTCCAGGCTGAATATTTTCCATCAATCACCACTCACTGCCTTCTTACAGAAAGCCAGTTTCGAATCCAAGCTGCTAAACCACCTTCAATCCAATGCCTCTGCAGTTTCTCCAACAACATACCACGTAGAACCTTATCAAAGGAATTATTGAAGTCCATGTACACCACGTCAACTGTCCTACCCTCATCCTTATGCTTGTTCACCTTTTCAAAAAACTCAGTGAGATTTGTGAGACATGACCTGCCCTTTATGAAACCATGTTGACTATATACAATAAAATTGTTGCTCTTTAGATTATTATAAATCCTATCTTTTATAATCCTTTCGAAACCCTTTACCACAACAGACGTAAGGTTCACTGGTCTATTATTACCTGGGGCGTCTCTACTGACTTTCTTGATCAAGGGCACAACATTTGCAATCCGTCAGTTCTCTGGTACTTAACCTGTAGACAATGATGACTGAAAGATCAAGGGCAAAGGTTTCAAACTCTCCTGCCTAGCTTCTCAGAGAATTCTTGGATAGATCCCAGCAATCCCAGGGGACTTGTCTACTTTCACTCATTCTAGAATTGGGAGCACATCTTCCTTACTAACATGAATTCTTTCTAGCCTAATATCCCGTTTCCCATTCCTTTCCTCTACAATATACTCATTTTCCTGTATGAAAACAGATGAGCAACATTCGTTTATCACCTCTCCAATCTCCATTGGGTCCACACACAACTTCCGACTGTTTGACTGGCCGTATTCTTTCCCTAGTCACCCTTTTATTCCTCATGTACACATAGAAAGCTTTAGAGTTCTCCTTTATTTTACCTGCTAGACTGCTCATGTTCTCTGCTCGCTCTTCTTAACTCTCCATTTAAAGGCTTCTGCTTTAATCTGTAACTCTCCATCTCCTCATCTGAATTATCTCGTCTCAACTTCACATAAGCCTCCTTCTTCTTCTTAAAAAGAGATGTAATTACTTTAATAAACCATGGTTCCCTTACCATCTCACTTCGTCCCTGCCTGACAGGGACATACCTGTAAAGGACATGCAGTAACCGTTTCTTAAACATTTCGATTGTCCCCATCCCCTTCATTTTGCTACCCCATTCTATGCATCCTTAATCTTCCCCACTCACATTTTGCTTGCTCTTCCCCCATTTATAACTCTTGCCCACTGGCACGTACCTATCCCTTTCCATCGATCAACTAAATGTAATTGAATCATGGTCACTCTCTCCAAAGTGCTCACTTACCAGTAAATCAAACACCCTCATGTCGGCCCTCCTACGTACATTACCTAAAAACTGATCCATACAGCTGGCTTATGATCACCCATTCCCAGAAGGAAACCTGACTGCAAGTCAAAATCAGTGCAGTCTATTAAATGGTGAACACTACCTGCAGGCAACAGCCTCCCTTGGAGGAACATTGTGAAAAGCAGTCCTTTACAACAACAACAATAAAAAAGACTGATTCATCCCACACTGACCCAATGGTCAGGATCTTTATGGTTTGAAAAGTGATGTAATAATGAGAATGATAGTCTCAAATTAAGCATGAAATAACTGCATGACTTGGGGTACTTTAATTGTGGACTTAACATTAAATAAATTTCCCTGCTTTCAACGAATGCAGCAATCTACAATCTACTCGTTGTTTTTCTGATGCTGCCGTTAGCATGGAAAATTTCACACAATTCATACTTTCAAATGATTTATTAGCACCACCGTATGCAGTAAAAGCAAGCTGGCATTCCTCAGTAGGCTAGTGCCTGATGGATTGCAAAAAATAGGTGGAAAACAAAACTCACTTACACTCTTACTCTGTTTTTTTTTAACAAAATAATGAGGAGTTAAGCATTGATCTCACAAATGGCAGTTCTTAAATTTCATTTCTTTACTTTTTTCTATTCAACTGCAAGTACAGATATTTGCTTTCCTCTCATCGTTGCGAACCAATATTGACCAGATTCAAAATATTATCACAATTAAATTGTAAATACATTTGGAAAATCTGCCATACATTATGCCAGTAGAATGTTCGACACATTATTCAGGTGCATGATTTTAAGAAGCAAAGAAAGAATTCTTTCTCTTTTGGCATCAGAGGAACTGAACTCCCAAAATTATGTGTTAAATGCATTTAATTAATTTTTACCTAGACAGAATTAATCCTCTTGATCAATTGAAATCTCAACGAGTGTCCAGATATGACACAACTGCATGTCACAGAAAAACACAAACTATGTATTTGCATCTTATTTGGTTTCAGATTAAATAAACTCTGTCCTTTTTGGCAACCTACGCGAGGTCAATCTCAAAACAATGTTATCACAGTGACTTAAATCCATATTTATTACCTTTAAATTTTGTTTGTGCTGATTTGCTTTTCCACTCAATGCTGCCACCGATTCTCACTCACTTCCTTGTTAAGGGAAAGCAATAATGCTCTAGTTATTTATATGTCATCACATTTTAATCTAGTAAGACAATTAACATAAAAAAATCGATATTTTGAGGCCATGTTGACAAGCTCAGTAAGAACATTGATGTAATGTCCATGCTTAAATAACGAAAAGTAAAACTATTAAATGGCTGCAATACATTACTAAAATAAAGGCTACTAACTTTCAATATATTGCGTTCACCCTTTAAATGCATGAACTCTCTGTTCCTTCAACTCTCACACTATTTCTAATTCTTTCCATCTGTTCTGCCATGGAGATATCAGGCTGCTGGTTGTCTGACTCAGCTTTTCTTCGTAATCATTCCTTTAACTACCATTGGGTTAATTTGTATCACACAAATGTTTAGCTTTCCAGGTAATTTAACGTGGTAGCTGTCCACTTTAAGGATCCTCAATTCCCAAAAGAGATGACCAGAAATCTGGTGTTATGCTGTACCTCAGTGTCACTCAATGGGCATTCTGGGTATGTTCTGTCCCTAGCCTGCATCGCACTCTTCCTTCATTCCCCTAGACTTGTTCCCACTCCTTTCCTTTCCATGTATTGCATAGTGCAACAGAAGACAAGAAAGGATTCACTATGGAAGGATGTAGGAGTTGTTACAATGCCAGAAAAAAGAAAAAAAACACATAATCAAGCGCAGTAAATCGTAGTCACTTAATGGATGTGGTGAGAAACCAAAATTCCTGTGTTTTTTCAAACACATAAAACAGTTGGAACAAGTAAGCAATCAACAGGAATGGACGAAATCCTTCGAGCTGATATTAATATTTCAAGTAAAGCAGAATGGAGATGCTAACGTTAGTTATGCATTGGGAAAATCAATCAAAGTGTGCATATTCAGGTTTCAAAAATTAAGTTGCACAGGAACTTGCTTCGTTTTCCTTTAGTAGTCATAGTACTACAACATGTTAGTAGTGAACAGAAAGATTGCCTGAAAGACGGCAGGTTCTTTCCATATTTCAATTTCAGGAATTGGTTTGCAAATCTAGAGATTGTCAGGCATAGCATGTGGGAGAGCAGGGGAAAGTGGCCAGGGATTAAAATACCAGCTAAGGCCCAGTGTCAACTCCATTAAAACTGCAGTTTGTGGTTGAAAGTTAGTTCCCAGTCATGGTGATATTTAAAACTTTGCCAAAGACATGAGAGTTAGCTTCACGACGCCTCTGTGTTACATCAATGCACGTAATTCCTTTTGATGATTGTACAGTTGTTTTGCATCCATCATGGATGGAAATTATATCATTATTCTACCTCATTTTTCAATCAAAAGTCAAACAATACGTACAACAGTTACTTAACTAACACAAAATAGGAATGTTTTAACAGATCTGCATGCTGATACATGGTATACATTTGTTACTCTGTTTGCCTTACATTTTGCTCGCTACAATCTCAGAACAAAATCTACATCGTTTGAATTCATAGGAATAAAGCCTCTTAAGACTGTTCCATTGAATCACATCATGACCCATTTCGACCTCAACTCCATTTACTCATCCTTTATTCATTTACCATTCGTACACTGACACAACTAAAATGGCAAGTTTGGAATTTTGAGTTATAATCTTTACAGGTTTCAGTCGATGAAGGTTTTGTTAAAATATCTGTCTGCGGATTTCACACCGAACTTACAAAAGTTAAATTTGAAAAGTGTAGCTCCAGATATTTCTTCATCGAAGTTCTTAACAAAACTTAACAAAGCTGGTTTATTCCTAAGTGACCAAAGTTTCATGGTCATAGAGTCATAGAAATGTACAACATGGAAACAGACCTTTCAGTCCAACCCATAAGTATCTACCAGAATGCCCAAACTAATTTAGTCCGAGCGGCCAGCACCCCCCGCCCCCGAAATATCCCTCCAAACCCTTCCTATTCATATAGCCATCCTAACGCCTCTTAAATGTTGCAATTGTATAAGCCTCCACCACTTCCTCTGGCAGCTCATTCCATACAAGTACCATCCTCTGTGTGAAAAAGTTGCCCCTTAGGTCTCTTCTATATCTTTCCCCTCTCACAATAAACCTATGCCCTCTAGTTCTGGATTGCCCGACCCCAGGGAAAAGACTTTGCCTATTTACTGTATCCATGCCCATCATAATTTCGTAAACCTCTAGAAGGTTACCCCTCATCCTCAGACGCTCCAGAAGGCCTCAAAGATAAATTCGCCAATGTCGCACCAGAACAACGGTCGTGCTGTCATTATATAAAAGTGATTGTTTAACCTGAGGGTCAGGCGAGGGGGGAGGTTGAGAATGATAATCCTCCCTGGTAAGATTTACAAATCTTTCAACGAAACACATTTATGAATAAATATATAAATCTTGCATATCCTAGTAGCACCATCTCAACTTCTAAAGGGAGTAAACCATAGACGAGGTAAGGGAGAAAACGTTCATTCAGGGCAGGATTATCAAGAACAGTCTCTTTCATTAATCGAGAGACATAGGCAATGTCAGTCGGCCACCAAAAGCAGTCAGATTCTCAAAATTCATTACTCTCCAGGACGGATAACAAGTCATGATAAGTTAAATGGCTGATTAAATCCAGACCGTGGAGTTAGGATAACACAGGTAGGAAACTGTCGAGACAACAATTAGATGCCCGGTCATTCATTGCTCTTGCTGTCTGCATAAGTTGGTCAAAGCACTGGCCACATCACCCTCATTGTGCTCAGAGAAATGTGCGACTGTGGGAGCTGACTGCTGCCACTGATGTAAGGCTGATAACTACTCCTTTTCACAGGTGTCATGCAACACTGATGAGATTATTCAGATGTAGTTGGTAAAGATGCGTTTGAGTAAATGGATCTAAAGAGCAGGCAAAAGTTACATGTGAATTACAACATGAGTGATTGAGAGGGTGACTGAATGTCAGGACATGAGAACCAGTAGATCACTTGATTGGAGTTTGAGGTGTGTAAAGAAGTAAGGAGAGCTCATAGCTTTGCGAATCGAAATCGAAGTACAGAAACCACTCAGATGAAATATTGCAAGTTCTAAAAGAAAAATGAAAATATCATGAGAGTCAAAACAAAATTCAACATATGAAGAGAAAGACTGCCATCATCATGAAATGCTGGACCAATAAATATCAACTGCAGACTTCAGGACAATTGCGTGTGTCCATTATTTGCTTGTTCATTCAATATCATTTTACTCTTCGTTAGTATATCTAAAACTTCAAAATGCAAACAAAGCAAAATATAAACTCAACCTTGAGATAATTCACATCACTCAAAATGAAACTTTACATACCTTTCGATTACATATATACACAAAAATCTCGCACAACCTGGAAGCGCATCCTAAATTAATGTTGTCTCCCTTACCTCGACTGCAGATTACTTAAAAAGTGAGAAATCCACAATCGAGGTAAGGGAGACAAAAGTCATTCAAAAGGATAGGTTAGTCAAGAGCTGTCGCTAAGATTAATCCAGGGGCAGGAGCACTGTCAATTCACCACCCGAGGCAGTCAGGTTCTCGAAACCCATACCTCTGCAGGGCAGAGAGCGCGTCACGGCCAGCCCATTGGGTTACTGCAACCTGACAAGGGAATGGGGAGTAAACAGCTAGCAAAGTATCGGGACATCAGTTAGTCATCTGGTAACTGATTGCTCATGGTATCTGAAGAGACAGAATATATCAGTTCTCATTGTGCTCAGCATTCTGACAACTGAGAAATGTCTGACACTGGAAAAGTCTACAGCCATTGATGAAAAGCCAACAACTACTCATTTTCACAGGTGTTATGCAACATTGGTATCATCATCCACTTAGATATGGCAGTGATGGATAACAGAAAATGGATCAAAGGAGGAAGCAAATTTTATATACGACTTAAAAAATAAGAGAATGAGTTTGTGATTCAATGTAAGGATATGATGAATAGGACATCAGTGGATTGGAGGTTGTGGTGTGTGAAGAACTAATGAGCATTCGTACCTTAGTGACTCGCAGTTGCAGTACAGAAATCAATGTGACTTGGTGAGAGCATTCGGATGATAAATTTAAATTTCAAAAATTAAAAGTAAAACATCATGAAAGTCAAAACGAAATTCAGCGTGAAAAGTGAAAGTCACAGAGTCATAGAGTCACAGAGTCATCGACATGTACAGAATGGAAAGAGACCCTTCAGTCCAAAATGTCCACCGATGAGATATCCCAACCCAATCTAGTCCCAACTGTCAGAACACAGCCCATATCCCTCCAATCCCTTCCTATTCATATATCCATCCAAATGAATCTTAAATGTTGCAGTTGTACCAGCCTTCACCACATCCTCTGGCAGCTCATTCCATACACGTACCATCCTCTGCAGGAAAAGGTTGCCCCTTGGGCGTCTTTTATATATTTCCCCTCTCGCAATAAACCTATGCCCTCCAGTTCTGGACTCCCCGATCCCAAGGAAAAGACTTCGTCTATTTATCCTATCCATGCCCCTCATAATTTTGCAAACCTCTATAAGGTCACCCCTCAGCCTCCGACGCTCCATTGAAAACAGACCCACCCTGTTCAGTGTCTGCCTGTATTTCAGATCCTCCAACCCTGGCAACATTTTTCTAAATCATTTCTGAAACCTTTCAAGTTTCACAACATCGTTCCAATGGGATGTAAACCAGAATTGGACGCAATATTCCAAAACTGGCCTTACCAATGTCCTGTTCAGCCACAACATGACCTATCAACTCCTGTATACAATACTCTGACCAATAAATGAAAGCATATCAAATGTCTTCTTCACTATCCTATCTACCTGAGACTCCACTTTCAAGGAGTTATGAACCTGCACTCTTTCTTTAGCAACACTCCTCAGGACCTTACCATTAAGTGTATAAGTCCTGCTAAGATTTTCTTTCCCAAAATGCTGCGCCTCGCATTTATCTGAATTAAACTCCATCTGGCACTTCTCAGCCCATTGGCCCATTTGGGCCAGATCCTGTTGTAATCTGAGGTAACCCTCTTTGCTGTCCACGACGTCTCCAATTTTGGTGTCATCTGCAAACTTACTAATTGTCCTGCTTATGCTCGCATCCAAATCATTTTTGTAAAAGACAAGAAGTAGAGGACCCAGCACGATCCTTGTTGCACACCACTGGTCACAGGTCTCCAGTATGAAAAACAAGCCTACAACACCAGCCTCTGTCTTCTACCTTTGAGACAGTTATGCATCCAAATGGCTAGTTCTCCCTGTATTCCATGAGATCTAACCTTTCTAATCAGTCTCCTTTGGGGAACCTTGTCGACCGCCTTACTGAAGTTCATATAGATCATATCTACTGCTCTGCCCTCATCAATCATCTTAGTTACTTCTTCAAAAAACTCAATCAAGTTTGTGAGACATGATTTCCCACGCTCAAAGCCATGTTGACTATCCCTAATCAGTCCTTGCTTTTACAAATACATGTACATCCTTTTCCTCAGAATTCCCTCCAACAACTTGCCCAACATTGAGGTCAGGCTCACTGGTCCATAGGTCCCCTGACTTGTTTTTACCACCCTTCTTAAACAGTGGCTCCACGTTAGCCAACCTCCAGTCTTCTGGCACCTCAACTGTGGCTATTGATGATACAAATATCTCAGCAAGAGGCCCAGCAATCACTTCTCTAGCTTCCCACAGAGTTCTCGGATACACCTGGTCAGGTCCTGGGGATTTATCCACTTTTAACTGTTTCAAGACATCCAGCACTTCCTGCTCTGTAATCTGTACATTTTGAAAGATGACCCATCTATTTCCCTACAGTCGATATCTTCCATATCCTTTTCCACAGTAAATACTGATGCAAAGTGAGCGGCACGGTGGCACAGTGTTTAGCACTGCTGCTTCACAGCGCTAGAAAACCAGTTTCAATTCCTAACTCAGGCGAGTGACTGTGTGGAGTTTGCATGTTCTCTCCGTGTCTGCGTGGGTTTCATCCCACAGTCTAAAGTTGTGCAGGTCAGGTGAATTGACCATGTTTAAATTGCCTGTAGTGTTAGGTAGGGATGATTGGTAGGTCGGTGTGGACTTGTTGTGTCGAAGGGTCTGTTTCCACGCTATAAGTAATCAATTTTTTTTTAAAAAGTTCATTTAGTATCTCTCCCATTTTCTGTGGCTCGACACAAAGGCGCCCGTGCTGATCTTTGAGGGGTCCTATTTTCTCCCTAGTAACCCTTTTGTTCTTCACATGTTTGTAAAAACTCTTTGGATTCTCCTTAATATTATTTGCTAACGCTATCTCATGTCCCATTTTTGCCCTCCTGATTTCCCTCTTAAGTATACTCCTACTTGCTTTATACTCTTCTAAGGATTCATTCGATCTATCCTGTCTATACTTGACATATGCTTCCTTCTTTTTTCTTAACCAAACCCTCAATGTCTTAAGTCATCCAGTATTCTCTATACCTACCAGCCATCCCTTTCACCCTGACAGGAATATACTTTCTCTGGATTCTTGTTATCTCATTTCTGAAGGCTTCCCAGTTTCCAACCGTCCCTTTACTTGCGAACATCTGCCTCCAATCAGCTTTCGAAAGTTCTTGCAAATTACCGTCAAAATTGGTCTTTGTCCAATTTAGGACTTCTACTTTTTGATTTGGTCTGTCCTTTTCCATCACGATTTAAAAACGAATAAAATCATGCATGCTGGCCCCAAAATGCTCCCCCATTGACACTCCAGTCTCCTGCCCTGCCTTATTTCCCAAGAGTAGGTCAAGTTTTGCACCTTCTCTAGTAAGTACATCCACATTCTGAATCAGAAAATTGTTTTGTTCACACTTAAGAAATTCCTCTCCATCTCAAACTTAAACACTATGGCAGTCCCAGTCGATGTTTGGAAAGTTAAAATCCCCGACCATAACTATCCTGTTATTCTTACAGATAGCTGAGATCACCTTACAAGTTTGTTTCTCAATTTCCCTCTGACTATTAGGGCGTCTATAATGCAATCCCAATAAGGTGATCATCCCTTTCTTGTTTCTCAGTTCCACCCAAATAACTTCCCTGGATGTATTTCCGGTAATATCCTCCCTCAGCACAGCTGTAATGCTATCCCTTATGAAAAATGCCACTCCCCCTCCTCTCTTGCCTCCTGTTCTATCCTTCCTGAAGCATTTGTATCCTGGAATATTACGCTGCTCGTCCTGCCCTTCCCTGAGCCATGTTTCTGTAATCGCAATGATATCCCAGTCCAATGTTCTTAACGATGCCCTGAGTTCAGCTGCCTTCCCTGTTAGGCCGTTTGCATTGCTATAAATCCAGTTTAATTTATTAGTCCTAACTTGTTCCTGCCGGCCCTGCCTACCCTGACTGATTGTTTCACTTCTGATCTCAACTGTACCAGTCTCAGATTAATTTATTTCCTTATTATCTCCCTGTGTTCCTACACCTCCCCCCCCCCCCAAACCTTACTAGTTTAAATCCTCCCAATCAGTTCTAGCAAATTTCCCTGCCAGTATATTAGTCCCCTTCTAATTTAGGTGATATCCGTCCTTCTTGTACAGGTCACTTCTACCCCTAATGAGATTCCAATGATCCAAAATTGTGAATCATTCTCCCATCCACCAACCATGCTGTATCCTCCTATTCTTGCCTTCACTTGGTCCTGAGATCAAACTTGAATATTGGACCAAAAGGTATCAGCTGCTGAATTCAGTGAAATTGCTCGTGTCCATGATTTCCCTGATCTTTCAATATCATCTTGCTATTCCTTCAAACTCCTGAAAACTTAAACTGCCAACTGCGCAAACTGTGACTTCAGCATTGAAATACTTCAGGTCACTTAAAATGAAATGTATGAATGCTTCCATCTAAACTTATTTTTGAACAGTTAAATAAATCTTGCATATCCTGGAAGCAATATCTCAAGTTTAACAGGGCTAACCCAACTTCAAGTTCAGGGAGACAACGTTCATTCAAGAAAAGTTTGTCAACAGCACTCTCTGACATTAATCCAGGGCGAAGGGCACTGCCTGTTCGCCACCGAGACAGTCGGGTTCTCAGAAACCATAGATAAAAGCAAATTACTGCGGGTGCTTGTATCTGAAACCAAAAGAGAAAATGCTGGAAAATCTCAACAGGTCTGGCAGCATCTGTAAGGAGAGAAACGAGCTGACCGTTCGAGTCTAACTGACCCTTTATCAAAGCTTTTCCTCAGAGATTCTGCCAGACCTGCTGAAATTTTCCAGCATTTTCTCTTTTGGTCTCAGAACCCATAACTCTGCAGGACAGTGAGCTGGTCACAGTCAGCCCAGTAAGTCATTGAAAGCAGTCCGTGGAGTGGGGAGTAAACAGATGCAAACCTACACAAACATCAGTAAAATGTCAGGTCACTCATCGCTCGTGTTATCTGAAAAGAGTGACCACATCAGTGTTCATTGCGCTCAACATTATTACAACTAAGAAATGTATGACTATGGGGGCAGACTGCTGCCAGTAATGCAAGGCCGATGATTGCTTCTTTTCACAGGTGTCATGCAACACTGATGTTCTTGTCTATTGGGATGTGGCAGAGATGAGTGTCAGCAAATGGATCAGGAGAAATTACGCATGAATTAAAATAAGTGATTGAGCAAATGAATGAATATCGGGACATCAGAAACAGTATATCACTTGATTGTCCTTTGAGGTATGTAAAGAACTAAGGATAACGCATACCTTTCCGAATCAAAGTAGAAGTATAGAAATCACAGCAACTTGGTGAAATCACTCAGATGAAAGAAAGCACGTTTTAAAATAAGAGTGAATTCATTATGATAGTCAAAACGAAATTCAAAATGAAAAGAGAATGACTGCCATCAAACTTAAATACTGGATTTATAAGTATCAATTGCTGCCTTCAGTGCAATTGCATGTGTCTATTATTTGCTTGTTCTTTCGATATCATCTCGCTTTTCATTAGAAGATGTAAAACATTAAAATGTTAACTAAGCAAATTATAAATTCAGGCTTAAAATAATTTTGGTAACTGAAAATGAAACGTAACAAAGTGTTCACTTATGTATATGGACATAAGTCTGACACGCCCTGAATCACTATCTCAACTTGGTCATTCAGAAAAGGGTAGTCAAGAGCAATCGCTGAAATTAATCCAGTGGTAGGGACACTGTTAGTTCGCCATCTGATGCAGTCAGGTTCAGGACAGTGAGAGGGTCACGGTCAGCCCAGTAGGTGACTGAAACCAGGTCGAGGTTTGCGGAGAAAGAAGTTGAAAAACTGTAGAGATATCAGTCCGATATATGGTCAGCCATTGCTCACACTGTCTGTTTTGCTCGCTCAAGGGGTTGCTACATCAGTCTCATTGTGTCCAGCATTATTACAATTGAGAAATGTCTGACTCTGGGGGCAGACTATAGCTATTGATGCAAGGTCGACAAATAGTTCCATTAACAAGGTATCATGCAACACTGGTGTTATTATTTAGTCGGGTATGGCAGATATTAGTATCAGCAGATGGAACAGAGGAACAGGTAGAATTTATCAGTGAATCAAAATTTACTGAATGAGTGTGCGTCTGAAAGTAGGGATATGATTAACAGGATATCAGTGGATTGGAGTTTGTGGTCTTACCTTTCCGAATCAAAATAGAAATGCAAAAATCAGAGTGACTCGGTGAGATCACTCAAATGATGTATAGTTGATTTCTAAAAGTAAAACTAATGCATCACGAGAATATAACCAAAATTCAACATGACAAAAGAAAGTCTGTGATCAAACCTAATTACTGGACCAATACATATGTTGACTTCAGTGTAATTATATGTCTCCACAAACTTCCTTGTTCTGTCACTATCATCTTGTTCTTCCTTCAAAATCCAGAAACATTAAAATGCTAACGCAGCAAACTATGACTTCAGCATTCAGATGCTTCAAGTTGTTCAAAATGGAACTTCACAAAACTTTCACCTAAACATATTTATGAAATGATATGTAAATCTTGCACATCCTTGAAGCACTATCTCAAAGTCGGAAACCACAGTCGAGTTAAGGGAGAAAACGTTCAGTCAGGATAGGTCAGACAAGATATAAATCCTGTGGCAGGAGTCGATGAGTTGGCCACCCGAGGTTCTCCGAACACATACCCCTGCAGGACTATGCGCTGGTCAACGTCAATCTCGTGGGTGTCTGAAACCATTACATGGAGTGGAGAGTAACGAGTTGGGAAACTGTCAAGACATCTAGTAGATGACTGAAACCAGTCTGGGGACTGGGGAGCAAACAGCTGGGAAAATATAGAGACATCAGTTTGTCATCTGGTAACTGTTTGCTTTTTGTGTCTGAAGAGGCTGACCACACCAGTCCTCCTTGAGTTTAGTACTATGACAACCGAGAAATGTTTGCCATAGGAGACAGACTGCGATCAATGTGCTGGGCAGATATCTGCTCCTTTTCACAGATGTCCTGCAACAGTAGTGTTCTTGTCGAATTGGATATGGTCGTGATAAGTTTCAGCAAATTGGCCAAAGGAACAGAGAAAAGTTACGTGTGAATAAAAAAAAAGTGAATGAGTGTGCGAAAGAGTATATAGCTGGATTGTAAATTGAGGTGGTTGATGAACTAAGGATAGCTCATTATTTTCTGAAAAAAAAAGAAATCACAATGACTCGGTGAAATCACTCAGATGAGAAAAAAGCGAGTTCTGAACGAAAATTGATATCAAATCAGTGAAGTTCAATGAAAAAGTCACGGAGAATCAAAAGGAAATTCAACATGAAAAGAGAAAGACGGTTTTCAAAATTAAATACTGAACCAATAAATACAGGCTGCTGATTTCAGTTTAATTGCAAGTGTCCATGAGTTGCTTGTTCTTGTTATTTCAATATCTTCTTGCTCTTCATTAGAAGACGAAAATCTTAAAAATGTTTACTAACCAAGCTATGAATTTACCCTAAAGATTACTTATGGTCACTGAAAATAAAAACATCATGAGTCAAAACGAAAGTCAACATGAAAAGAGAAATGCGGCAATCAAACTGGACAAGTAAATATCAACTGCTGACCTCAGTGTAATTTCATGTGTACATGATTTTCTTGTTCTATCAATATTAGCTCGCTCTTCATTAGAAGATTTAAACCTTGAATCTGCTAACAAAGCAATCTCTGACTTCAGACTTGAGATAATTCAGGTCACTCAAAATGAAACACATAAAGCGCTTTCCCCCATATAAATCTATGAAAGAAGCTTGCACATCCTGGAAGCCCCATGTCAACTTCTAAAGGGGCTAATCCACAGTCGAGGTAAAACAGACGACGATTATTCACGATAAGTTCATCTAAAGCTGCCTGTAACATTAATTCAGCGACAGGGGCACTGTCTGGTCGTCACTCGAAGCAGTCAGGTTATCGGAATCCATAGCTTTGTAAGGCTGTAAGTGCGTCACGGTCAGCCCACTCAGTGACTGAAACCAGTCCGAGGAGTGGGCGAAAACAGCTGGGATTTTCGTTTTTGCATAAGTTTTTATTGTGCAAAAGGAAATAACGGCTTGAAATTCAGGGAAACAAAAAAATGATATTTTGAAAACAGCTCATATTACAATAGAGGAAGCAGGAGGTCTTAGACAATGTAAAGGTAGATAAATCTCTGGGATCTGATCCAGCGTGTCCCTGGACTTGGTTGGAAGTTGGGACAAAATTGCAGGATCACTTGCCGAAATGTGCATGTCACCCATAAATGCAGCTGAGGTTCCAATTAACTGTAGAGTGACCAATGTTATGCTATTGCTTAAGAAGGATGCAAGGACAAGCCTGGTAAGTGTCCACCTGGAAATCTGACTTCAATGCTCGGTAAGTTGTTGGAAGTGATTCTGAAATAAGTGATTTATATACACTTGGAGAAGGAAGGATTTCTAACGGATAGTCAGCATCATTTATGTGAGGGAAATCGTGATTCTTAAACTTGACTCCGTTTTTTGAGGAAGTAAACAAGAACATTTATGAGGGCAGAGCAGTAGACATTGTTTACTTGGACTTTAGTAAAGGTTCCACAGAGTAGACAATTAATCGACTTACATTACATGGAATTCAGGGTGAGCTTCTCAATTCAATACAAAATTGGTTTAATGGCAGGAAACAGAGTAATAGCGGAGGGATGTATTTTAGATTGGAGGCCTGTTACCCGTGCTGTCCCATAGAGTTGGTGATGGATCCATTTTTATTTGTCATTCCAATAAATGATTTAAATAAGAATATAGAAGATGTGGTTAGTACATTTGTGGATGACACCAAAATTGGTGGTATATTGGACAGTGAAGAAAGATACTTAAGTTTAATATGAGATTTTCATTAACTGGATCAACTGGCTGAAAAATGACAAATGGAATTTAATTTGGATATAAGTGTGATGTTGCGATTTGGTAAAAAACAAACAAAGGCTAAATGCTACGGTTAAATGGAATGCTTTGGGTCCTGTTATCGAACAGAGAGAACTCGATATTCAGGTACATAATTCTTTGAAAGTTTGTATCACATGTGTATAGAGTGGTTAAGAAGGTATTCAGCATGCTTGCCTTCAGTTGTATATTTGTTATGACGTTAAGTTAGGTTGTACATGACGTTGGTGAGGCCTTTTCTCGATTATGGCATTTAGTCCTGTTTTCTCTGTTTCATGCAGGATATTATTAAGCTGGAGAGGATTCAGAAGACATTTACTCAGACGTTGCTGGGAATGGAGGATTTTAATGATAACGAGAGGTCGGATTTCCTGCGACTTCGTACACTTGAGCGTAGGAGGTTGTGAGTCGGAAGGTGTGACGCTGTTAAAGCACAGCAGGTCAGGCACCATCTGAGGAACAGGAAAGAGGACGTTTCGAGCATAATCGCTTCAAAACTCTTACCTCCTACTCCTCCGATGCTGCCTGACCTGCTGTGCCTTTCCAGAAACACACATTTTGTCTCTGACTCTCCAGCATCTGCAGTCCTCACAGTCTCATAGGTGACCTTATAAAAATTTATGACATAATAAGGAGCATAGATTTGATGAATTGCATGTGTCTTTAAAGCAAGGGTGGGATATTTCAAGACAAGGCAACATATAACTAAAATAAGAGGAGAACGTTTTAATAAATTTGTGAGGGAATTCTTTGACAGAAAGTGATTTGTCCGTGGAATGAACAGTCAGATTAAGGGACATATGTGAGTCGAGTTAAATTATTCGTAAAATATTTAGATACATGTATGATAAGAAATGTTTGGAGGGATTATGCCCGAAACATCGATTCTCCTGCTCATTGGATGCTGCCTGACCTACTGCGCTTTTCCAGCAACACATTTTTCAGCTCTGATCTCCAGCATCTGCAGTCCTCACTTTCTCCTCCTTTCTTCGTCAAGGCATTGATTACAAGGTCAAGGTGTTGTTGGAGCTATATACAGTACATTAGATCGCCAGAGCTGTATTACTGTCAGCAGTTCTGGTTGACACACAAAGAAAGGAAATGATTACACTGGAAGGTATGAAGAAGAGTTTTACCACGATATTATTTGGACTAGACCGACTCAATTGTGAAGAAAGACTGGACAAGTTCGTTTTATCTTTCCTTCGAGCAGAGAAGGCTGAGGGTCGGGGTGAAGGTGGAATCTGACTGACATATCCAAAGTTCTGAAGGTAGATAGGGAGAAGCCTTTCTTCTTGGGAGATGTGTCAATAATGAGAGAGCACAGCTTAAATGTATGATCAGCTGATTTAGAGAGAATTTGAGGAATTGTTCTTTCCGCCCAAATGGTTGTGCATATGGATTGCACAATTGATTCTGCATAAGAATGAGATTATCTGAGCAATTGTTATAGCGGCGGGGGGGGGGGGGGAGGGTGTGTTTGCTTTAATTTGTCAAATATAGACTGAAGATACAAAATTCAAATACTCTACATGGGACAGTTTTTGTCCAATGTTTGCAGGAAGGTTTCCTGACACAATATGTGGATAAGTCAACAAGAGGCGAAGCCACATTGGATTTGGCACTGGGTAATGAGCCTGGCCATGTGTTGGATTTCGAGGTCGGTGATCACATCAGTGATAGTGAACACAATTTGGTTATGTTTACTGGAGAAATGGGAATGGATAGGTATATACCGCTGGGCAAGAATTCTATCTTGGCAAAAGGCAATAATGATGCGATTAGACCAGATTTTGGATACAGAGGATGAGAATGAATCTGCCAGGGATGGTCAGAATTGAAATGTGGAGCTTATTCATGGAACAGCTACTGAGGGTCCTTGATAAGTATGTACTGTCAGGCACGGAGGAACTGGTCGAGGTGCTTTTTTTGTTAACTAAACAAGTTGAATATCTTGTCAAACGAAGAAGAAGGCTTCTGTTAGGATGAAATTTGAAGGCTCAGTTAGGACACTTGAGAGTTACAAGTTAGCCAGGAAAGACCGAAAGAGAGGACTAAGAAGAGCCAGGAGGGGACATGAGAAGTCGTTGGCAGTTAGAATCAAAGAAAAAGCTAAAGCTTTCTATTGGTATATCGGGAATAAAAGAATGACTAGAATAATATTAGGGCCAATCATGGACAATAGTGGCAAGTTGTGCATGGAGTCCGAGGAGATAGCAGAAACGTTAAATGAATATTTTTCGTCGATATTCACACAGGGAAAAGACAATGCTGTCGAGGCAAATACTGAAATGCAGGCTATCAGACGAATCAGGATTCAGGTTGACAAAGGGGCATTATTAGCAATTCTGGAAAGTGTGAAAATAGATTATTCCCCTGGGCCAGATGGGATTTATCCTCGGATTCTCTGTGAAGCCAGGAAGGAAATTGCAGCGCGTTTGGTTTTGATCTTTATGTCGTCGTTGTCTACAGGAATACTGCCAGAAGACGTGAGGATAACAAATATTGTCCTCTTGTTCAAAAAGGGGAGTAGGGGCAATCTTGGTTATTATCGACCTGTGAGCCTTACTTCAGTTGTAAGTAAAGTGTTGGAAAAAGATTATAAGAGATAAGATTTGTGATCATGTCGAAAACAGTAAGTTGATATGGGAAAGTCAACACGGTTTTGTGAAGGTTAGGTCGTGCCTCACAAAACCGAGTGATTTCTTTGAGCAAGTGATCAAACAGGTGGTGAATGTAAACGGTTGATATGGTGTATATGGATTTTTGTAAGGTGTCTGATATTTTCCCCACGTAGTCTATTGCACAAGATTGGGATTGAGGGTGCTTTAGCGGTTTGGATCGGAAATTGGTAAGCTGAAAAAAGACAGAAGCTGCTGGTTGATGGGAAATGTTCATTCTGAGGATTAGTTTTGTGTACGTTGCTGTTTGTCATTTTTGTAAGTGAACTGTTTGAGGACGTAGAAGGGTGGATTAGTAAATTTGCAGTTGACACTAAGGTCGGTGAAGTTGTGGATAGTGACAAAGGATGTTCGGGGTTCCCGTGCGACATAGATAAGCTGCAGAGCTGGGCTGAAAGGTGGAAAATGGAGTTTAATGAGGAAAAGTGTAAGGTGATTCACCTTGGAAGGAACAACAGGAATAAAGTGTACTGGGCAAATTGTAAGATTCTTTGAAATGTAGATGAGCACAGCGATCTCGGTGTTCATGTATGTAGGTTCCTGAAAGTTGCACCCAGGTTTATAGGGTTGTTAAGAATGCATAAGGTGTGTTAGGTTTTATTAGTAGATGGATTAAATTTCGGAGCCACGAGGTCATGTTACAGTTGTACAAAACTCTAGTGCGGCCACACTTGCATTATTGCATCCAGCTATGGTAACAGCATTATGGGAATGATGTGGAAGCTTTGAAAAGGGTTCAGGGGCGACATACGAGGATGTTGTCTGGTATGGAGGGCAGGTCTTCTGAGGAAAGGCTGAGAGTCTTGAGGCTGTTTTCGAGGGAAGATGGTTGAGAAGTGACTTAACTGAGACATATATGATCATCAGAGGGTTTGGTAGGGTGGACAGTGAGAGCCATTTTCCTCTATTGGTGATGGATAGCACGAGGGGTCATAGCTTTCAATTGAGTGTTGATAGTTATAGGACAGATATCAGAGGTAGTTTCTTTACTCAGAGAGTAGTAGGAGCGTGGAATGACCTGCCTGCAACAGTAGTAGACTCGTCAACTTCTAGGGCATTTAAGTGATCATTGGAGGGGCATATGAATGAAAATGGAATAATGTAGGACAGATAGGCTTCAGATTGGTTCCATGCATCAGTGCAACATTGAGGTCCAAAGGGCCTGTCCTGCACTGTAATGTTCTATATTCTATATTTGAACTCACTGTCTGACAGGGTGGTGGAAGCAGATACTTTCAAACCATTGGATAACTATTTAGTTGAGCACTTGAAATACCATAGCTCACAAAGCTCCGAGTGAAGTAGATCATAGATCCCTAAAGTGTAGAAGAAGACCGTCGAGTGCATACTGACCCTCTGAACAGCATGTCATCCAGACCCACACCCCTATCCTATTACCGTAACCCGACGTTTACCACTGCCTGCCCATTTAGCCTATATATCTCTCGACAATATGTGGCAATTTCGCCCAGCCATTCCACCTACCTGGGACATTTTAGACGGTGAGAGAAAACGCTCACAGACACAGGGAGAAAGTGCAAACTCTGCAAAGTCAGTCACCCAAGGGTGGAATTTAACCTAGATCCCTGAAAATGTGAGGCTGCATTGTGAAGCATCGAACGACCATGCTGCCAATTACTAGAAAGTGCTATCGCATAGATGGATGTTTCATGACTGATATGACACGATGTACCATTGAAAATCAAGACAGAACTGATGATTAACAAGTTGATTTCCACATGCAGGCATTTTGGGTGAATCAACAAGTTGAAAATCTCATAAACCTTGTTTTTGTTGATATGGTGTTTTATTTATTCGATGTGACAGGAAAGTCTGCTGTAATCTTTCGAAATAGTAGGCAAAGGCAGTCACTGATGGTAGCAGGGATCATCCTTTTCGCTCAAATGCACTTGACCAAATAGGCAGTTGTTGGGACTTGGAATTGATTGATATCATGTACTTTTGCTTAAAATAAAATTAAAATCTGAATTGTTGTTCATGCTCCTGTTGTTCATATTCATAATTTACCATTTGACATTGTGAAAGTTCGAAAGGAAATCACTTGGTTCAGGAAAATGTGTCTTTCTAATAGTTTTGGGAAAGCATCTTGATCGTATTGAAGTGAAGATTTCCATGAAAAATTGGGTAACTTAAATGAGCCAATCTCTTTGTGAATCTGTTACTTTAACAGACATGTCCTCAAAATTAAACCCCAGTCAAGTCGTTCTAAAGTACTGTTCTAACATCAAATAAAGATGGGAATTTCCTTGCAGTTGAAGAGACTTATAACAGCTTGACCTAAATATGCAAGCAAAACGTAAACAATATGTACAGAAGCAGAATCCAGCTGCTCTCACCTCATTGGATCGAAACGTTCTAGCCTAAATATCAATGGCACAAAGCAACATCATGGATACCATTCCCGTACTGTGTACTCCTTTTCTAAATTATGAAACATGCGTAAAATAATGTTTCATTAGAAATCCCTTGGACCACATGGTCAATCTATCGGTATTTCTTCTTTCGCAGGAGAACCATTTGGTCTACCCCAGCTACAGTTTTGCTTTATTTGCAATGTTATGTCTATATACCTTTCCTTGTTTTGATCGTACCACATCTCGAAGTAGTTTGGCGTCACCTCGTTAATAGTGTTTGCAATCACAACGTTAACCTGTTTGTAGTCATCATGAGATGCATTGATTGGAATTCCTTCCTCAAGCTTGTGCTTGAATATGCAATGACATGCCACTCGGGGAACATCTCAGATATGTCTCAATGGTGACATGCCAGAAAGTCTTTCAGAACAGTATCACTGTTCCAAGATTTTAGCAAAATCTGTGACTTGACAAATATCGTCCAATTCTTTATTTCTACGCTAATGCCCTTAAATACGTTCTTCACTCAGAGTAGCAATTCATTCTGCGATGCTGATTTCATTATCATGTGATTAACTAGGCACACAGAAAGTCACTGCACCCTGTTTACATTAACTTTAGGAAAGAAATAAAACACGATTGTAAGAAATGATAAAGACTAAACAGATATACCAGAGTAAACAAATACAGGAGCAAATAATAATTTGGCATCCAATGTATGTGACAGGGATAATTGATTTTCGCAGGTGAAAACTGAATGGTAATAACATATCTTGAATTCAGAATTCTGGATCCAATACCACAGGCACAAAATGTTTATATTTTTGACTTCAATTTAGATCTCTAAAAAAGAAACAGTACTTTGTGTTGTAAAGACTCATGGTCACAACAAAGAGAGTTTAAATTCAAAAACTGCATAATATTGATTATCAAACTTCTTTTTATAGAGGATTGAAATCACTTTGTCAAAAAGAAGAAGTCGAATTGCTTTGGTAAAACTGGCTGAACTGAAACTCTATTTCCTTACAAAAATAGTTGCAAATAATACAAAGGAGTATTTTAAAATACAGTGACATAGGACGTTGAAACAACAATGCAATGCAATTTACACACACCAGTGTATTGGCAATTTTGAACTGAAAGATTTTGAAAGCGTACAAATCATAGTTGTCCCGCATGCTAACTGAGAGCTGGAAGTCTTCGTGGGCTCCAGTGAACGATACAACCAATCCCAGTCTTGCTATTGCATGGTAAGTTTCAAACTCTCCAAATGCAAAATTTTGAATACGGTAAAGATACAGAACGTTACAAACTGAAGTACTGTGTGGTGGAATTACGAACTTGTTCAATGTTCATGCTTTAGATTATGAAATCAGAGACTGGTTTCCTGTACATGTCAACTTAAGAATGGAAGATCAACTTGAATTTAGACAGTTGCACCTCATCAAAGACCCAAGAATCTTCACAGGGGCGCTAGAATCAGCATGTTATCTTCAAAGGTGTTCTGTAATAATTCTGCATCATGGAAAAACAAATGTAGAAAAACTAACATTTCACAATGGTTTTCAAAGGCAGGAGTTCGTAGATGAGATTGAATAGTATATACACTTTGCACTGTGGTGTTTAGCTCATGTGGCGATTTGGTTATTCTGTGGTGAATAATAATGCCAACACTGTACTTTTGGTTCGCCTTCTGGCCAATATATACTTATAAATGGACTAACTCCAATGGAGCATATTGGAAAAGCCAAGGCTACCAATAACTCATCTTCACATTCTGTCCTGCAGACCCATTATTTTATCGGTATTGGAGGCATTCAGGCAAAGTTCTCTAGACTGAACCAGTATATGGCAAGATTTTCTTATCAGCAGAAGTCTGGCCTTTGTTCATTGGCGTTTAGAGAAATGAGAAGCAGCCTATTGAAGCAATCAAGGTTCTTTGGAGGTTTCAGAGGGTTGATTCTGCGAAATTGCATTAAGGTGGCATTATTTCAAATGAGGTATTTCTTTTGCCCTGAAATGCATTTTTACTCAGTATGAAATAGCCACTTAAATGTCTGCGATTGTATTTCCAAAATGTCCGTTAACCCGATATTCCAGGTCTCTTTATTCAGCTATGCCTCTGTATGAATCTAAGTCCCTGTATTTAGGTTCAAATAATAATTTTGGACCCTTTGTGTCTACAATGATCTTAACCTGAAATTCAATCACGTCATGATCGCAGCTTCTGCAGTGAACCTTGATTACAAGAGGATTAATTGATCCATTTTTTTGTCTGTTGCTAAGTTTCTAATATCCTTCCCTACTGTTGACTTCAGTTCATAATGCGCCAATAAAATGTTCTGCAACTTATAAGTCAGTCAAGATCACTCCTGTTTATTTCCCAAACACGCCATCTCATGAAGGGTCTATCATTACCAAACCTATAGAACACTTTCCAAAATGATGCATTCCCTGAACTTTTCTTAATTCTATTTAAAAGTATTCTATGCCTGGATACTTAGAATGACTGACTAATCTGTGCTCAACTACTTGGCTGCTTTGTTCATCGTATGCATGTTAGTTAATTAATGCCCAAGCCAAAATAAAGACAGATTTTGCTATGGTGGGTTGGATGGGTTGGGTGGGGTGGGGGTGGAGCTCAGCAGGTCTGGCATCATCTGTAAAGAGAAAACAGAGTTGCCGTTTCGCGTCCAGTGATCATTATTCATATTTCCGGTTGTTTTCTGATTTTCAGTGTGCATAATTTTACCATTTTTTTTGTTCAGTGAATTAATACCTGAGTGTGTTCTATTCGTAATTATACATGTGTTTTCCTCAGTTAATGGACAGTTCATCAGTCTCATTGGTTGTGATCAATCCCTCAGAGGGATTTTGTTTTTTCTTTATTTCTACATTCACGTGATTTGAGGTGTGTTGGCTCAACCAGAATATGCTATTCATTACTTGCGACCTTGCAGGTAGTTGGTCAGCTGCTTGAATAAATCCATGCAGGCCAGTTGCAGTCGTTTCCTCGACATTACTGATAGAAAGACGTGTCAGAGTGTGGGCATAGATACAACCATTACGCGTGGGGACACGACCCACCTTGGATATGGCAGGTACTCATGTATCTCAGCGAACATTGTCTATCTTATGCGTCGCTGGAAAGGATGCCCGGAGGCATGGTACATTGGGGAAACCGAGCAAAGGCTACGACAGCGGATGAATGGGCACCACACAACAATCAACAGATAGGACTGTTCCCTCCCAGTTGGGGAACAATTCAGTTGCCCAGGACATTCAGCCTCGGACCTTCGGGTGACCATCCTACGAGGCGGACTTCAGGACAAGCAGCAGCGAAAAGTGGCCGAACAGAGGCTGATAGCTAAGTTCGGTAGGGAGCGCCTCAACTGGGACCTTGGGTTCATGTCATTTCAGGTGACCACCATTTCACTGTAAACACACACCATCCTACAACTCGCACACACACACAGGCACTCCTATACACACATACAAGCGGACACACATATACACAGACGCGAACACAGACACCTACACACGCACTTACAGACGTACACACTCCCACACTCTCACATGAACCCCCTCACAGACTAAAGACACTCTGCACTCATTACACGCACATACACTTTCTCACACTCACAACCCCCAGCCCAGACAGACACACAAACACAGACAGACGAAGACCCACATATACATATATATATACATAGTGTGGGGTGAATTTGTACTTGCAGGGTACATTTTACTTTACTCAAAAACTGCATGCATTCATGTAGACCTCTGAGCTCAGAAACTGCATGAATTCATGCAAATGGGCGGCACGGTGGCACAGTGGTTAGCACTGCTGCCTCACAGCGTCAGAGAACCGCGTTCAATTCCCGCCTCAAGTGACTGACTGTTTGGAGTTTTCACATTATCCCCGTGTCTGCGTGGGTTTCCTCCCACTGTCCAAAAATGTGTCAGTTAGGTGAATGGGCCATGCTAAATCGGCTGTAGTGTTAGGTGATGGGATAAATATAGGGAAATGCATCTGGGTGGGTGGCGGGTCAGTGTGGACTTGTTGGGCTGAAGGGCTTGTTTCCACACTGTAAGTAATCTAATCAAAAGAAACCTCAGTTATCTCAATCTTTGGTTTGAATCAATCTTAACATCATGGCATAGAGAACATAGGGGGCTAACACCTTCAATATATGGTCTAGCTGTCACCATTGTTAACAGCTAACCTGAGAATGCAACTTTTTAAAAAAAGGTTTAGTGATTTACATATGAAAGAAGAGAAATTATCAAGATATTCTAACAGATGAAAGGCTTAAAATACAATCAATTTTTCAATGTATAATTTCAGTTACATCACACTGTACAATTTTACTATGAATTCTGTATGTTAGGATGGAGCCCTCCACTCTCACCTAATGAAGGAGCGACACTCCGAAAGCTGGTGTGTTTCCAATTAAACCTGTTGAAATATAACCTGCTGTTGTGTGATTTTTAACTTTGATAGAAAGACGGTTTCAATGATTTTGATGCAATAGAGTGAAGTTATGATATATTTCCGAAACAGACTGGCGTTTATCTTCAAGATATTTTGAAGGTGATAGTGTGTCTTTCCTTTTGCCACCCTTGGTCAGTGCTCCAGCGAATGTTATATATAATACACGGTACAGATGTCTGAATTGGTTTCGGAGTGAATGTTTATGGTTTTCATTGTGCTACCATTCATTAGATGCAAACATTTATGCCTTGGAGTTGGTGATTACATGATATTTGTGAGAATAATTCTTGCCCGTTATTAGCTGGAGACGAACAAATGGAGTGAAGCCTCCTGAGTGTTAAATTGCTCTAAACCAGGAAAGTGGATGCTCTTCCATCATCGTTGTGCATTATAGATTTGTAGACACTGTGTGCATCCAGAATAATTAACTCATCACACAATGTGTATCGCATCATCTGAGTGCATAACCATCAAGATTTAGGCAATACTTGCCCCAAATTGTTGATGGTGCGAGATTAAATGTTAGCA
Source organism: Chiloscyllium punctatum (assembly GCF_047496795.1). Classification (NCBI taxonomy): domain Eukaryota; kingdom Metazoa; phylum Chordata; class Chondrichthyes; order Orectolobiformes; family Hemiscylliidae; genus Chiloscyllium; species Chiloscyllium punctatum. The sequence continues at coordinate 41,401,022 of NC_092768.1, read as the reverse complement.
ATAACATTTTACATCAAGGGAAAATTGTTCATAGAATCAATAAATCATCGAATCATGCAGCACAGAAGATCTTTGGGGCCCATGAGTCTTAAGCGCCAACAGTGCACTGAGTTAAGGACCAGCCCACACCCCTCAAATCATTTGAAGAAAGTTGCCCAGACCTTAACTTTGCTAATTGTTTTAAGCAGGTATGTCGCAGATATGACAGGAGGGATGCAGTTGGTCAACCACGTAGTTTTAAGCAAAACAGAATTTATTTACAGGTTTGTCCAATGAAACACAATTTTTTTTAAAATATACGGAATACCTTAACCTAACTGAAAATCCAATCAGCATTCCAAATTAATGATGCTGTTCCAAATACTTAAAACAAGCCCCATAAAAACCCATTGGCAGAAAGGTAAAATCAAATATAGGTTCTTACAGGAGAGAAGGTAGAGAGTGTGTACCAGGATGGACCTGCTTTGTCGGGTTCAGCAGCATCAGCACAAGACTGTGGTAAAACCAAACCAAACCAAACAAAAGTTGAACTGGGAGAACTGGCCACTACACTTTCAATGTAAAAGTTACTTCTTTTTTTAAACTTGAAAGCGTTCTTCCCGCGGCAGTATCTGTTAGCTATAATCAACTTAGCCTTAAAACTCTTCAAGTTAGTGTTTTCAGAATCTGTGTCTTTTACAATCTCGATCAAAGAAAATCTGAGGATAGCATAACATTGTTAAAAGAGTGGAATTTCATAGCTGCTGCTAATATTGCTACTACATTCTTGCACAACGTCCATAATTTAGAATGTTATGATACTTCAAGTATTCATCAAAGTGCTTCGAAAAAGTCGTGAAGTTAGGCACATTAACTAGCCTTCCATGCAATATATTCAAGACCCAAACCACACTTAATACGAAAGAAAGCCTTCAAATTCCCCCTACAATTTCTGCCTGTTACCTTGAAGGTTTGTCACCTTGTTCTTGACCCTTGGACAAAATGAGAGGGGTGTGGAAGCAGTTTTTAATTCATGATATCCATGACGTGGATAATCTACATGCCCCTATTAGTTCCCCCACAAACGTCTGTGTTCAAGGGAAAACAGCACGAGCTTATCCAGTAACTCTTCTCAACTGAAACGCTCCATCCCATTGTAATATCCCGCTGAATCTTCTCTGAACGCTCTCAGTTGTAGTCCCATCCTTCCTGTGGTGATGAGAACTTGACACGGTACCATAGCTGTGGCTGAAACAAAGTCCCATGCAGCTCCATCATACATTTTCCTTTTATAATATTTAATGGTTTGATATAGACAATCTGTTCCTGGAGATGACAATCATGCCGTACTAGTCTTATCAGAGTGGCACTAGTCAATTTTTAGCATAAATGTTCTGTATTCCAGTATTGTGGATGATGAGAATCAAACTGTTGTAATACTTAAGAGATTGAGTATGGTTACACATCGTTAGGCAAAGATATGTAGATATTCCTTTTGATGGGTCGTTCATGAAGCAGTTCCAAATGTTTGGGCCTGAGACCACCTGAGGAGTTCCTGCACTGATCTCCTCTGACTGAGATCAAGTGCTGCCTTAACGTCAAGGCAGACATCCCGAAACGTCGATTTTCCTGCTCCTTAGATGCTGCCTAACCTGCTATGCTTGTCCAGCATCACTGTAATCGAGACTCTGATCTCCAGTATCTGCAGTATATTCCATGCTTATGTCACTCTTGCATTTCAGAATCACCAGGTTATAGCCGTTGTGTTGGTTAACATTTAATCTTCCGAATTTTGACATTCAGTATTTATCTGTATGTCAACCACCTGAAAATGATCAGTTGTCAAACACCCTATATTTCTATTATGATGCCTCGTTTGTCTACTGCAGCAAATTTCGCAGCATTTTGTTCATTACTAATTCAAATTTAAGGACAGTTGTTTTTCAAAGGGCATGTTAGATCCAAATGCTTGTTAGCTGCAGCTTATGCATTGTTTTGAAATAACATGTTATTTGAAATGGTTGTCGTTAAAGATTCACCTTTAGAGTTTAAAATGCTATTATAAACACTCTTCGTTTGACCTATTTTATGTGTTGTGTGAGTTATATTTTCCAAGTACTTCAGTTAAAATAATTTATTCTGCCTAATTTTATACTTATTTCCAAATTAAACCCAGTGTCATTTTAATAATAGTCACAATTATTCTATTTGTAGAGAAATTAAACTTATACGTTTTTTTGATATTTTACCTTGAGTAAGTTGTAAGCAGTAATATAAATATTAAGAGCGAGTAATGCTGTGATTTACAGAGAAAAAGCTTTGCTCTTTCTTTTCGTCAGTGAGGTGACTTGAAGGATGTAAAAATTCTGGAGTGTAATAGAACACCACAGACGGGGTGCATAAACGTTAAGAATTGCGTAATTGAATTGATATATTATTTCGGGCATCCACATCTCAGAGTGCAGTCCTGCCAAGGTTTTCAAATATTGAGCTAAAATGCTACATGAATGCAGCAGCATTCAATGAAGTAGATTACCAATATTAAAAATACAAGGATCGATTGGACATACTGTTTTTAAATAATCAAGCTATCGTAGGGCGATTAAAAGACTAAACATCTTGGTGGGTTCACGATCTTTCAGAATGTGATAAGTATTTTTCACTGACTGTAATTTTATAATATAAGATGCAGCTATTGTTACAGGGATGAAGACTGTACTTCTACACGGCTTGTTTGTTAAAATGAAAACGATGTTGCAATGCCAAAGTCCCCACAGACTCCACAGTGTATAAATTAAGGTCTCAACCAGTGTTTAAGTCTGAGAGGTAGCTTGCTTCACAAAATGGTAGATTGACACATACAGAAAATGTTTTACAGTATCCGGAAAATATACTACCTAATTGTTGCCATTATTGGTGTTCCTGGTAAGTGCCTGTAATTGCTTCTACTGTCTAAACATTTGTTTTTCCTAGTGGCTCGTTTACTGCTGTAACTCTAAGTTTTCTGCGCTGGTCAGTCTTGACTAATATACATATACAAGGTATGTCCTACGGTTTGATAAGACAACAATTGCGGTTTGCAGTACAGGTTAGTTGCCTCAAACGAATCTTTGGCTGTGGCACAGTCTCTCTGAGTTTCAAGAATTCTTCTGTCATACAAAATTGCATCCTTTCTAAATAGTCCGCATATCAGATAACTGCCTGAGAATTGATGTTCATGTAAATATAGTTCCTTATAAGATTATAATGAATGGAGCTGGAGAAGAACCCTCGCGTCACTGAGTATTGGGAATATCTAACTCTGTAAAATTGTAACGTGCTCAGAATGCATTGCTTCACCTTCCGAAATCAAACAAAGAATTACTGGTACTTCACTAAATCTTCTTCCTGGACATCTGATGTCACCATTCCATGCAACAAACAAAAGCGAGGGAATATCTTTGTTGACAGATGATGACATTTTGTGGTAAATTGAAGAATTTTGATAACAATTAATATTGAGTTAGTTGCTAATAATCTGTAGCAAGATCAATAAATGTTATGTTTAGTAATAGGTAACTAACTAGTAATAGGTAACTAGTAATAGGTGATTTCATTTAAATTGCTGTGTAAATACTTATTCTTATTTTAAGTATATTAGCTTTAATTAATTTGTTGGTTTGGCGGTTCTTAAAACCCAAACTGTAACTTAACTGTAAGGAAGCATCAGATTTGGATATTGTCTTTTCATGGTCTGTCTGATACATGCAGAATTTTGTCTTTAAACGCTAATAATGGAACTAATTAGTCTATGGTCATCCAGACGATATAACGTCTCTTCCTCATCTTTGATGATGTATCGATTTGAAAACAACTCAATGTTGTGTGTTAATCCATTGGCTTTAAACAATTCAATATATGAACAGTGTATTTTTTCACACACGAAACAAGACCCCATTTAAGATGGCAGAGTCTGAAATGCGATTTTTTTTTGTTTAACGTTGAGTATGTGCCTGCTTTATTGTGACGACGTTATGAATGCGAGCACAGTGCAGCTCCATAGACAAGTTTTCACCGTTCTGAAAGATTGATAGCCAGATCCTCCCAGTGATTTGTCAATGCCACGGGATTTCATCAAGGAATGATTATGTGCGTTGCTCAGTGCTTTCCAACTCTCCCCCGATAATGCTGATTACTTTTGAAGTGACACATCAAACACTTGCAGAAGAGGTGCATTTGAGCCATTCCAGCAATGGTAAAACAATCGAAGATGATTGCGTGGGTCATAGACCTAAATGCTTGGCTTCAAGAAGGACATCATGTGCTGATCCGTTGAGTCTGGACTATATGATACATGCTGTCCGAATGGGATTTGTAGAACAATCGTCATTTGGCACAAAAGCAATGCAATGACAAGTTTTATGAGCTAAGACTTTTGTTGACGATAGGAAGTCAGTCCTGTCAATGAATCACTAATGTCATTTGCAGAAACCTGAATTAATTACGTCCAGTGTTTCACGTCGTCAAATACCTGTATGCTTTTTCCCAACATTGTGTAATAAGGTATGGGAAAGTATCAATATATTTCAATTTCTCCCCACTTTTATTTTCAATGATACCTGCCTTTATGCCATTGAGAACTGTTTTGATAACGAAGTACATGAATGCACATGTCAATTTATAGAACTTATTAATCAGCTTTGGTTCCTTAAAAACATCATCAGTTTCTATTAAATAAATAAAAACCTTCTGCACTTCAGCCATGAAAGTTCTGTCAACTGATTTATAATTATTTGGACATGCTGCACGTTTTAAATTTTTAACACAGGCGTCAGACTTGTTTTTCTTATTTTATTTTCATCAGTTTACAAATTTGTCTTTTATACTCACATGCATGGATTCATTCAATTTGAATTAAAAGTATTATTCCCACTGTTGTTCATCTGTCATCTATTTTCGCCACTCTATTTTATATCACTACAATCGTTTGATGTATTAATATGTTTGCTGGTTTAAATTTCATTTCTCGACTTCATTGCTTTATTTGGAACCTCAATTTTCATTCATTTTCTATTATGAATTCAGCCATTAATGCTCACAATGAGGGTGCAAATTTCGTTGCCTTTTCCATAAAGCTGTAGAAGTTTATTTGCATTTTTATCGTTTCTATCAATTCTTTTCTACTGCAAGATCCAGCATTTCAGCGAATCCGTTAAAGTCACAGTGAATCATAGAATACCGGCAGGCATCAATTTCCACTTGCATCCTATTCTGGATTCATAATCCGCATCTCACTCTGTGCTATTTAACCTTCTGTTCAACTTCAATCTTCAGCTCAACAAAGGAGGAGAATGATGTGGTTATATTGAGTCTTCAAGCTTAACTTTACTGAATATGTTCGTAATTCTAATTATTGTGGATCAAAACTTGGTTCCAGTTTTCTCAGCTAACCGTTGGTGAGAATGAAAGTTGTTCACCTCAAATCTTCTAAACTGGATTAATCAAATGTACTGGATCTGAACAGTAAAAATGTTGTGATTGCTTGAATTTGAAATCATGGTTTGCTTGTTCAAAATTGTAATGTCTGTCACAACTCAAATCAAAACGATTATGGTTGATTAATATCAGTCCTTTTTGTCTTGTTTGCAGTTAATTTAATGGCGATTATAATATTGTCCCGGAACAAATGCGGTCTCTCCACCTGCACCACCCGTTATCTCGTGGCCATGGCTGTTGCAGATCTGATGGTGATAATTGCTGAGGTCCTACTTTGGCGAATTAGCTATTATTTTTTCCCAGGATCGTTTCTGGAAATCACTTTTGTATGCAGCACTATCTTCTTCCTTGGTTGTGCAGCCACTGACTGTTCTGTCTGGTTCACGGTTACTTTTGCTTTTGATCGATTTATTGCTATTTGTTGCCAAAAGATGAAGCTAAAATTTTGCACAGAGAAAAATGCTGTCATTGTTCTCACCGCAACTTGCATTTTGTTCTGTTTAAAAAATGTCCCCTTCTACTTTACACTCGAATCTACCGAGATGATCGGCAACATACCATGGTTCTGTTCCACTAAACCAAGCTATTTCACAGAGCCTGGGTGGATAGGATTTAATTGGTTTGATACAGTGGTAAACCCATTAGTTCCATTTGCTTTCATTTTGCTGCTCAATACTCTGACAGTCAAACATATTTTAGTGGCCAGCAGAGTTCGTAAGAATCTAAGGTGTCAAAGTAACGGAACGAATTGCAATGATCCAGAGATGGACAGTAGAAGGAAGTCTGTGATTTTACTCTTTGCCATATCCAGCAGCTTCATACTTCTATGGCTTATAGATGTCATAGAATTTCTATATTACAACATCACAGAAATAGATCCTACAAATTACAGTTATACCTTATACATCTTTCGTCAAGTTGGAATTATGTTGCGAAGTTTAAATTGCTGTACAAATACATTTATTTATGCGGTTACTCAGTCCAAGTTCAGACATGAATTCAAAAGTTTGGTGATATATCCAGTTCAATCTCTCACTCCACTAATCAATCGTCATAAGCACTGACGATAGCCCAGAGGCGGATTCCAGCATTCATAATACATAAAATATATATTTAGCCCCAGACCTCTTTGAATTGAGCTGCATCATGATGATATGAATATTTACTCTTCAGCGTGACCGCAACAAGCTTTACAAAGATTTTTCTTTTTGACTGATAGTTGTTAGGTTCGAGAGACACAAGCACTTTGAAGATTAATCTGTTCATTTGAAACCTTTAATTAATAGCATACAGGCATAACTCAGGAACCTTTATGCATATTATAAGTAATATCTATTGAACTGGGGAAATCACAATTCTTGCTTTCCCGTGCAATGTAGGGTCCGTTGCCTCTTTCCAATGCCTCGAAATCCTTCCACCACTGATTATGAGGACCATATCTTCAAACTTGATCAGCTGTGCTAATGAGCTGAGGAGTGGCAGATGGAGTTTAATTTAGATAAATGCAAGGTGCTGAATTTTAGGAAAGTACTTCTTAGCATGAATTATAGACTTAACAGTGAGGTCCTCAGGAGAGTTGTTGAACAAAGAGACCTTGGAGAACATGTTGTTAGCTCCGTAAAAGTAGAGTTTCAGGTAGATATGATGGTGAAGAAGGCGTTAGATATGTTTTTCTTTATTACTCAGAGTATTGAGCACAGGAGTTGCGAGGTCATGTTGCGGCTGTACAGGACATTGGTTAGGCCACTTTTGCAATATTGTGTGCAAATCGGATCTCCTTCCTATCAGAAGAGGGTTGTGAATCTTGAAAGCGTTCAGAAAAGATTTACAAGGATGTTGTCAGGGTTGGAGGATTTGAGCTAGAGGCAGAGGTTGAATAGGCGAGGGCTGCTTTCCCTGGAGAGTTGAAGGCTCTGGGGTGAACTTATAGAGTTTTATAAAATTACGAGGGGCATGGATTGGGTACATAGATATGCTCTTTTCTCTGGAGTGGGGGAGTCCGGAACTAGAGGGCATAGGTTTAGGGTGAGAGGAGAAAAATATTAATGAGACCAAAGAGGCAGCTTTTTCACACAATGTTTGGCGTGTGTTTGGGATGTGTTGCCAGAGGAAGTGGTGATTGCTAGTACAATTGCAACATTTAAAAGGCATCTGGATGAGCGTATGAATAGGAAGGGTTTGGGAGGATATAGGCTGCGTGCTGGCAGCTGGGACTAGATTGGGTTGGGATATCCGGTCGGCATGGACGAGTTGGACCAATGGCTTAGTTTCCATTCTGTACATCTCTATGACTCTATAATTTTCTCAAGTTCTTTGGTCAGCAGTCAAAAAGTGTGACGCTGAAAAAGCACATCACGTCAAGCAGCATCCGAAGAGCAGGAACGTTGATGAGCAAACGTTGCTGCTTTTAAAATATTTTGAAAACATTAACTACAGGTTAATCAATTGCAGCATGATGTATTGATTTGTCTAGGCTACATGGATCTTTTAGTTAATTGTTCAAGAAAAGGATAATTAATCTCAGATTATATTAACCTTGCTGAACAGTGAGGAACTCCACCAACACTGTATTAGAATAGATTCCTTACAATGTAGAAAGAAGACCTTCAGCCTAAGAAGTCCGCACCAACCCTCTGAAGATTTACCCATCCAGACCCATTTCCCTCTGCATAAAGCACCTAACACTATGGGCAAATTAGAAATGCCAAATCACCTGGCCAGCACATCTTTGGACTGTGGAAGGAAACCAGAGCACCCGGAGAAATCCCACACAGACACAGGGAGAATATGCATGCAAACTCCACACAGGCAGTCACCCAAATCTGGCATCGAACCTGGGTCACTGGTGCTGTGAGGCAGCAGTGCTAACCGCAGAGACACCGTACCACCCCAAATGAGTCTGCTTCATTAAGATTTCAATTATTTCTTTGTCCATTCACCTCACTATGTTTTATGTTGTCAATTTAATAACATAATGGGATAAGTTGAAATGTCCTTTACTTCTTTGTTTTAAAAAAGAGGCAATGGTGGTCACGAGGCGAAGATTGATTTCCTTGAACTCATGTCTCAATCATTGCTTTATTGCTGAAATTCCCATTAAATCAGAAACTTGCTTTTCACTGATCATTTTCTCATTGTTTTTCTTTACTATATTTGATGATGGAACGTCGGGGATAGTCTTCGTTTCCTTTTCTGCTCTGAAAGCAAAAATAATTCAGAAGATCAAAATATAAATTGTTCAGAAAATAATAATCATAACAAGTTGTTATGAATTAACTGTAATACAGTGTGTCATTTATTATAATTTCAGCATACAATTACGTGGACACAGCCGTGGTTATGACTTTTCGAACAGGGCTAATACGCCCAGCGGTATATCTGTTGTCTCATGTATTGGGTAGTCATTGGAATGCTGCCATCTCATATGACTGAGAAGAACACACGTTGTCCCAATCATTTGTTTGACAGCTGGTAATAGTAAATCGTCCTCAACTCTCGTGATTTCCTTACTTGTAATGCTTATGCATCTTACCCAAACTGCTGCTTCAGAAACACTTAATAAACTTGACTAAACTGTCTGTGATTGATGTGCTACGTTTTCTTCCTGAATCGAAAATCTTCCAGTCTATCATTGAGCTTTCAATTCTGAAAGTTTAATATTTGTTACATCCCAAATATTTGCCATTTTTCCAAAGATTGTGACGACATTTTGTTGACTCGCTGGGAATGTCACTTGTACCATTCTGTAAATAATAAATTACTGTCAGGTATTATTTTCTGCCCATAACCCATTTCCGTTTCATCCAATTGAAAATTATTTTCGTACTCCATTAGCCACAATTTTGTTCATCAACCTGTTACTTGGAACTTTGTCAGATGATTTTTTTCGTATCCATGTAGGCAACATTCATCAGATTAACAACACCCACCCAGGTTTCTCTTGTTGTTTTTTCAAAAAAATTTGCTTTTCTATGAGCCAAGCTTGATCTGTACTTCACTAATTTCTGAGGGCTATAATTGATCAACGAAAATGTCAACAAGCGCCTGGCTTTCATTTCTGCTTTATACTGCTTATGATTTTCAATATTGTCATTCCTACTGGGTTCAAATGAAATGGTTTATATTTGCTCAAATACTCCTCGTGGAAATATGTTTGATGTTTCATACTTGCCCCTTTCCAATTGCCTGGAACATTACGTTCATTTGAGAAAGGTTGAAAAATTGCAATAAAAACCTCCAATGCGACCTTTTTAACTAACTGGAACAACCTGTAATGGAAACTATGAAGACCAAATGGCAAAGGAAGGCTCAGTGCGTCTCATAGCTCCTATTAGTTTTCAAATTATCAATACTAAAATTTTGTCAAATTCATCTTTTTTAGTAAATACAAATACCGAAACTACGTGTTATTTAAAGATCCAAACCTCGCCCTTTGCCATTATTGTCTAGCTCTATTTAAATATCAATAAGACCATTCAGCATCTTGTTACCCACAATTCATTGTCATGCTTTGGGAGCATTTTTATTCAGATTTTTAAAAATATGCAATGTTTCAAGAATTTGCATATCATGTTTTCTGTATCATTCCAAGTTAACTTTATGGGTTGGCAAATCTCTCTCTTTTATGTTGAAGACCATTCTTTCTTAGTCATTAGTAATATTTATCATCAAATCCCCTCTCAACCGATTACACTTGATATTGTTATCGCTTGATAGCTAACTTGACTTCCACTGTCTTTCCCCTTTTATGATATCATTACATTTTCAATTTCTTTTGTCCAAACGTCACCGGTCATTATTTCTCCCAAAATTCTGCTATTATTGAAATGCATCTTTCTTTACCTGACTCAAAGAAACATCCCCAAATTTTAAAAAAAAATCATTTTTCAGTTAAAGGCTTTGTTGTCAGACCTTGTTTCTAATTTACCTTGGCTACAAATTCTCGAATCCAATTAACCAATGTGCATATTCTCCACCAGTTTAGACGATAGACTGCTAACTTAATCAGATTTTATCCCTCAGAATAAGCTGTCCATTGCCATCCACGACGAAATAAACTGACTCCCATAGCTACCTTTACCACAGTTATTCACACACACACACACACACCACCCCCCAACTACATCCTGCAAGGATTACATCTCATTCTCCCAATTCCTTGCCTATGTGGAATCTGTTCAGTTGATCCAGCTGCTATCATGGATTTGTTCTTCCATAACTGAGCTTTCCCTCCCACCTGCAAAACTATTACCCGTGCTTCTGCCCGTGCCCCTTTCTATCATCATGATTGGATCCCTCTTTTCTTCACTTTATATTGCACCAGTCTCTTCAAAGAATCATTCTCCGCCATTTCAGAAAACTCCAGAAGAACGCCACCACGAAGCACAACATGCCTTCATTCCACCTGTCTGCACTTCACAGGAATCTTTCCATCTGGGTCATCCTAGGCCATTCCTCAACCACAAATGGCGCACCTCCTTCCCACGACACATTCCCATACATCTGGGGAAGGTGCAATGCCTGCCCCTTCATCTCCGCCTTGCACATCATCCAAGAGTCGAAACACTCTCTACAAGTGAAACAACATTTCATCTATTTCCTCCAATCTTCTGTGTTGTATTTGCTGCATTGGTGTAACTGAATGTAGACTGGGTGATTGCTTTGCAGAATACTTTCAGTCAGTTCACAAGCAGAACCGTTACTTTCCGACAGCCAGTCACTTTAACATAGCATCCAGCTTGCATGCCCAATTGCCTGCCTTTGGCATGCTGCAATTCTCCAGTGGATCACAGTGCAAACTGAAGGAACAACGTCTCATCTTCAGTCTAGGCACTGTAGAACCTTTTGAATTTAATATTGAGTTCACACCTTCAAATTGTTTACTCACTCTAATTCCTTCTGTTCCTTTTGAGCTTTACGTTTTACATTTTCTGTCACCATGTCCGTCCTCTGTCTGCTCTCCCACCCCAGTGGGACTGCCTGTTCTTTACAGTCTCGCAGGTAGACACACCGTTGTTCCACTGTTCTCACGTTCTGATCACTTCGTCTGAACAATCAAAATCTTTTCTCTTCTAGTGCTCCTCCATCCCCATCCCCACACCCACTATTGCATAACTACTGGCCCCTCCACACTTCACACTAGCTCTGATGAACTGTCAACTAACTCGAAACACTAGCTTGCTTTCTCTGCATGAATGCTGCCTGATGCGTTCTTAAGATCCAGCTTCTGCAGTAATTTGCTTTTACAATGTGTTATCCCTCAGAAACCTGGTCCAATTAGTTCAACTCCTTTCCCAACACCAGATTCAGTAATGCCTCATTCGTTTATTGTACTGAACTGAGACCATACAGATGAATGAAGTTCACTTGATGTTAATTTCATTTTCTTCACTCGCCTTATCCTATAGTTGATAACCAATCCAATATGGAACAATGACTCCATCAATATCGTTGGTAAATAGGGCTTCCATATTTTATTGAGCTTCTTTTTGTTAACTGTCTCCTTGTCTTCCGATCTCCCTCCCTTTCCCTTCCTAACTCTGTTGAACACTAACAGGCTAAACACAAACACACACACACAAATATGCATATCCATGCAGATGCACACAGACAGATGTTTGTGTGTGCGTGTGTGTGTAGAGAGAGAGAATAAGGAGAGTGAAGTATTGAATAACCCGAGTAGTGAGATCACTTTTTTTTTGCTTCTAAACTCCAATCAAAAATAACTTCTGTTCTTTATCAGGGATACGTTCTCTGCATTTGAATACAATATCGTTTCTTATCTGTATTACCACCAAATCTTCCTTTATTTCTCGATGTCTTTTTTGACTAGATGGACACTAACCTATTTTATGGTCAGTCATAACTATTCTAAGACACGTTCGTAGCATTGTCTTTGATTCATATTCCGGCATGTCAGGAGAAGAAGAGTCATTTTTGTTTGGAAACGTTAATACTCTCATCACAGCCGTTGCCAGACCTGCTGGGTTTTTTAGTATTTTATTTCTTTGCTTCTGTTCGATTCACACCGTCTACCTTGTAGAGGTGCCATTTAACGAAGAGCCAGTCACAATGTCCCAAAATTTAAAGACTTTGTTCTTGCACCATCCTTCCAGCCCCACATTCATCGATCTTACGTTCCTATTTCTGGACTTGCTTACAAGTGTGATCACTGAGAGTACTCTAGAAATTCCTATTTTAGAAGTTCTGCTTTCCAACACTTTCCTGGCTGCTGAAAGTCTTATTTCAGGAGCACGTGTCACGTCTGCCAACATTATGAATACCAATGGAAACTACGACTTCTGCTGATCACGCTATCCCATTAGAATGCTTGCAGGTGTTCTTTCACATCTCTCACCCTGCTATAAGGGGGGCAAAGATTTTTTTCCCGGTGTGACTTTGATTGCCATATAAACGACTGTCTATCATTTTAATAAAAGAAAACTCTACGTCTAAAAACGATTACACACTTGTTCACCCCCACCTCAGTACAGTTAGGCCACGTGGAGCCAGGGATTGCCTTTTACAGTAATCTCTTGAGGGTCCATCGCATGTGCTTTGACTACTGTAATTTGACCATTACATCGCATGGAAATGTGCAAGACAAGCACCCTGAGGTACACAAGCGCCACGAATACGAAGAAAAAAAGGACAATTTTGTTGAATTTAGTAAATTCTTTAATTTTGGCTTTCAATTTCTTCATGCACAAGGAAGATGTAGTTGTAGATAGGGCAGCAGTGCAAAAATTGGCATTTGCTCATCCAGAGGTGGTTTCACAATTTTCTCAATTTTCTCATCCTCCAAATCAATTGGGATGGTCATGCCTGTGAAGTAAACTACATTCAGTGACTTGTTTGGTTTTTATGCATTCAGATATATTACAATACAAATCATGGTAGATGTAACTTTAAATTTCTAGAGCAGTGACTTGAACCCACACAGTGTGTCATCAAATCATTTAAATGCATGTTTATCCTGTTTGAACACGTTATGATGGTTTGACAAATGATGGACAGTTTATTCTTAAAACCTGGATGGTCTGTCTCACAGGTCGGCATGCTAATATTGTGCTGCAGATAAATGCTTCCTATTGCCATTGAAAATCCAAAGTCAGCACAGTCGGAGTGTGTATTTGGTATTTTAGATTCAAGGCAGGGGTCCTTGTATTATTGGGTACACACTAGAAAAATGTGTTCAACGCACAATTTTACGTTTAATGCATTCATTTTAATTAATATTAGTCAATTCAGGCACGAACTTTGACTGTACGTTTCAAATTCCACCTCAGTAATCCTACACAATAATCATTGCGAGCATGCTTTCAATAATATCGTATCTTTTTTAAAACTATGGAGCATGTAAAGATAAAGAAACAATTACACTAGTAAACGAATGATACACTTCTCAGAAAAAAAATTATAACTATATTGTAACTGTGTGACGTATTTTGGGCCAGGATTAAAAATGAAATATCTACAATAACATTGAATACAAAAAATCTTCCAAATGCATCAATACCAAATTCTAAACTGGTACATTAATTCACACGTTTGGTCTTGCGGTTAGAAAGCAGATCATTTTGTATTTGATGGCCAAGCAAGAGTAGTCATAATTTCCATTTTTTAAAACAGTGTCATTAATGTACCTGTCACAGACACTGGCTCAACCACTCAGTGACATGCAGTCATAGAATTATACAACACGAGAACAGCCCCTTCGGTCAAATCATTCCCTGCCCTTGAACAATATCCCTTGAACAATTTCACATTCAAGTCCTTTTCAAATTCTTTTTAACATTTCAACTGTATCCTCAAACAATGTAAGATCATTCCAAGCGCGAATCACCCTCTGTGTAAACAAAAGCCTTTCAAGTGCTTTCTGAATCGTTCTCCTCTATTCATTTTTAAAAAATCTACTCTTGAAGTCCCAAACATTACGAAAACAAAAACCCTGCCATTTACATTATTTACAGCCCTCATGATTTTATACGCCCCTCTTAGGTCCCAACCTATTCAATTTCTCTGTATAACTCAAAAATCCATTTTTGGCAACATATTTAGAAACTGTCCAACTTAATAAAATCATTACTATTACAGGATGACCACAACTGGACACAGTACACCACAAGAGGCCTCATCAATGTCCTATACAATCCCAACAAAACTTTCCAACTCTTGTACTCAAAGTTCTGAGCAACTGAAGCAAACTTGCTAAATGCCTTCTAAACCACTATGCCGAACTAGGTCACAAATTTCGAGGAATAATGTACTGGAAACCCTTAGGTTTCTGTTCGACGACACTGCCCAAGTCCCTATTTTTAATTGTATCCGTGCCTGTTTTACGAAAATATCGTACCTTGCATTTATCTAAATTTAATGTCATTTGCCAGTTTTAATCCCATTGACCCAACTGATCAAGATATCTTTTTAGTATATGATGGCCTTCTGAATGTCTATCGCTCTGCAGTCATCAATCTTCTTTTTTGCTTCCTCAAAAAACCCAATCAATTTTGAGACACGAATTTCCTCGTACAAAGCCATGCTGACTTATCCCTAATCTTAAGTTTCCTCTCCAAATGGATATAAATCCTGTCTTTCAGAATAAGCTCCAACATCGAAGTCAGGCCGAAAATTTTATATTTCCCAGGCTTTTCCTTCCATTATTTCTTTAACAAAGGCACAACATTAGTAACTGTCCAATCATCCGATATCTCACTAATAATTATAGATGATACAAATATTTCTGCTAGGAGCCCTGAGTATTCAAACGTTTCTTCTCACAGTGTCCTGAGATACACTAGACCAGAACCCAGAGTTTTCTCCACGTTTATATTTTTAATACCTTCTGTAATTCCTCTTCTGTTATGTGAACTGTTTTCAAAACATCAAATTGCATTTCACTGAGTCCTGGCAACTGAAGCTCGATCTTAATTTTTACTTCCATGTCCCTAGCCGTGAATCCAGACCCGAGGTAAAGTTCAGCAATCTCTGAGAAGTACCGAATATTAATAGTATATTGGATGAGTTATTGCACGCTGAATGGCGTCTTCTGAGTACGTTTCTCAGACATTCCTCTGTGCTTGATGGCCAAAACGTAAGTCCAGGTTTCACTGCAAAACAGCCTTTTGACGCACCAACTCTATCTTCTTTCAAAAACCTTGTACTTACACATTTTTTTTTCCATCAAGTTCATTTTACTCATATTACATTAACTCTTAATGCCATTTTCGATTCATATATGACACAAGGTGTGATGGGGAAATAAACCAGTGTTGGTTGCTGGAAGAACTCCAGATCAGAGTTGATGATCTGGAATCTGAGCTTCAAACACTGCGGCATATCCGGGAGGGGGAGAGTTACCTGGACGCTTTGTTTCAGGAGGCAGTCACACCTGGGAGATTAATTAATTCCCACTCAGCTAGTGATCAGGCACAAAAGAGTGTGACTGTAAGTGAGGCAGGTAGGGGGACCCAGAGTTCAGGAGTGGAGGAGCCTCAGCCCTTGACCTTGTCCAACAGGTACGAGATTCTTGCTCCCTGTTCGGATGAGGAAAAGGGCTCTGGACAGGATGAGCCAACTGACCAAGGCACCATGTGCAGAAGGCCATTCAAGAGGGGGGAGCTAATAGACAGGTAGTGGTTATAGGGGATTCTATAATTAGGGGGACAGATAGTATCAACTGCAAGCCGGATCGGGAGTCTCGCATGGTGTGTTGCCTGCCCGGTGCCAGGGTGCGAGACATCTCTGACCGGCTTGAAAGGATATTGGAGCGGGAGGGGGAGGATCCAGTTGTTGTGGTCCACGTTGGTACCAACAACATAGGCAAGACTAGGGTGGAGGACCTGTTTGGGCATTACGAAGCACTAGGCAGGAAATTGAAGCACAGGTCCTCAAGGGTCATAATCTCCGGATTACTGCCCGAGCCACGTGCCAATTGGCATAGGGACAAGAAAATTAGGCAAGTAAACACGTGGCTAAGGGATTGGTGTGGGAAAGAGGGATTCCACTTCATGGGGCATTGGCATCAGTTTTGGAACAGGGGGGATCTGTACCATTGGGACGGTCTCCACCTGAACCGATCAGGTACCAATGTTCTGGCGAAGAGGATAAATAGGGTGGTCAGTAGGACTTTAAACTTCTGAGTTGGGGGGGAAGGGAAAGTGAAAGCGACAGGGAGTATGGAGGTAAATGGAAAGATAAGCAGCAGGATAGTATGTTTCCAGGCGGATTTAAAATTGAGGCAGACTGAGAATGCAGAAAAAAGCAAGGATAACTTAGGACATATGACTTACAACATCTCTAATAAGGAAGTTAGCATTAAGGCACTTTACCTGAATGCTCGTAGCATTCATAACAAAGCCGATGAATTAATGGCACAGATAATAGTGAATGATTATGATGTAGTAGGCATCACAGAGACTTGGTTACAGGGGGGTCAGGACTGGCAGTTAAACCTCCATGGTTTTTCGACTTATCGAAAAGACAGAGAGGTGGGCAGAGGGGGTGGGGTTGCCTTGTTAGTTAAGAACAAAATTAAATCTATGGTATTGAATGACATAGCGTCAGATGATGTGGAGTCTGTGTGGGTGGAATTGAGGAACCACAAAGGCAAAAAAAACAGAATTGGAGTTGTGTACAGACCTCCTAACAGTGGTCAGGACCAGGGACGCAACATGTACCGGGAAATAGAGAAGGCATGTCAGAAAGGCAAGGTTACATTGATCATAGGTGACTTCAATATGCAGGTGGACTGGGTAAATAATGTTGCTAGCGGATCTAAAGAAAGGGAATTCATGGAATGCTTACAGGATGGCTTTTTGGAACAGCTAGTCATGGAGCCCACAAGAGAGCAGGCTATTCTGGACCTAGTGCTTTGCAATGAACCAGACTCTATAAAAGATCTTAAAGTAAGGGAACCCTTAGGAAGTAGCGACCATAATATGGTAGAGTTCAGTCTGGAGTTTGAAAGGGAGAAGGCGAAATCTGATGTAATGGTGTTACAGTTGAATAAAGGTAATTATGAGGGCATGAGAGAGGAACTGACTAAAATAGACTGGAAGCAGAGGCTAACCGGGAAGACACTAGAGCAAAAATGGCAGGAGTTTGTAGGTATAATTGAGGACACTGTACAGAGGTTCATTCCCAAGAAAAGAAAGATTAACCGGGGAGGGATTAGACAACCTTGGCTGACAAAGGAAGTCAGGAAATGTATTAAAGAAAAAGAGAGATCCTATAAAGTGGCTAAGAACAGTGGGAAATCAGAAGATTGGGAAGGATACAAAAGCAAACAGAGGATAACAAAGAGTGTAATAAGAAATGAGAGGATCAAATATGAAGGTAGGCTAGCCAGTAATATTAGAAATAATAGTAAAAGTTTCTTTCAGTACATAAGAAACAAACGACAGGCAAAAGTAGACATTGGGCCACTTCAAACTGATGCAGGGAGCCTAGTGATGGGAGATAAGGAAATAGCATGAGAACTTAACAAGTACTTTGCGTCAGTTTTCACAGTGGAAGACAGGAGTAATATCCCAAAAATTAAAGGGTGTCACGGGGCTGAGTTGAGTATGGTTGCCATTACGAAAGAGATAGTGCTAGAAAAGTTAAAAAGTCTTAAAATTGATAAATCTCCTGGCCCCGATGGGATACACCCTAGAGTTCTGAGAGAGGTTGCTGAGGAAATAGCAGAGGCATTGGTTGAGATCTTTCAAGAGTCACTGGAGTCAGGAAAGGTCCCGGACGATTGGAAGATGGCTGTAGTAACCCCCTTGTTCAAGAAAGGATCAAGGCAAAAGATGGAAAATTATAGGCCAATCAGCTTAACCTCGGTTGTTGGTAAAATTCTAGAATCCATCATTAAGGATGAGGTTTCTAAATTCTTGGAAGAGCAGAGTCTGATTAGAACAAGTCAACATGGATTTAGTAAAGGGAGGTCATGCCTGACAAACCTGTTGGAATTTTTTGAAGAGGTAACAAGTAGGTTAGACCAGGGGAACCCAGTGGATGTGGTCTATCTGGACTTTCAAAAGGCCTTTGATAAGGTGCCACACGGGAGACTGCTGAGCAAGGTGAGGGCCCATGGTGTTCGAGGTGAGCTGCTGGGATGGATTGAGGATTGGCTATCTAAAAGAAGGCAGAGAGTTGGGATAAAAGGTTCTTTTTCAGAATGGCAGCCGGTAACGAGCGGTGTCCCGCAGGGTTCGGTGCTAGGGCCACAGCTGTTCGCATTATATATTAATGATTTGGATGAGGGAACCGGGGGCATTCTAGCGAAGTTTGCCGATGATACAAAGTTAGGTAGACAGGCAGGTAGTACTGAGGAAGTGGGGAGGCTACAGAAGGATCTAGACAGGTTGGGAGAGTGGTCCAGGAAATGGCTGATGGAATTTAACGTGAGCAAGTGCGAGGTCTTGCACTTTGGCAAAAAGAATATAGGAATGGACTACTTTCTAAATGGTGAGAAACTTAATAAAGCCAAAGCACAAAGGGATCTGGGAGTGCTAGTCGAGGATTCTCTAAAGGTAAACATGCAGGTTGAGTCTGTGATTAAGAAAGCGAATGCAATGTTGTCTCTTATCTCAAGAGGGTTGGAATATAAAAGCAGAGATGTACTACTAAGACTTTATAAAGCTCTGGTTAGGCCCCATTTGGAGTACTGTGTCCAGTTTTGGTCCCCACACCTCAGGAAGGACATACTGGCACTGGAACGTGTCCAGCGGAGATTCACACGGATGATCCCTGGAATGACAGGTCTAGCATATGAGGAACGGCTGAGGATACTGGGATTGTATTCGTTGGAGTTTAGAAGATTAAGGGGAGATCTAATAGAGACGTACAAAATAATACATGGCTTTGAAAAGGTGGATGCTAGAAAATTGTTTCTGTTCGGCGAGGAGACTAGGACCCGTGGACACAGCCTTAGAATTAGAGGGGGTCATTTCAGAACGGAAATGCGGAGACATTTCTTCAGCCAGAGAGTGGTGGGCCTGTGGAATTAATTGCCACGGAGTGCAGTGGAAGCCGGGACGCTAAATGTCTTCAAGGCCGAGATTGATAGGTTCTTGTTGTCTAGAGGAATTAAGGGCTACGGGGAGAACGCTGGCAAGTGGAGCTGAAATGCGCATCAGCCATGATTGAATGGCGGAGTGGACTCGATGGGCCGAATGGCCTTACTTCCACTCCTATGTCTTATGGTCTTATGGTCTTATTGGGACACAAACTGATTTCATCACGTTTAGATGTCAACTCTGGAATGAGTAGTGAGTTTATCGACATCCACAGCAAATCTAAAAGGCCATTGGATACTGTTGAATATTTACAGTCGATGAAATGATCTTGTTCAGAGTTGTCCTGCTGCTTTGGCATAAAAGAGAATGTTAATGTGCAAACAGAACCACCAGGTAGAAAGTCAAAAGACATTGCAACATGTGTTAGAGGAATTTGCAAGTAAATTAGTTAGAGAAGCATTTCTGAGGCCATAGTGGATTTTTGTGCGCAGATATTGATTATCTGCCGATGGAGAGAAGTACATTCCCCAAGGAAGAAACCAACAATTGTTCAATATATTGGAATCTGACAATGCAATAGGGTCGATTTGTTAACACTTGAGAAGACATTGCAAACCTACATAGAATTATGCACAAGAATAAGTTTCAGACTTTAGATCCTGCTCTGTTATATTGTAAGATCAAAACGAAGGTTTTTGCAACCCCACAGCTGCATCTCTGACTAGCCCTCATAAAACTTCACATCCTTGCCAAACAGGAACATATCAAATGCTGCCTTAAGAAATGTCAAATGGCTTCGTTTCAACAACATTTGCAAGAACGATTTACAAAGACTTCTACTGAATGAAATAATATCATTTCAACTATGATGATACTGTGCCTTGAAGAGATATGTTCTGTTCTGTTTCTCTTCCGAAAGGTGCTTTCACAGTTGTGCAAAAATGCCTCATTCATCAATCAAATGGTAAACAGCTCTGGGTTCTCCCTGGGTGAATATCTTAAAGAAAGACAAAAGAGGTTTGAGTGGCCGGGTAAGGCAGACACAGGTCTTGACTTCAGTTCTGCTTTCAATTAGTTGAGTAGGACTTTTCCTGGCTGCGGGACGAGAAGGCGTGAGTTATCTGCTGTAACAGAAACGTCTTATGCAGTGAAGTGTTTTGCACCAGGCCAGATTCCCTCAAGACATTTTAAGAAGATAGCTTAGACACCAACGGACTTTTTAAAAAAAAATTAATGACAAGTGCAGAGTGAATATTCCAGGCGTGTTACAGCTGGTCGAACTACTTGGCTTGAAGCAAAACAGATTTTATTCCCACACTTCGGTTGTAATTCGAAGAAAAAAATTAATATAAATGTACTTATTGAAAAACCCGACCAAACCTAACACAACTTAATGACTGTTCCACTTCCCACAACATCATATAAACACACCTCTTGGCAAATAGAAAATTCAAACACAGGTTTTAGAGGTAGAATGGATTTCAGAGGGAAAGTTCTGGCAAGACGTCTGTTGAAGCAGGGAAACCCTCTATTCACTGCAGCTGCTTCTCTGCTACCAGCAGTTTTCTTGACATCTTGCTAAAATAAAACCAAATGAGAATATATCTGATCTGGGAGACTGGCCTCTTCCTTTTAATTGTACAAATGTTTTTTTTTAAACATAAAAGGCTCCTCTGATTGTTGAATTTGGCAACTTCTCTTCGCCATGTCCAGCCATATCAGCACCTTTAACTTTACGATCCCTTTGAAATAAATCAAAGCCAGAATGCACTTGTTAAACTGATAAAATGGTCACTGAAGTTTTCACTTAAAAATCAAAAGCGTAAGAATTCTACTTTCGGTGTTTCTTCCTGCTACACCCTAGAAAAAGAGTGCGTGAGAATAATAACGTTTTGAAGTGCCTTTGACAAGGGTATGTTTGTGGGAGGCTGCCTATATTGGAAAAGTTGATGATTAATTGTTAAATAATGCATTGCATTGTTAAGTGTTTTATTTGGTAAAGTTATGCCAATTCGTCTTTTTGTTGGATTTTAACTTTGTGGTAAGAATAAAGTGTGTTTTTATTAAAGCTTCGATGTCGATCAAACGAATTGAAAAAAATAAAGAATTTAATTTCGAGATTATCTTCATAACGTGCTTTGCAGTGTATAGTTGGGGTGGTGGTGCAGACTGCTCTGGGCCATAACAAATTGTGGAATTGTGTGGGAACAAAGCCTCTGATTCCAGGTTGGGTTGAGGATTATTTTTAAATGGGTGATAATTCATTTTTAAACAGCGACCCTCGAGTTCCAGATGTTCCCATTTGTTGAAATGTCTTTTATCTTCATACGTGTTTCAACCAAGACACACCTCAATCAGCTCTACTGTAAACAATATAATCATACCCTGTCCGAGCTTGGATCAAAAAGCAATCACTCGAATTCAGGCATAACTCTAAGAAATCGGCATCAAAATGCCTCCAGCTCATTTACATTCGTCATTGAATAAGGTGAACTGTCATGTGCACAGTAATTTAGATATGCTTCAGCAGTTCCTTGTGTAAAGAGGCATAGTCAACTCAGTTTTGCTTTCAATTCTTGTTGTGCTAGCTATTAATATGGCATTAAATGTACCATACATCATCTGCACCTTAATTATGTTTTTTTTAAATTATTTACCTGTTACATATACACGTAAACACTTATTGTCTAAACACTTATTTTGCAGACTGTTTATACAGAAAAAGCATTTCGTTTTCTTTTCTTGCTGGCTCAAAGGAAATCCCCATTTTTCCAGGTAAATACTTCATCATTGAATCATCATTCAATTCTCCCAAAGCATGGAAACAGGAGTACAGTACTCTAACCTTACAGCCTATTCTGCCATTTGTGGTAATACTGTGCGATGCATTTTCTCCTATTTCTTTCTTTGTGGAGAAAGATTGAGAAAGAGTTACCGAGCAGAATGCTCAAAGCCAATAAAGCAAAACAGCAAATGAGGCTTTAGGAATTTTTAATATTACAGTTGGAACAATAGAAGCAGGCTGAATGTGTGGGTTCAAGCTTCGAAAGAACCAAGATTGTAACTTTAGCTATCAGCGCTAGATTTTGGGGTTGTTAAGGCTGATATGTCTTGTTCTTTTTGGTCCAGTTAACTGTTGGGGTTGTCTTTGTGTTGCTAGAATTACATGGAGGAAGAGCGCCTTATCTTCCGCCTAGGCATCCTCCAACCACAAGGGATGAATGCAGATTTCTCCAGCTTCTCATTTCCCCTCCCCCACCTTTTCTCAGTCCCAACCCTCAGACTCAGCACCGCCTTCTTGATCTGCAATCTTCTTCCCGACCTCTCCGCCCCCAACCCCTCTATGGCCTATCACCCTCCCCTTAACCGCCGTTCATCTATCGTATTCCCATCGCCCCTCCCCCAAGACCCTTCTCCCTACCTTTTATCTTAGTCTGATTGACTCACCCTCCTCATTCCTGAAGAAGGGCTTATGCCCGAAACGTCGATTCTCCTGCTCCTTTGATGCTGCCAGACCAGCTGTGCTTTTCCAGCAACACCTTTTTAAGCTCTGATCTCCAGCATCTGCAGTCCTCACTTTCTCCTAGAATTATATGTCAGACCATCTTTTTTGCTCAATTTGTCTTTACCAAGGGTGTGTTTGTGGGATGTTATAACAATGGAATATTTGCTGTTTTGTAGTTAAATAATCTATTATTCGCTTCAGTTTTCCAATCGATTTAGCGTTTGCAAATGTTTCTTTGTCTTGTTGTTGATTAACTTTTGTTGCAAATGCAAAGTGTCTAGGGGAAAGTGAGGACTTCAGATGCTGGGAGATCATAATGGATAAGTGTTGTCCTGTAAAAACACACCAGCTCAGGCCACATCCATGGAGCAGGCAAGTCGACGTTTCGAGCAAAAGCACTTCATCAGGTATAATGGGGGGAGTGGAGAGGCGTAAGTGAAACAACGAGTTTCCTGCTTCTGGGATGCTGTCTGAACTCCTGTACTTTTCCACCGCCACATATTTTGATATAAATATACGGAAGGCTTTGTTTAAAGACGAGTGGTTTGACCAATAGAATTGAATCAGGAACACAACACTACACACGTACCTTAAAAATAAGCAAAATGCTAGGGTCTGGGCTGTCTTGTTAATACATTTTGAAGGGGTTTGATCTGTTCCTTAATGCGTTCTAGATCATAACTGACCATCTATCGCAATTGAATGTTTTCAAACCATGTCCCATTTTCGTGATGACATTAATAATTATATAAAGTCTATAAATTTCGATCTTGGAGTGCATTATTAATAAGCTTCACAACACCTTCTGGAAATGAACTCCAAAAAAACCTTATCACTTCGTAAATAATTATCTTCCTGATACCTAAATAACTCGATTGATTCGAATGTCAACAGCAAATGAAAGTTTTCATCAAATTCAACAATCTGTTGCCCTTTAAAAATTTTGCATGTTACTGATTTTGACTTGAATCCTTCTAATCTCAAAACAATAAAGTTCCATTTGTCTCACCATCTCCTTAAAGGGCAATTTCAGCAGCTGACGAATCTGTCTGCTGACTATCTGCTGCACTCCTCCTTCATGGCCAGCGCATCCTTTCTTCAGCAATGTGATCAGAAAGCACACAGTGCTGCAGCAGTGGTATTGACAGTGCTCTATATGAATACAGCAAAATCCGTTTCTTCTCTAATAAAATTGTCTTGTGATAAAGCCTACCATACCTTTCTTCCTGCCTCTGCATGCTAGCTTTCAGTGACTTATTAACAAGGAGAACTAAATTCCATTAGGATATCCATCCTTTCCTATCACTCACCATTTAAGAAATACTCTGAAACAGTTTTGCTGCTTCATTATTATGGCTACCAAGCTGACATTGGCATATGTATTCAAATTCTCTTGTTGCTGTCTATTATCTAATCTTAGCTGCTTCAAGTTAATTCTTGGCCCTCAAGGTTTTATTTCCATTCTTTCTTTTCTTGCAATGGTAGCTGTTAACTGCTAAACTTTCAGATATATCCAGTATATCTGCTCTCCATTATATGTTGGGTTAATCTAGCTCTTAAGTAAAATGTGGCTTGTTAAGTCAAACGCAACCCCCAGTTTATCTTTCTGTGTGATATGCCAACGGGATTTTGGTCTATATTTACTCCATCACTTTTTGCTCGAATTCGAAAAGCGCACTGTACCTGCTAATTTCAGGTATGTAAAAACGCAACTCCATTCCCAAAGCAACGTTCATGGTAAAGCAATGCTCACGGACAGGTCTGGTAGATGACAGTACGTTGGACCCTTTCTCATGCATTCAAAGAAAGGTTCAAAACATAACTGGTTTAAACCTGACAGTGCTCAGACCACAAGAAGCACAGTACAGATTCTATTACGAATGTGTGTTAGTATAAACACCTGAACGTTCCTCCCAACTTGAGCCTTCCTTTGAATGCCAACAGCGCAGCTATCCAGCTTTTTAGTTATGTAACCATTAGAAAATATAGAACATAGAATGCAGTACAGATCCTTTGGCCCTCGGTGTTGCACCGACGTGAAGAAACAATCTGAAGCCATTCAATCCAATGTCATTCCATTTTCATCCATATGATAATCCAGTGACCATTTAAATGCTCTTAAAGTTGGTGAGTCTACTATTCTTGCAGACAGAGAGTTCTACGCCCCTACTACTGTCTGAGTAAAGAAACTACCTCTGACATCTGTCGACCAGCTATCACCGCTCAGTTTAAAATGACGCCGCATCACAACAGCCATCACCATCCGAGGAAAAGGGCTATTACCATCCACCATATTAGCGGGTTTTCAAAACTTTGTAGCTCAGATTGAGGTTCTGGTTTTTGGGTTTGCTCGCTGAGCGCGAAATTTCATTTTCAGATGTTTTGTCAACATACTAGCTGACATCATCAGTGAGCCTTAGGAGGAAGCACTAGTTGCATGGCCCGCTTTCCATTTATGTGTTTAGGTTTACTTGGGTTGGTGGTGTCATTTCATGGGGTGCCGTTATTTCCTGTGTTGATGTCCTTTCCTTTATTTTTTCTCAGGGGGTAGTAAATGGGGTCGAAGTTAATGTGTCTGTTGATAGAGTTCCGTTTAGAAAGTCATGCTTCTTGGAATTCTTGTGCGTGTCTCTGTTTGGCTTGTCCTACGATGGATGTGTTGTCCCACTAGATGTACTGTTCTTCCTCATCTGTATATACGGATACTAGTGAGAATGGATCATGTTTTTTTTGTTGCTAGTTCATGTATAGAGTGTAGGTTTGCTCGCTGCTCTCTAGATTTGATATCCAGACGTTTCATTACCTGGCCAGGTAACATCATCAGTGGCGACCTCCAAGTGAAGCCAAGTTGTTGTCTCCTGCTTTCTATTTATATCTTTCTCCTGGATGGGGTTGCTGGGGTTTGTGGCAATGTCATTTCCTGTTCCTTTTCTGAGGGGTTGATAGATGGCATCTAGATCTATGTGTTTGTTTATGGCATGGTGGTTGGAGTGCCAGGCCTCTAGGAATTCTCTGGCATGTCTTTGCTTAGCCTGTCCCAGGATAGATGTTGTCCCAGTCAAAATGGCGTTTTTTTTTCCATCCGTGTGTAGGGCGAAGAGGGAATGAGAGTCGTGTCTTTTTGTGGCTAGCTGGTGTTCGTGTATGCTGGTGGCTAATTTTCTTCCTGTTTGTCCTACGTAGTGTTTGTGGCAGTCCTTGCATGGAATTTTGTAGATGACGTTGGTTTTGTCCATGGGTTGTACTGGGTCTTTTAAGTTTGTTAGTTTTTGTTTGAGAGTGTTGATGAGTCTGTGTGCTACTAGGATTCCTAGGAGTCTGAGTAGTCTGACTCATTTCTGAAACTTTTTTGATGTGTGGTAAGGTTGTTAGGTTTTCTGGTGGTGTTTGGTCTGATTGTCGTGGTTTGTTCTTGAGGAATCTGCGCACTGTTTTTTTTTGAAAAAGTACAGTGTGTAGATTCCTAAAGAACAAACCTTCCAGCTCAGCGAGCAAACCTACACCCAGTTCTCCCTATCTAACCCTCTGAATAGCAACTTCCGTGGCATGTGAAAAAGAAAACAAACCAGATTTTTCTTAAAGAAAACGCATAAAATATGAACAAAAATAATTTCCCTGATCAATTTAGTTTCTATCGCTTATTCTGAATTTGAATGGACTTTGTACGGAGTTAAAATAGTACCAAATGCAATTGGTAACTACTGAAACCAATATGATTGTATGCACGTTGAAAACAGGTGAATGTAAATTGGTGGATCAGTTTAATTGGCACCGTAATTAATTTTGTATCACCATTCCAGACCCTTGAATTCTCCATCTCATTGAATGGATATTGAAGGCTTCCTGCTTGTCAGTAAACTCAAGCAGCTTTCAACGTAAATTTTAATGATCCATAAAATATTTCCTCAGTGCTTTGGCGTTACGGAAAGCTGTTCTTGTGTTGTGTATCTGATTATTAAACCTTTTGCACATTAAAAATGAAAAAAAAGTCATTAACTGTGAAGTGATCCTGAAATTAACATTGGAATCACAGTTACAACACAGTAAATGAATGAACAGTTAATGAAGAACATCCGACCAGAGTTCACAGGAAAGCCACATACACAGACGAGATGCTTAACTATAGAAGCAATCATCCCAACATACACAAACGGAGCTGCATCCGGAAATTATTTAAACAGGCCACAGCACACCGTAGTACCCAGGAACTACCACCAGAAGAAAAATACCTATTCAAGAAGAACGGGCACCCAATTATCACAGTCCTCTGATTCTAAAACAACAAACCCAAACAAGAACTCAAAGTACACCCAGGTACTCTAACCACATTAACACACATTAATGACATGTCTACCAAAACTTCGTCCCCTTAGCACATGGTGGCTCACAAACCTATCAACACACTTAAACATCGGCTGATGACCAACACTTTTAAACTGTGGCTGATTAACTTGAAGGAGCCTACTCAACAAACACCAAAACCCATGTAATTTACCAACTGAAATGCAAGGACTGTAAGAAACACTACATCGGACAGACAGAAAACTAGCCACCAGGCTACAGGAGCAACAACTAACCACCAAAGGACATGACCAACTATCACTCATATCCTTTCATACAGGTGAAGAAGGGCACCACTTCGACTGGGACAACACATCCATCGGAGGAGAAGCTAAAAAGGGACACACACAAATTCCTAGAGGCTCGCATTCAACCAGAACTGCATTGATAAAGACATCGATTTGGACCCCATTTACCAACCTCTGAGGAAAATAACCCAAAATGGTATTACTCACATTAAGAGATCAAGACACATAAATAGAATGCTGGACATAACTCCAGTGGTTTACTGGAAGCTCACCGATGATGTTACCAAGCATGATGATGAAACATCTGACAACAAACCTTCCAGCTTAGCGACAAAACGTACAACCTGAACCTCAACCTGAGCTACAAGTCTTCTCCAAAGTTGTAAGCAGCAAATTAAACTGCAAAATGCTGACTATGAGGCTGCAGAGATGAGTGCAATGCACTTGGTACTTCCTGTGAGCTCAGTAATGTAAAGCAGGAATACAGAATGTGGGAGTAACATTCGATACTTTCTGCCTGCCTGGACGTATGCAATCAGAATGATATCTGAATTCTCGAAACCATCAGAACAATGACCCTCACTTTAGCAGCGTTGACTCGTTTAATAATTGTTCCTTCCATCACTGGCACTGCATTGTTAATGTTTCCTATCCACAGGAGAAACTGAATTATTTCACAAAGTTTCACGGGCAACTCGCTTTCTCCGACCTCATAAACAGACAAGTGGAGCAGTCTAATGCTCCTCTAAAAATAGGCATCATCCTAATTTAGAAAACGAACCGCAATCCTGATTAAAAGCTCATGCTCGATTCGTTGATTGTTCTGCTCCTTGGATGCTGCCTGGCCGACAGTGCTTTGACAGCATCACACGTTCCGACTCTGATCCAGCATCTGCAGTCCTCACTTTCTCCTTGCGCACGTTGTATTCATCCTGATTGTGTGAAAATCCTGAAGCTTTGATCTTAACAGGAAACTTTTTCTTGAACTTTATTGTCTCCATAAGCTGAGCAATGGTCATCTGTTAAACATTAACAAAGGGTGGAGAACAACTATACATGTCGTGATATAGGCAAATCCGCACAATGACTTATTATTTCGGAACACTGAACTGGTTTTGTTGACATTACAAGTCTCTTAAAGTCACTATTTTCGTGACATCTGCTGAGGATGGAAAAAAGAGCACCATATTTTCTGAGTCACTTTCACTAATAGCTGAGTTCCATTGACCCTGGTAATGCTCCGACAATTTCCCATGAAACATGCTGGGCCGCTGTGACCTATTGACATATATATGAATGATAAAGACTTATAAAAGATGGTTGGCTTGTATCTTGTCTAGGCTGGCTTTAGCATGCGCACGCGGACATTTGCAGATATAGTTTGGAAAGCTTAATCTGGAGCTGCAGCAAGAGTGGGAGCTCTGGTTCACGGGAAGCAAAAGTAGAAATCAAGTGTTGAGCAAGAAATACAACTGAAATGAAGCACAGCGTTTCAAGATCAGAATAAAAGAAACGAAAGGAGGATGCATGTTGCATATGCAAAAGGCTTGATGATTTGAAAGCAAAAATTGAGTTAATTGGTTAGGTTTATTTACTTAGTTATTTGGCTCAAAGACTGGTGTTTGAAAAAAAGGTTTTCAATTCATGTGCCCCGGAGAAAGAGGAAGACCTACTATTTGGAAGTCCTCAACCTCCCTTGTGATCGCTGAGGCTAGTCTATTTAATTAAATGTCTGCAGCGAGTCATGTAATTTCTTCTTTTCTCTTACAGAAGGAGAAATTTGGAAACATGAACTAGATTGCACGAGAACACAATGTCGATGAAAGAACCACAGGCACAAAATTTGAAATTCTAAATTGATGAACAGAAGGGTAAAATTCGGCCTGAGTGAAAACTTGCAAATAGGAGCTATTGGCTTCAGAGAAAAGTGGAAACTTAGTTCAAATGGGTCATAAAATCTTAGGGGTTACCAAGGGTTGTAAGTTGGAGATGCTTCAATCGCCCTTAGTTTCAGCCAGTGCCTGAGGGCATGCACTTTATATTTCCACAGAATGGTAACAGTTAATGGTGTTGGCATGTGTCTATTGCATGTTTTAAGAAGACATCATGACCAATTTTCCAAAGACTACAGAACATTCATGAAGGTCTGGGGCAAAACAGTTAATAAGTCACACGGGGAAGCCAATCCTCTTATCCACCCCTGCTTCAATCCCCTCCTCTCCAGCTTGAAGACTCGTGGTAATATTCATAACAGAAAACGGTGGGGCAATCTGAAACCAAGGAGAAAATCTGCCCTGAGCAATGGGATTTACTTTGGAGAGGAAGGAGATGTCAATGGCCGAGCTCAAACAATTGGATCGTTTGGATTAATACTTTTTCTCAGACAGATAGAGCTAGATAGAGAGTTAATGCATTGGAAATTTGGGAAATGCTCACATGGTTCATTTAAGAATGAATATTTTGTTAAGAAGATCGAGTTGAACTGCAAAAAGAATTCAGCTTCCCTGTGGCCTCCTCACTGACAAAATCACTTGGGTGAAGTGTTTTAATACATAAACTATCTGTAGTGACCAACGCACGAAGACCATTGGCGTCCCTGGACTGTTTTCAAAGTCTAAAGTCTAACTCTTTCCACTTTCAATGCTTAGACATCCCACCTGAGCCTGAATGACGAGTGCAGCTGCACTACTGCATGAACAGGATTCAAATAGTTGAAGGAAGATGAGTCAATTAATACTGTCATTCGTGGCTGTGTCCCTCGATGACCTCCCTGTGTGCTATTGATAAATCACGTGATTTCAGTTTTGGATCGGCAACACATGCTGTTAATCTGTGCAATCTTCTTTTTTGCTAGTTTTATTCGCTGCCTCAGTGCCTTGCAAAACAATCGTGCGTGTCTAATTTGCCGTGATTTGCACTCTCAACACTCTCAACATAATCTGATCGAGGGAACTGAAGACTCCGGTGAAAATGTGTCCACAGCTGCCTGACAAATGCGGTTTGGTGTTTTCGCTTTTGCTGCCAACACTAATTAATCCTTCCAAAGATCTGGCCTTTTGGTTTCCTATAGTGACTAGTTGTAACGTTGCCAAATGTGTAGCTTCCTTTCTAACGTATCTTGAAGATTTTTTAAGGGAGAATGGACGTAGGAGCTCCAGTAGATTTTAACAAAATCAGAAACATGTTCTGAAGACACGTTACCCTATGCGAACCAAAAACTCTGATTTCTTTCCACAGATGCTGCCAGGACTGCTGAGTGTTTCCATTAATTTTTGATTTCCAAAATTACTCGACCTGGAATGCAGTTACATCCTTTGTCGGCACGCTCATTAGAAGATCACCCTCCAAGTCAGTGTGTTTCGCCCCACGTTCTAATGAGTACATACCCGATTAGAGATATTGAACCATTTATAGGCACAGCCTTGACAGTACAAATTCGATTCGAGATGTAAAGACTGCATATAAGGAGTGGCTATTAGAATGGTAAAACAGAAAAACGTGAGCAAGGGTTTATTTGATGGGAAACTGTGTGTGAAATAAGATCCGATGTAACACATTTTCCAGCTTGGAATATTCCTTTGCCTTAGATATTCAGGTTCCGACTTGGTGGGATCTGGGGGTTGGTATGTGGGAGGGACGGGTTAAGGCCAGTCAGTCTGTTTGCAAAATTTTGCTCAATGCAGCTAAAACCAAGTTTATCTGTCAAAGGGTGACGGATCCCAAAACAATAGCCACCAAACTCCATATGCTCCCAGTGGACCTCAGCAGTAGACCCAAACCCGAATATTGGTTTGGATCACGGACGAGTCATCACTCCAGACACAATCTAAATTCTGACCCCGGTAAAAGACTTGTCCCAATTACCTATTCGGTTCAGGATGCTGGACAAAATTCAATCCGACGCCTCAGCCTTGGAGACTGAACAGCAGTTCACCCCATAAGTTCCTGCCAGGGAATGCAAACCTTTGCACGTAGCAGCCCCATCAGGGAAAGGGATATCTGGAGCCATTCTATTCAAAAAAGTGTCCTATCCGGCGCTCTAGATCAGCGACAGAGGGAGTCATTCCAATGATCTTATCGTCACCTGGTGGAAGTGCAAGCCCCTGGCAGGCAGAGCCCCTCCTCCCGGGCGGACTAATCGATTCACTATGTTCCTTCCTGACTCTCACTCTCTGACACACACACACACACACCCTGCAGTACAATCCAACGCATGTGGTCTACTAATCCCAACACCAAGATTAATGTAATAATGTTCAGCTACTAATGTAAACAGAACTGTCAGTGTATTCTAGTCGTGGCTTTCAGACGGTACAGCATGATCCATCTGCAAATCATTTTCATTTTCTATCTATTTTTCATCTTATCGTCAAAAATTAATGCACTGGCTGCTTCTTCATCCAAAATGTCGATTACAAATATCAGGCTTGAAGTAACCCCTGACATATAAACATGCACAGGTAAAATCTCCCCATTTTAGATGATTAGATTTGATTTATTATTTTCACATGTACCTGGGTACAGTGAAAAGTGATTTTTTTTGTGCAGTGCAGAAAAATCATATAAAGTGCATGAGGGTAATGCAATAGGTCGAAGAATGCAAATATTAATGCTGCAGAGAAGGTGCTCAAAGAGGCAGACCAACATGAAATTCAACATTTGTGAGGTACATTCGGAAGACTGATTACAGTGTGGAAGCAACTGTTCCTGAATTGTTTGGTATATGTGTATAAGCGGGTGTATCTAATGCCCAGCACAAAGAGGGAGGAACAGTTTGTAACCGGGGGTGCAGTTATACAAAACATATGAAGCGTCTTTATGGAAATGCTGAATTTCTTTCGCGTCCTGAAGACTTAGAGGCATAGTGGTGCTTCTTGGACATCGCCTCAATGTGGATGGACCACAACACATTGTTCACAATCATCATTCCACAGACAGGAATGGGCCCTCCATCATGCTTCCCGAAGTCAATGACCAGATTTGCTTTCGTTTTGCTCACATTGAAGGAGAGTTTTTTTTTACACCATGCCACCAATCACTCTATCACTTTTCTTTATACTGTCTCATTATTATATGAGATCTGGACTTCAGGTCGTGTCAGCAGAGAATGTATAAATAGAGTTAGGCCAAAATTTGACCACACAATCCTGACTGCATAGGCAATACAGCGAGAGTGTGAGTATGCAGACGTGAAGAGCACTGGTGTTGAGGGTTATTGTGGAGGAGATTTTTTCTCACTGATTATGGTCTGTGGGCCACTAAGTCGAGGATTCATTTGCTTGGATAAACGATGTTGGGCGTAATGGGAGGCCTGAGACACAGGCAATTGACTGATGCAAGAGGAATTTGAAGAAATCAGTTAAAGCAATCTTTGGAAGGAAATTGGTCATGCACAGGCCAATGGTAGAAGGAGTTTTCAAATATGCGTACCAGTACAGAAGTGTGTGTAGGTATCTAAACGAGGTCACATATTATTGTGGTTCTGTTCGCCGAGCTGGGAATTTGTCTTGCAAACGTTTCGTCCCCTGTCTAGGTGACATCCTCAGTGCTTGGGAGCCTCCTGTGAAGCGCTTCTGTGCTGTTTCCTCCGGCATTTATAGTGGCCTGTCTCTGCCACTTCCGGTTGTCAGTTCGAGCTGTCCACTGTAGTGGCCGGTATATTGGGTCCAGGTCGATGTGTTTGTTGATAGAGTCTGTGGATGAGTGCCATGCCTCTAGGAATTCCCTGGCTGTTCTCTGTTTGGCTTGCCCTATAATGGTAGTGTTGTCCCAGTCGAATTCATGTTGCTTGTCATCTGTGTGTGTGGCTACAAAGGATAGCTGGTCGTGTCGTTTCGTGGCTAGTTGGTGTTCGTGTATACGGATCGTTAACTGTCTTCCTGTTTGTCCGATGTAGTGTTTTCTGCAGTCCTTGCATGGGATTTTGTACACTACATTAGTTTTGCTCATGTTGGGTATAACCCAAAGGACGAGCCACACTCCCATACATCAGGAGCATTTCTGAACTGACAGCCAGACTACTGCGACCACTAGGACTCATAACAGCACACAAACCAACAGCCACGCTCAGACAACAACTCACCAGAACAAAAGACCCGATACCCAACATGAGCACATCCACAGACTCTATCAACAAACACATCGACCTGGACCCAATATACCGGCCACTACAGTGGACAGCTCGAACTGTCAACTGGAAGCAGCAGAGACAGGCCACTATAAATGCCGGAGGAAACAGCACAAAAGCACTTCACAGGAGGCTCCCAAGCACTGAGGATGTCAGCTAGACAGGGAACGAAACGTTTGCAAGACAAATTCCCAGCTCGGTGAAGAGAACCGCAACAACAATTTTGATTGCATTAAGCTGGAACAGTCAAAAGTTTATTGCGGGAGCCTAGTCGCAGGTAAATAGATACATGGTATGTGGGTGGATTTCAGAAACGAGGTAAAGTAAGGTCGGGGCCAGCATGTTCCTGTTGGTGAGAATGGCAAGTGTGGCAGGAGTAAAGGACACTGGACAACTTGAGATGTTGAGGTCAAGAAGTAGTAGAAGGCATAAGAAACGATTAGGCAGCTGGAATAACGTGAACCCCCTGAGGAATCTCGGGATTTAGATGTACGCTTAAGAGGGAAAGCAGGAAAGTAAAAAAAAGAGTCTAGAGATTGCTTTTCAGATAAGATTAAGGAGCATTCAAAGATATTCTGCTATTGTATTGGGAGTAAAAGGTTAAGTAGAAAGACAATGGAGTCTCTGAAATATCAAGTGAAAATCTATTTGTGGAGCCACAGGAAATTAGAGAAATTCTAAACGAATATTCCTTCTCAGTATTTTCACTGGAGAACGACATGGAAGCTAGAGAACTCAGGGAAGTAAAAAGTAA
This sequence comes from Chiloscyllium punctatum, assembly GCF_047496795.1. Lineage (NCBI taxonomy): Eukaryota > Metazoa > Chordata > Chondrichthyes > Orectolobiformes > Hemiscylliidae > Chiloscyllium > Chiloscyllium punctatum. The sequence goes on along the minus strand of NC_092768.1, from coordinate 41,366,587 downwards.
CGTTTGAAAATAGTCCACATGATAGGAGAAGAGGTGCTGGAAGTCTTAAAATGATTGTAGGCTGATAAAACCCGGGACCTATTCAAGCGTATCCCAAGGACATTGTGTGAAGCCAGGTAGGATATTGCGCACTAACGGCAGAGATAATTTTGTCATCAAAAGCCACGAAAGAGGTGTTGGAAGATTGGTCTGTGGCTGACGTTGTGCTATTATTTAACAACATATTATGAGCCAGATCAAACCTCCTCAAGCTATGTGAGAAAAATAGCCTACAAACCAAATTCCTCGTATTTTTAAAAGGCAATTGAATTATGTTATGTTATGGATGCAATTTGATTGGTCAAACCACAATGCTTGAAGCAAAACACACTTTAGTTTAGCACTACAGTTAAAATCCAAATAGAGAGAAGAATCTGGATAATGTAACTTTATTGAAAAGCTTGACAGAATAATTGACTATTTCATGACGAAACACCAACTCCTACCATACAGTAACATTCCATAAACACAACTTTAGCAAACGCAATTTCAGTAAAATAGATTGTATGACATGCAATTCTCCAGTCCAGGAGGGAAGGTTATTGGTAGAAAATTCTGAAAGAGAGAGAGTTAGAGAAAGACAGAGAGAGAGTGGGGGCGGTGGGGGGAGGAGAGAGATTGCTGAAGCATTTTGCTGTGACCGGGAGGAATGTATAGTAGCTTACAAATCTTATCAGCTCTAAAAGTTTCACTGAAATCCGCGTTTTGTGGGAGATTGGCCCTACCCCTTCCTGCTGCTTTATTGTTCCAACTTTAAAGTAAAAACTCAACGACTTACAAGCTGTTTACTTTGTTGACCTGGAATAGATAAATCAGTACGTCTGTCTCAACTTTCCATTAAGAAAAAAAAGGACAAAATATATCTGTTAAAGTCGCTGAATCGTCACAACTCCAATATACAAAACTGTCAATATACAAAGATGTCTTCACTTAAAAAAAGGTCCTTCGTGATTATTGCACTGCAATGGATCTTCATTACATTGACTCTAAGCAAGTTGACATTCAACTTTGCAATTCATTTCAATCCATTTCTCCCATTATCCAATATCTGTGTCTTCACTAATTAAAGACACGACAATGCATCAGTAATTACGTTCTCTTGCATTGACACCTGCATAATTTTCATATTGAATAGCTGAAATAATAAGTTGCAGTTTTTATTCTCGTTTCTTTTTCCAAAACTTTTAGGAGGTTATGATCAGTAGGTGCAATTCTCTCAGTTACCTTACTGGCAACCTGAATGTTGAAATGTTGTAACACCACCGCCAAATTCAAGGGTTCGTTCTCAGTTGCGAAATATATCTGTAGGTGAATATTCAGCTTTTGGAAAAATACCCAATAGGTCTTTCTAGCTTCTAAGTTTCGTCTTGCATGTATGTAACACCAATACTAACATCACTCGCATTGATAGCCAAGTTCAATGGCGCTGTGTTGTTATGGATTGCTATCACTGGGGCAGACGTTAACATAGCTTGCAGATTGTGAAACGACTTCTGACACTGTTGTCCAATGAAAGATTCTGCACTTCTCCAATAGGTGAGTAAGGGGAGCAACCACAGGGCTAAAATTCAGTCGAACTTTCAATAAATAGCAATCCGTCCCGGGAATCACAGTGCTTTGCTCTTTCATGGATGGTATAGAACAATCCGCAATAACTTTTATTTTCACGTCCTGTGGGAACATCTGGCCATGTCCAATGACGTAGCCATGGAACACGACAGATAGTATTAGTCACTTCAAAAGCAAATCTCTGCGACTACGAGAAAACTGAAGTGAAATCCACTAAATTAAACCTACATAGATAAAATTGAATAGACTGGGCAACATCCCGGACGAAAAGAAAATAAGTGTTTTCGTTGGAGTACTGTTATCAGAGATATTCACGTGAAAGTTTATCAACCTGGAAAATTATCATAGTTTACAAGTACAAATGATGTATAGCTAGCACCGTCTTGTGTAGGAGGCTGTTTCTGCGAATGGAGACGATTAAAATTTGTGTATTTTGTGATAATTCAAAATATAATCACATTCTTCACTTCGTTTCTGAACTTAGTCTGTGCTACTGCATAAATAAACGTGTTGGTACAGGAACTTTAAAGCTTAAGCATATATGTGGTGTATTCGATGATTGTGAAAGTGTCATTATGATCTGTTTGTTAAAGCTGGTTCTCTGTAAATTGTAGACAAATGTGAGAGATACCCGTTAGCATCCACAGAGAGATAAAACTTACAGAAATATCAAGCAGTAATATGATGGGTTTGCTGTGATTTTCTAATTCTGAGTGTTTGATACTTTCCTTGAAGCTTCTCCTTACTCCGTGACTTGTTATAATATGGCGGATGGTCAGAGAATAGAAAAAAAGGAAAACATCGCAAATTGTGTTATAACAGTATCAAGGCACAAGTAAGCCTTCTAAATAAGCAAAATGTAGAAATCAGATTTTTCAACACAGAACAATACCACGTTGTCTATAACGTTTGCAGGTTCGTTTACAAAGTAAGATGGCATGTCTGCTATGTCCCAAAGCCCACAAACAATGGTTATTTTCACAGCTGCAGTTTTCTCTGTGCAATATTTGACTCAATTTTAGCAGTAGCTGGATACAGAACGATTGAAACTGACACAACTGTTAACCAAACAGAGAAATCAATGGAAATAAACGAGCAAGTTAAAATAAGACGACAAATGGAAGTGTAATCTGGGAACGGGATTGTGAAAAATAGCTCTCTTCAGCCATATGCAAAATGACTTCAGACGTTAGGACAAGGAGGTTGGCGAATGACATTGATACCAGGTAATGTGTAATACATCTGGAAATGTCACATATTCCACGGGAGAGAATCACAATTGAGAATGTGTTAGCTTAAGAGAAGGTGGAAAAGTTCAGTTAGTGCTTACGTTCTTGACAGTAGGAGGAGTACACGAATACAACTAGATAAACTATGACATTTCCCCTCGTGCCATCTCATCTACTTTAGTTTTGTCATACGGAGTTAATCTGTGTGACAACATTTAATTGTCTGAATGTACTAGCTCTAGAACAGCTGAATTGGAACAATTCTGGTGATACAAATTTTCTAAATTATAACCTTAGTTACGAATTTCGATTGGTCTAGGGAGAATGTTTATGGTAGAAACACGAAGTGCCCTTCTGACGTTGCAAAGGAAGTGATTTGTGTAAGTGTTCAAAGACTGATGAGTTCTGTTCCAGAATCATCTGAAATGTGCACATAATTTATTATCATGCTGCATTAATATCTCGGCGACAGTTAAAAGACAAAGTAAACATTGAAAAGAAAGGAAAACCAAAGTGCAGGCGTGTGTTGCTGTCAGGTGATGGCTAACAAAAGAAATTATTTCGCTGTAAAATGAATTGAAGTTAATGAGGTGAGAGTTGGCTGAATAATGATAATGCTCTGTGACCTTAGCGAACAATGTGCAATTGATCATATTACAGGGAAAATGTGTTGAGTCAGTAAGGATTCTGAGCCAGGATACTTGCCAGAGCCAAAGAGATCAGACATTTTGCCCTGATTACAGAGCATACTCTTCCAAATTTGTAATGAACAACTTAAAACCAAGCTAAGAGCATTTTTTCATGTTCTGAACAAATATTTGAGCTCAGTGCCGGTGAGCACTCCATTACTCATAACCTATCAACCTGAGAATGGCAGATTTATTCAAACTCTCTGCTTACTGCTGATTAATCAATTCATGCCAGTTCAATCTGAATCTTAGGAAGAATGGATTTAATTCTTATCTTTACTATTCTCATTTGGCAAATATTGGCAGTGGAATCATTCGGTATTTCCTGTAGATTCACTTTGTACTGCACATTAGACTAATCTTCCAGCATCGTTCCTACTCATCTGTAAATTTAGGTATGATAAGTCGAAGCAAACTCCAACTCAGATTTCTACGTGATATACCATAAAGATATTGGCCTCCATTTGCTTACAATATTTGTCCTGCAGCATTCAAAACATAACTCTTTAAAACCCGACAGCACTCAGAGTACTGAAAACACTGTTGTGGTTCCATAACTAATATTTTCATTTGGTAACACCTTACACATTCTTCCCGAAAAACATGACCCAAGCCCTCCTTTAGTTTTCAAAAGTGCACTCATTCAGGTTTTAATCAGGTATTCATAGAGGCATAGAGATATACAGCACAGAAACAGTCCCCTCAGTCCAACTCGTCCATGCCGATCAGATATCCTAAATTCATCGAGTCCCATTTGCCAGAAGCGGTCCCTGAATGAAACACAAACAGAAAACAGAGTACAGAATAACTTAACCACTCCGAAAACCCAACAGTTCATTCTAGCTTAATGATGCTGGTCCGAATGATTTCAACAATCGCCATAAACATCGCTTGGCACAAAGGGTAAAATCAAACACCGGTTCTCACAGGATAGAGGTCACAGAGAGCGAGAGAGAGAGAGCAAGTACCAACCTGGGCCTGCTTCTGTGGGGCGAGCAGCACATTTTCCCCAATATTTCGAAAAACCTAACCAAACTAAAGTACAGCTTAACTGGGAGAACATGACACTCCCTTTCATTGTACATGTGTTATTTTTAAATCTTGAAAGCCTCTGCCAGAGGCAGAATCTGTTAGTCATAAACAAATTGGCCTTAAAACCCTTCAACGTCAGTCTTTTCGGAATCTGTTTATGATCTCACTGAAAAAAGGGCAACAAAGAATTCTTAAAGGAGTAGCTTCGTTAGAAATTATACCAAACTCCAACACTTCTTTTGGCAGCCCATTTCATGCCCACACCACCTTTTTCATGATAACATTGCTGCTTAGGTCCCATATAAACTTTTCGCCTTTCACCCTAAATTTATGACCTTGAGTTCTGGTATCCCTCACACCAGGGTAAAACTTTTCCATTTACCATATCCTTGCCTCTTATGACTTTTTAAAGCATTGCAAATTCACGCCTCAACCTCTAACACTACAGAGAAAACAGCCCTAGGCTACTCAACCTCTCTCAGTAGCTCAAACCCTCCAACACTAACAAGACCATAGCGAGTCATTTCCGAACACTTTCAAGTTTCACACCATCATTCCTATGTGACGGAGACCAGAATTGCATACAATATTTCAAAAGTGACTGAAGCATTCTTCTGTACATCCACAACATAACTTCCCATTTTTCATACTCAATGTTCTGACTAATAAAACATACTAGATGCCTTTATATTAGAAAAGGAGCAACAATTTTTTCACAAAAATGTAAATTAAGTAAATTTAAGTAAGTTATGTAGAAATCTTACAAGTCTTACCGTAGCATATCAGATTTGTGATTTCCACGATGCAGTCATTTCGTCTGTACTGATGATGTGACAATCCTGCTCCTTTAACAAGGCTTTGTTGTCCTGGTTATTTTTTTCAGTGAGGTCAAAAAAGACACAAACTCCAAAAAGTCTAAGTTAAAGGGTTTCGGTGCAACTTGATTATGGTTAACAGATAGTGCCTCAGGCAAAAGAATTTTAAGTTTTGAAAAATAATCACCTGTGCAATGAGAGAGCAGTAGCCATTGTTCCCAGCTCAACTTTCACTCGTTTGGTTTGGTTTTAGCACTGTAGTGTTGTAAAAGCTACTGGACCCAAAGAAGCAGGTCCATGCTGATCTGACACTGAATTCTCTCTTGTAAGACCCTGTGTTTGATTTTACATTTTGTGCCAGGGATGTTTATGGGGATCGTTGCCAGTGCTTGGAACAGCATCATTAAGTCAGAATAATCTGTTGGGTTTTTGGATAGGTTAAGTTATTCTGTATTTTTTTTTCTTTTGTTTGCGTTTCATTTGGTAATCTTTTAAATAAATTTTGTCTTGTTCAAAACTAGATGATTTGGTCAACTGCATCACTCCGGCAATATTTATGTTCAACCTACTTTAAACAATTAGTAAAGTTAGGGTTAGGGTGACTTTATTGAAATGTTTTGAGGGGATCTGTTCTGGTCCATAACAATGTTAATTAGGATAATTTGCACAATTCACTAGCTATGTTAAAGAAAAGTTAATGAATAAAGTGAAAAAGCAGAAGCAAAGAAAAGTATAAATTATACTGATAAATAAACTCCCTCATTGACGTAGATGTGCTGCTTCCCCTGCCTCCTCTAAATTTAAAGTGATTGTGCATCTTGTTAACATGAATAGAAGGAATACAGAAATTTGATCAGTTTGCCTCCTTCGCTAATAACTAAGGTCATGACAGATCTGATAGGTGAAAGGCAAATTCATATTTTATTCAAATTTCTCCGAACATCCATTCTCCAAACCTGTGCAGATATTGGTCTCTGATACTTTCAATGAAAGTCTATGCATTACTACCAGGGATAGAAAATTTCAAAGAATAATTATCTGACCAGAAGAAACTTACCCTTCTCATAGGCTTAAATGACTAATTCTTCGTTTTGCAACTGCAGCCACAATTCCAGGAAACTATCTACAACCTCATCACCTCAGGAGATCTTCCACCAACTGCTGCCAACCTCATAGTCTGGGAACATCGCACTGCCTGGTTTTACCTATTACCCAAAATTCACAAACCTGAATCCCCAGCACCCATCGACTCAGCGTGCTTCTGCCCCAATGAACTTATCTCCACAAAGTTTGACACTATCCTGTCCCTCTTGTTCCTGGATCTAGAAACATACATTCGAGGCACCACCCACTCCCTCGAACTCCTCCATGACGTTCAGTTTCCCGGCCTCACATGCCACCCATCCACAATCGCAACACCTTCCAGCCCTCCAGTTCAGCCTCGCCCGCCAAACAAACCAGTACCCTGCCACTGACACACTCATGAGACTGGCTGAACTGGTACTCGCCCTCAACAGTTTCTTCTTCAAATCCTCCCACTTGCTTCAGATCAAAGTGGTAGCCAGACGGGCACGCGTATGTGCTCCAGCTATGCTTGCCTCTCCATCGGCCACATGAACAATTCTTCTTGCACAGCTACACCGGAACCTTTCCCCACCTTTTCCTCTGCTAAGGTAGCTTTGGCGCTACCTTATGCCCCAGCAAGGAGGTTGAACAGTTCATCAATTTCATGTAAACCTTCCAACCTGACCTCACGTTTACCTGGACCATGTCGGACACCTCCCTCCCCTTCCGGGACCTCTCTGTCTCCATTTCCAGCGCTTGACTCAACTCAGACATCTACTTCAAACCCACTAACTCCCACTGCTACCTGGAATACACCTCCTCCAATATCCTTGCTGTAAAAATGCCATCATTTATTCCCAGAGGAACAATTCCACCATAGAACACCCCAGATGGCTTCCTTCTTCAATAACCTCAATTTAACCTTCCACGTGGTCAAAAAATCACTCCGGCACATCTCCTCCACTTCCCACACCTCCGCCCTTGAAGCCTACACGCACACCCCCCAGTTGAAACAAGGAGAGGACCCCCACGATCCTCACTTTCTACCCCACGAACCCCGAGATACAATGCATCATTCTCCACCATTTCTGCCACTTACAAACAGACCCCACCACCAGAGATATATTTCCCTCTCGGCCCCAGTGTGCATTCTGCAAAGAACACTCCCTCGTTGATTCCCTTTTAGGTGCACACTGCCCACCATCCCAGCCTCCACTCCCAACACATTACCTTGCCACTGCAAGGGGTGTAAATCCTGAAGCCACACCTCCACACTCACCTCCATCGAAGGCCCGAAAACATTCTTCCACATCCGACAGAGGGATTCCTGCACTTCCATAAACGTCATCTTCTCTCTCCGTTGCTCTCGATATGATCTACTCTCCACTGGGGAGACAGGGCGCAAATTTTGGATCATTGCTGAGAACATTTCTGTGATACACGCACTAAACAACACCACCACCCTGTGCCTGAAAATGTCAACTCTCCTTCCTACTGTGCGAAGGGCATGCAGTTCCTGGGCCTCCTCCCGCACCAAATTCTAGTCTCCCAATGCTTGGTGGAAGAACGCCTCATCTTCCGCCCAGGGACTCTGCAACCACACGGGATCAGTGCGGATTTTAACAGTTTCCTCGTGTCCCCTCCCCTACTTTATCTCAGCTCCAATTCTCTGTCCTCTTCCTCTTCAGCTGTCATTCCAGTCCATCTCCTTTCCAACAGATCCAATACACCTTCCACTCCATAACGCCATCACGCAACCACCTTCACCTATCTATCGCATTCCCAGCTATCTTCCCTCCCATTTATCTTTCACCCCCTTGTCCCCAATCCCACCATATTCCTGATGAAGAACTTATGATCAAAACCTCAACTCTCCTGCTCCTCAGATGCAACCTGACAGGCTGTGCCTTTCCAGAACACTTTTTGTCTCTGATCTCAAGCTCCTGAAGTCCTCAATTTCTGCAAAAACCCATGCAGCTTGACGGGCGTCACTGTATGTTAAGAATCGGTCCCACAATTGGAACCCAACCACAGACTTGCTGATTTGGTTTGTAAGTTCATTATCTATCTTTGACTAAACGAGGCTGACAAACAAGTTGTTCAGCCGCTTTATGAACGCATCTTCCCTGGCTGGCAAGTTTTCCAGCTTGATCTGGAGTAGAGACAGGCGTTTCTGTGGCCACAATCGAGACTCCGCTATGTTAGGTTGCCTCCCTGATGTCAAGGTCAAGGACATTACCGAGCTATTGCACGACATTCTTAAGGAAGTGGTTGAGTAGCCAGAGGTCGTTGTGAATACAAGTACCAACGAGATAGATCAGATAGGGATGAGTTCCTGAAGAGTGACTATTGGAATTTAGGCAGAAGTGCCACGTGTTATCGAGAGTAGGAATAGGATGATTTGGCATATGAATCCGTGGCTTTAGAACTGGTGCAGGGAGCAGGGAATGACATCCTTGGATCATTGGGAGCTGTTCTGGAGTAGACGTGACGTTACAAGAGGGCTGAGTTGCAAATGAACGGGAAGGGGGCAAATATCCTGGCGGGGAGATTTGCTAGAACCACTCGGGAGTCTATAAATTAGCCTGGATGGGTAGGATCAATAACAGTAGGAAGAGTAAAGAGAATGTAATAGCAATACACGTAACTTGGAGCAACTTAAATAGCAAAAGCAGAGTCAGTCATCCTCGTCCTGGACGGGGAAAGCAGTTGCAACGAATTTCATTAAATGGAAGTGGCCTGACAGGCCAGGCTGGTGAAGTCAGGGCATAGATAAATGCATGGACTGGGATATTACAGCTATTATCGAAACATGGCTTCGTGAAGGGACAGGACTGGCACCTCAATATTGCGAGGTACAAATTCTATAGGAAGGACAGAAGGGGAGGCAAGAGAAATGGGAGAGTCACGTTTTTGATTCGGAAGAATATCACGGCAGGACTGAGGGAGGCCACTCTTCTAGGTTCATGCACTGAATTTATGTTGGTAGATGTAAAATGGGATAAATCACGTTGATAGCGTTGAACTACAGTTGCCACCAACCATAAACACCTACCCCACCAGTAGATGGTGGAAGATTGAGGATAAATGCATAAGGAGATCGCAGGTAGCTGCAAGAACAATAGGGTATAACAGAGCTGGTTTTCACATTACTAAAATCGACTGGGACTGCCACAGTGTTAGGAGCTTGAATGGAGAAAAACTTCTTGTGTGTTCAGAAAGAATTTCTCTGGCAATATGTCGAAGGTCCTTCGAGAGATTCAGCCAAACTTCCCTCCTCTTGGGAAATAAGGCCATGCAGGTGATGAAACTGTTAGTGGGTGAGCACATTTAACTAGTGACCATAATTCCATTAGTCTTAAAATAGCTATGGAAATGAATATGTCTTGTCCAGAAGTGAAAGTTCTAAATTGATGCAAGGCCAATTTTGATGGCCTTACACAGGGACATTCAAATGTTGATTGGGGAGGTTTTTTTCAAGCAAAGTCTGGTAAATGTGAGGTTTTCAAAAGTGAGTGAATATTTCAGGGTCTGGTAGAGCGGTGGTTAAAGCTGGCAGCGTCAGGGAATTCTGGATGACTAAATCTTATTAATGCCCAGATCAGGAAGAAAAAGTAGGCATATGATATGTCTAGGCATTTGGGATGAAGTGAATTTGATGACAGGTATAAATGGCTTAAGACAGCAATCAGGAGGACTAAAGAAACTTACACGAGCTGGCTTTGGCAGATCAGAAAAAGGATAATCCAACGAGATTCTACAGGCACATGAAGGAGTAAGGAGTGACTGGACTCAGAAGCAGGTCTCAGAAATATCAACAAGAGGTGAGATACTATATGAATATCATTTAGTAATTATTTATGATATTAGTCAGTATTTATTGCCCACAAAGCCAGGAATGCTGAAGAACTTGGGGAAATAAATAATGATGTCTTGACGAGAATCCACATCACAGAAGAAGAAATGCTGGAAGTCTTAAAATTCATTTAGGTAGATAAATTCTCAGTGTCAGATGAAATGTGTCCCAAGACATTGTTGGAGGCTAGGAAGGTAATCGCAGGGTCCTGATGAGAGATATTTGTGTCATCAAAAGCCATGAGTGTAGTGCCAGATGATTGGAGGGTAGCTCATGTTGTACCAAGATTGAAGGAAGGCCGTAAGAAAATTGTTGCAAATTACAGACCGTTATGTGAATGGTAGGTAATTTGTTAGAGTGGATTCTGAGAGACAGGGTCAATAGGCATTTGGAATTGCAGGGATTCATCTACGATAATCAGCATGAGTTTGTACATGGGAAATCATGTCTCACAAACCTGATTAACTTCTTTTTGAAAAATTTACAAAGAAATGTTTTGTGAATGCCGTGCAGTATACATTATGTCTGTGTCCTGTATCAGGACATTTGGCAAGGTACTGGATGGTGGGTTCTTGAGTAAGGTGAAATATCACGGGACCCAGGAACAGTAAGGCAATTGGATACAAAATTGGCTTGAAGTGGAAGACAAAGTGTGGTGATTGGGGCTTGCTTTTCAAAATGGAAGCTTGTGACCAGCAATATGTTTGGTCCATTGTTTTTTATTATCTACACAAATGATTTGGATGAGAATTTAGGAGATGTCATTAGCATGCTTGCGGTGACACCAAGATTGTTATTGAGAAAAGACCAAGATCTTGATCAACTGAACAAGTGGGCTAAAGAATGGTCAATGGAGTTCAATTTAAATGAATTCAATATAGGTAAAATCAGGGCATGGCGCACACAGTCAATGGGAGGAATCTGGGGAATGTTATAGGATGAAGGTATCTCGCGGTGCTGGTTCATAGCTCCTTCAAATTGGAATGACAGGTAGACAGGATGGTAAATGAAGGCTTTTGGCATGGTTGATTTCGTCAGTCAGAGTATTCACTATAGGAGTTGGGATGTCTTTCTGTAGCTGTTCAAAACTTTGGAAAGGCCATATTTGAGGTACTGTGTGCAATTCTGGCCGCCCTAATTTGGGAAAGATACTATTTAAGTAGAAAGCCTGCAGAAATGATGAACTCGGATACTGCCTGGACTTAAGTTAAAAGTAGAGGTTAGATGCACTGGCGACATTTTTCCATGGTGCGTATGAGACTGAGGAGTGTCCTTATAGAGAGCTATTAAATTATAACAGACATAGATAAGGCAGATAGCCAACTTCTTTTCTCCATTGTATGTGTGTCTAAAATTGAGGGAATTGGTTTAAGGTGAGAAGGGAGTGAAACAAGAGGCTTCACTGGGGCTTTTTCTTCTGACAGAGATTGATGAGTGCCTGGAATGGACTGTCAGTAGTATTTGAGAAGGGCAATACAATTTTATCTTTAAGAAACATTTTGACGGGATGGTTATTGAGGGATATGGACCAACCAGAGGCAAAAGGGACTAGATAAATTGTAAAAACTGAGCAGCATGGATAAATTGGGCCAAAGTGTTTGTTTCCATGCTATAATCCCCTCTGACCTCTATGCTTTTTCTTGAACTGAAAGGAAAGCGACATGTTCGGCCACACAAGACAAATCAAAAATCCTAATTATCATTTATAGTGGAAAATGCTGCACAAACCAATTAAACAATTATGATTGCATACATTTGCAACACAGGTAAAGGCAAATTATTAGATCAGTTCAAATGTCACCCTGGTTCATTTCACTATCTTAGACCTCAATTTGAATTCTGTTGATTTAGATCAATGTGAAAGGCTGTCTGAGAATGATTAAGTTCAAGAGGCAACGTTCAAGCCAGAGTATGCTAAGCTGCAGAAAATCTTTCCTTGGTATTTGGTCAGCACGTGGCAACGTTTTTCATCTTACACGGTCAGGTTTCTAGGACAGCAAATATTTGTAACATCAACATACAATAATTTTGGACTGAAATTGACTTTGAACTGCCTATGAATACACGGTAAATTAAGCTGTGAAATGCTCACATCAATGCAACAGAGATGAGTGCAACATCCTTGGTATCTTCTCTCAGCTCAATAATTTGCAACAAGATTTAGAGATTGATGGAGTAAGATACCATACGTTCCACTCACCTGATGTATTCAACTGGAATGATATCTGGATTTTCGACACCATCAGCACAAAGAGGCTCAATTTAGAGTCATTGACTAGTTTAACAGTTGTTCTGCTTATCACTGGTGCCGGAGTCTTTAATGTTTAGTATCAACAGGAGGAAATGAAGTATTTCTCAAAATTTCACCAAACAACGTTGCCCAAATCTGCAGTCTCTAATTCAAACATGCATAAGGGGAGTAGATATTTGGGAAGACTTCCACCACCAATTTCTTTTCAGATTGCACATCATCATCACTTGAAGCTTGCAGCAGGCAACACATCTTTCCAGATTGCGTCAAAATACTGAAATTTAATACCTAAAAGTGTCATTCTTTTTTACTTCTTTGACTACAGTTTTTTCAGAAGAGGAAAAATCTTAGAAACAAAGACTCCTACTACATGGAAACCGACAACTTGTCTAAACAGTCTGCACCCACCAAATTTCCAAACTAACTACTCCTACCTTTCTGCCCTTTGCCAATATCACTCCAAACCTTTCCTATTCATGAACTTATCCAAGTGGCTTCCAAACGTTCTAAATGTACCTGCCTCTACCACTTCCACTGGCAGTTCATTACACATAATAAAGCACTTTCAGTTTAGAAATAATGCCCTCATGTCCTTTCTTATTTTTGTTCCTTCTCGCCTTGAAAATATGCCAACTACATTTGAACTTCCCCACCCTGGGTATAAAGTCCCTTCTCATTCACCATATCAATGTCCTTCATAATTTCATAGATCCTAAAAATATTGTCTGTGCAACCTCATACATGCAATGACAGAAGTCCCATCTCGTTTTACATCTCAAACACATCATTCCAGCAGCATCTTGCTCAATCTTTTCTAAAACCTCTCCAGTCTCGTAATCTCCTTCCTACAGCCAGAACTGAAAACAGTACTCCAGAAGAGGCCTCACCAACGTCCTGTCTATGTTGGGTGCTAGCTTGTCTATCATTTGTTCCTCCCTGCTCCACTCGACGCATCTTTTGCTGAAGTACCAAACTCGTCTTAGCTATAGGTTTTATAAAGGTGTCACTGGACCCAAAGCGTTAACTCTGCTTTTATAGAATTGCAGAATTATGGAAACTCCAAAGTATGAATGCAGGCCATTTACCCCAGCGAGGCCACACTGATTCTCCAAGGAACATCCCACCCAGACTCACTCCTCTATCCTATTCGTGTAACCCTGCATTTCCAAAGGCTAACTCGTCTCTCCTGCATGTCTTTGGACTGAGAGAGCAAATCAGAACACCCAGAGACGTTCCACGCAGGCACAAGACGAATCTACAAACTCCACACAGACAGCCACCCGAGGCCTGAAGCAAACCCGTGTTTTTGAGGCCATGAGGCAGCAGTATTGACAACTGAGCTACCATGCTCTCCACAGATGTTGTGAGAACTGCAGACCTTTTCCAGCAAATTCTGAAGTTGTGTCGACAATTTTAGGCTCTCAGCATCTTATTCCAATACACACAAACAAGGCCTTGTCAACCTATCGGCTGTTGCCACAACCGTCCCATTTTCAATCAATAATGGGTCCATGACAAGCTATTGTTTGTTCGAGGTTAGCCAATTGCCATTCATTTTTCTGCTGAAGTGCTGTTCTCTCTTGGGGCTTAATCACCATTTATTATTCGCTCCTTCCTCCACCTTTCTGTCTTCAGCTCCTACAGCAAACGTTTCCTACCTGAAATCAATTCTCAAGACGGGTGACTGGAATCAAAATGTTAACTCCACTTTTTTTTCTCCACAGATGCTGTCAGACCTACTGAGTATTTCGTTTTAGTGGAAAATGCGATTAAATATTCGAAATTGCAATTCATGAACATTGAAAGTAACAGAAATTGTTATCTCGTAACTGCTTCCTTATTGTTTCCCCTTCTATCTTCCATATTTTACAAATATTATGTAGTTTTTCCACTGGAGTCTCCACTGTAACACTAAACAACCTGCACTCTGACTCCTTGGCCATTAATAATTTTTGTGAAACGTCTTTTTTCTCTAATCATATCAAACTCCTAAGAAATGAAATGTAGTTTAAGAGCTCTTACATATTGTTTGATCAACTTGTTTGTAATCCGGCGTTGGGACACCATTTTTAGCACCTCCAGATATTTGCGAGTATTAACGTACGTAACGAGAAGTATGAACTAGAAGGAAAACCAATCAACCATTCCGCCTGTTTTATGAAAGCTTTGTCCATTTGGGTTTGTGCTCGTCTTTTCTCGACCAAAGCAGTAATTTCACTATTTGTAACCTTTCATCATAATTCACACCAGTGCATCTACGTCATAATGGGAAAGCACAAGGACTGCTGAAATACATCCAAGGATTTTGAAGGAAGGGAGGGTCGATAATGCCAAGACACTCACCATGATCTTTCAGTCTTCCATGGACTACGACGAAATATCGAGTGCTCATGAGAGTGGGAATTGTCATAGTGAGAGTAGGAATAGAAAGATAGAGCGGGTGAATGTGTGGCTGAGGATTTAGCGACGAGAACAGGGATACAGATATTTGGATCATTGAGATCGCTTCTAGGGCAGAAGTAACTTGTGAATGAGGGACAGGTTATTCCTGGACTGGTAGGGAGGGGGGCAATATTCTGATAGGGAGATTCGCTGGGGCTACTCCAACATGGTTGCACTTGTCTCGCAGTAAGTGGAACTCTAGACAGTAGTGAGACAAAAGAGAAGATTGAGGCTCATACTGAAGTCACAAAGTCCAAGCTTAATGAACAAGACTGGCAGCAGTACATCAGGGAATGAGTGCTTATTTGCGAATTGAGTTGTATTTATTTCAAAGCAAGTAGACTGACAGTTAAGGCCAATGAACTCAGGAGGAACATAGGACTGCAATATCATGACTATTACAGAAACGTGACTGAGGGACGGGCACAGATGCTGTTGAAAGGGTAGATTGGACAATAGAGGGGGGTTAGTAACAGGATATTTCTGAGGGATCGTTTAATGAGTGTATGAATAGAACTGAGAAATAAGAGCGGGGTGGAGGGTGCGGAGTGGGGTTAACCACTTTTGGTGAGATTGTGTTATAGGCACCCAACAGTCAGCATAAAATTGTGAAGCAAACATACAAGGAAATTGCAAGCAGCTGCAAAAATAATAGGCTTGTATGACGGGGAAATTTCGACTTTCCAAGCATAGATTGAGACTGCCATATATTAAGGGTTTGGAAAGTGTGGAATTTGTTCATGTTGTGCTGGAAACTTTAACAAGCAATATGTTGATATCTCGACGAGAGAACCACCAAAACTCAACCTCCCCTTTTGGAAATAATCAGGGCATATAAATGAGGTGCCAGTGGGAGAGCAGTTTGGAATATCACATCGTAACTCCATTAGTTTTGAAATTGTAATGGAAAGGGATCAGCTGAGGATATAAAGTAAGGTGCTAAATATGTGCAAGGCCAATTATGATCGTATTAACTGGAACTTTCAACAGTTCATTGAGAGGGACTTTTTGCAGGTGAATGAACGCCTAACAAGTGGGAGGATTTCATAAACGAGATAAGGAGAGATTTGGACCAGCAACGATCCTGTCAGTATGTAGGACAAGTGTGGCAGGAGTAGGGAACACCCAATGGCTAACGATACTAAGATCAAGAAAAATAGGAAGGCATGTGTCAGATATAGATAGCTGGGATCACATGAATCTGTTGGGGATTATATTATGTATGAGTACTCTGAAGATGTAAGTCAAAACAGTTTAAAAAGGGGACTTGACATAGCTTCGGCAGATAAAGCTGAGGCGAATCCAATTCAATTAAGGTCAAAAGATGAAGTGAGGAGAGAATTGGGTGAATTAAAGATCACAGGGGGACACAGGGAAGTAAATCTACAGTACGGAAGAGGGTGCGTGGGAGGTCTTATAATACATGTTAAAACCTTTGAACCTCATAAAGTACATCCCTGAACATGTGGGAACCTAGGGAAGAAATTTCCTCAACGTTTGCAGAGGTATTGCTGTCATCATCAGTCATAGGTGACTCGCTGGAAGACTGGCAGTTGGTTGATGTTGTGCTACTATTTAAGAAAGGGCTATGGACCAAATCAAACCCACTCAAAATATATTCAGAAAGTAGTGTACTCCTGAGTGTTTTCTTTTTTAAAAAAAAGCTTAAAGCTTGTGATCTGGATGCAGTTCGATGAGTAAAACTACTAGGCTTGAAGGAAAACACACAAAACACAGTAACACTATATTTAAAATACCAGCAAATGAACGAAGCATTTGAATAACTTAATTCTACTGTACAATTTAACCAAATAATTGAATGTTTCATCACTGAACAGTATTTCTTTCCACTCAAAGAATATCACATGACCACACTGTTGACAAAAACAAATCCAGTGACGTAGATTGTCTCACATGTAACTCTCCACTCCAGGATGAAATAAGTAAAAACATCAAGAGAAAATTTTGAGGTAGACAACCAGAGAGAGGACTCAAGCATTCTGGAGTAGCAGCTTCGAAACACCAACAGCTACTGAAAGTTTAAAAAAATCCTGGTTCTGTGGGATCTTCACCCCACCCAGCCGTGCTGCTTTTATTGTTCCAACTTTTAAATAAAGACTCACAGGCTGTTTATTTTAGTATATCAGACAGCTCTTTACCTCTGTCGCAACCAATTGTTATTCAAAAAAGTTAAAAAAGATCTTTTAAAATCATAGCGTTATCATAACTCCCGTTACAAAGCAATGACCCATCCATATTCAAGGAAGGGTTCATTTTTTAAAACTTAAAGAAAAGAAAGCTACTCTGACTTCAGAATTATTATACTTCCATCTTTTCGTTGATGACTCGGTAAATTTGTTCTCACATACCATGAGGCCATCTGGCCACTTCCAATGTTATGGCGCAGGAACGTGATAGATCGTGTTATTTGCTCCAAAAGAAAAGTGCTGCAGATACTGGAGATCTGAAACGAAATGAACGAAATAAAAGCGTTAATAAAACTCAGCAGATCAGGCAACAAATGGTCTGAAAAACAGAGCTAGCATTTTAGATTGAGTCTTTCATCGAAAATATTCACATGAAAGATCATCTGCCTTAACATGATGGAATTCCTGCGATTTTCCTACTCTGCATCTTTAATATTCTGCATGAAGCTTTTCGTTACCTTGTTACTCGTTACAATGTGCCTGATGGTCGGAACATTGAAAAAAGAGATAAAGGAAAACGTAGCAAATGGGGTCAAAATAATAATAAGGCACAAGTCAGACCTCCAAATATGGAATAAAACATCGAAATCGTATTTTACAATACAGAACCATTTCATATTGTCAAGAACGACTCCCGTGTTGAAGGGCTTATGCCAGTACCGTCTCCTTCTTGTCAGATGCGACTGGCATGCTGTGCTTTTCCAGCACCAGAATTTTTGACTCTGATCTCCAGTGTCTGCAGTCCTCACTTACTCCTAGTCGTTACAAAATAAGATTACATGTTTTCGAAAGTGCAACGTACACAAACAATGGCGATAACGACAGTAGCAGACATTTTCTCTGTGCAGTATTTGACTCTCAACTTTTTGCAGCAGCGCAATCAAAGCTGAAAGCAACTGTTTACCAAATAGAACAATCAATGGAAAAAAAGTGAAGGCAAAGGTAAGAGGACAAATGGAATGTAATCAAGAAACGATTTTGCGTAATAGATCTCTTCATCAACACGCATAATTAGTTCAAATATTCGCAGGAGATCCGTTGCAGCTTTTGCCACTATTTAACGTATGGTACATCTGGAGAGACCACAATTTCCGTGGCAAAAATTCACAGTACTACATTATTTGAAACAAAATTTGGAAACTGAAGTTAGTATTTCTATTCATGACAAAATGATAATTAAATGGATAAAATGTGTTAAATTATGCCATTTTTCCTCACCCAACAAATCTGCTTTACTTTTCTCCTACAGAATATGATCCACAATTAGTCTCTGTGAGATCATTTGATGACTTGGATGTAATGGCTTTGAAGAAATGAATTAGAACAATGTATTAATGCAAACAAATCCAGGTACAAATGTGGACTGGTCTGGGGAGAATATTTATGGTAGAAAAAGAGAACACCCTTCTGAAATTGCAAAGAAAAGTTATTCATTCCAGTGTTCAACGAGTGAGGCATACTGTTCCAGAGTCATCTGAAAATCTGCATGTGGCTTATTGACATGCTGCGCTAATGATAATGGGTAGTCAAAGGACAAAGCAAGTACTGAGTTGAATCGAAAAACAGAGAGGCATGCAATTGCTGCCTGTCAACTGATGATTAAGGTGAGAATTTAGTTAGCTGTAAAATTAGATATGAATTGAAGATAAGGAAGTAAGAGTTGGCTATAATGAAGAGAACCCTTTGTGAACATCTGCCCTTTAGTGAAGGATGTGCAGTTTGTTGCATTACACAGAAAATTCGTTTTGTCAGTAAGGATGGTTGCCAAAGCCAACCAAAGAAATTTGATGTCCAATCCTTTCTACAATGCAGATTTATAACAATACTTCAGAATACTAAAACGATTTATTTTCATACTGTTACTGCTAAGGCGATCAAATTCTTAATAAACACTCCATTGCCTATAGCCTACCAATCTGAGAATAGTAGATTTATTCAAGCTCGTTAGTGTTTGTCTATTAACCAATCCTTCATCAATGCCAGCGTAAATTGATGCTTAGGGACTGAGTTTATACTTCCTATCTTACTATTCCTTGTTGAGGTAAACGTTAAAATGTCGACCTTGTTGGATATTCCTTGTCGATTCGTTCTCTCACTTACGTTAAGCTAATCTTCTCGCCTCGTGATAACTCATACTGTTTATTGAGTTGGATGCAAACTCCTGCTCAAATGCTTGGCTTTCATTTGCTCACTAATTTTGACCCGTGTAATGGAGGCCGAACCGTGCCTGTCAGTCTTATATGCATTGAAAACTATCCATGCTCTGAGGACTTCGACATGGTAAAGGCAAGCTTATGGACTTTGTTTCCAGTTGACACACTAATTAGCTGTACTTTGGAGCCCTTCCCAGTTAGTTAAAAAGTACTTGTGCAATTCAAAACATATAAATGTCTACATTGTGACAGCATTACGACCACTGGGACCACAGCTGTGATTCTGTTTTGAAAATGTTCTAGTGTGAACACAATATGCGTACTTCCTGATTTAAAAAAAAAACTGGGCCCTCCTTTAATTTTCAACAGAACACTCATTCAGATTTTTGTCATGCATACGTTAGAATAGGTGCAATGTTCTTTTTCGGTGAAACATAAGTAAACAGTGTAAGAATGTAACAATCTAATAAATTTTACAGCTATAGCATATCAGATGGGGAATTTCCACAGTGAAGCTATTTGTGTATGTAGTGATGGGACTAGTGGTAATGCATAATTCACGATCGATCTCAAAAAGAAGATAGCTTTCTGATGGGAGTAATGAAAAGAAAAACAATAAAGAAAAAAACGTGAAATACCAGCTAAAAACATATATATTTCTCGACAATTTAGATGTGCTGCTTATACTGCCACATCTGAATTTAAAAGTATTCTGAATCCAGTTAACATAATAACATATATAAGGAGTAGAGAAATTGGATCTGTGGTCCTTTGCTAGTCAATGAGGTCATGACAGAGTTGAACACAGCATTGATATTGTATTCAACTTTCTCTTAACGTCATTCTCCAAATATGTGGAGGTAATGGTCTAGGATACTCTCAACGGAAGACTACCCATTCCTTCCAGACATAGAGAAATTCAAGGAATCATTATTTGACCTGAATACACTTTCCCTTTTCTTATAACTGCTTCCTCATTTTGAGGCTTCAGACAAAATTCGAGACATCCCAGCAATAGTATATATTTGTTGCACACCCGAGGACTGTTCCCTGCATTTCTAAGAGGAAATGAACTTTGTGTAAACTAGCTGGACTTCAGCAAGGCGTTTGATAAAATTTCACTTGGGAGACTGGCAGAGAGGCTCAGAACCATTTGTGCTAAGAAAATTAAGTTAAAAGGATTCAAAATTGGCAAAGTGCAAAGTGTTGTGTTGGATGCGTTTATTTTTCCAACATTTTAAAAATTAATTTGTGGGATGTGGGCTTTGCTGGCTGACAAGCATTGCTTGTGTGTCCCTAGTTGCCATTGAGAAGTGGTGGTTAACTGCTTTTTTTGAACTGCCCCCGTCCACTTGCTGTGGGGCTGACCAACAATGCCATTGGGGTGGGGGGAATTCCAGGATTTTTACCAAGTGACTTGAAGGAACATTGATATATTTCCGAATCAGATGGTAAGTGGCTTGGAGGGGAGCTTAAAGTTGGTGGTATCCCCATTTATCTGCTGCCCTTGTCAATTGAGAATGAAGTATTCGTGTGTTTGGAATGTGCTGTCTGAGGTTCTTTGGTGAATTTCCACAATGCCTTTAGTAGATCGTACACACTACTGCTACTGAGCGTTGGTCATAGAAGAAGTGGATGTTCGTGATGTTATGTCAATCAAGTGGGCTGTTTTGTCCTGAATGGTGTCAAGCTTCTTGAGTGTTAGAAGTGCACTCATCCTTGCAAGTGAGGAGTAATACATCACAATCCTGACTTATGCCTTGAGGTTGGTGGACAGGCTTTGAGGATTCTGGTGCAGAGCTCCTCGAGTCAGTTTTCCTAGTTCTGTCCTGCTGTTGTAGCTATTGTGTTTATGTGGTGAATCCAGTTAAGTTTCTGGTCAATGATAAACCCCAGGATGTTGATACTGGAGGATTCAGTTATGGTAACACCGTTGAATGACAAGGGATGGTTGTTATATTGCCTATTATTGATGATGGTAATAGCCTGGCATTTGTGTGGCACAAATATTTCTTGCCACCTTTCAATCTAATAAGCCTGAATATTGTCGAGATCTTGTTGTATTTGAATATAGACTGCTTCAGGATCTGAGTAGTACCTGGTTGGACGTTTGTGCCCTGTGGGATTCAGCAGTCATTAGTGTTAGGCACATGCTGTCTGACTTATATGTTGGCAAGACAAACAAGGCAAGGCACACAATTAAATGTTTTTACCCTGGGAAGCAGGCAGCTTCAGACGAAATTTAGTGTGCATGTCCACTGGTCCCTTAAAGACGTGGGAACTGTTATATAAAGTGGTTACGCAGGATTATTGGAGCCTTTCGTTTATCAGCTCAGGCACAAAATTTAACAGCCAGGAAAATATGTCATAACTACACTTTTTTTAGGCCACAGCTAGAGTATTGTGTGTACTTGTTGGATTCACATAACAGGAGAAAGTTTCATTTTAATGAAGAATATGCAGAGGAGATTTACCTAGAGGTTGACTGGATTGAAGAACTGTACTTGTGCAGAGATTGGATAGTCTGCGAAATATTTCTTTTCTCTGGAGCAATAGAGTCTGAAATTGGGAATCGATATAATGTGTAAAATTGTCGGCATGATGTCAGGCAGAGGCTCATTTTGTTTTGGCATAGGGATTCGATTCCTCTAACATTCTGTATCTATATCGTCTGGGATTTTAACCACTAGTTTGTTCATTTCTCTCACTTTCGTCCTGATGAGTTTTACCAGTTCAACTGTTCTTTTGGCAATTTTCGTGAGCCTAGTAAAATCAATAGATCGGGTCGAGGGGAAGGAATATATTGGTCTGGCGTAAGCATGATATTCCTCTTATATACTGCATCTTAATCATACCGAAGTGTTGATTATTGGATAATTCGTTTCTTTTTCTTTCCTCCTGATGATTCTATCTGTTCAAATGCCCCACTGGCAATTTTCAGGACGATAGTCAAATCAGTCCTTATTTTATTATGTGGGAAACACCTCAGACATGATACTGTTTAACGAAGCTCCTCTTTGCTTTTTATTAGAGGAATGTGAGAGATTACAGCAAGACTGGATAGGATACTAGCCTGAAATCCATGCATCTTGACGAGTGTCACTCTGCTTTAAGAGTCTGTCCCACAACTGTCACCCAGTCACAAACCTGCCAGATGGTTTGAAGGTGAATAAGCACATTCAACAAGCTGAAACAATCCGTTTAATCATGTTATGAACGTATCTTCTGTCGTTGGCAAGCATTCCAGCAGGAACTAGGGGCTCAAACAATTGTTTCTGTGACAGAGATCGAAGCTCTAGGATTAAGTGTGTTGCCTCCCTGGTGTCAGGATCGAGGACATGTGTGAGCAGTTGCATGAAATCATTAAGGGGGAGGTGGATCATTGCTACAAACTACGTAGGTAGGAAAAGAGATGAGTTCCTGAAGAGTCGTAATAGAGAGTTAGGTCGAAGGTTAAAATTCAGGGCCGAAAAGATCATAGTTTCTGGACAACTTCCAGTAAAATGTTTTTTTTGTGAGTGTAAGAATAGAAAGGTTTGGAAGACGGCTATATTGCTTGAGAGCCAATGCAGAAGACAAGGATTGAGATTCTTGCATCTTTGGAATCTTTTCTGGGGTATAAGTGACCTGTGCATGAGGAGCAAGTTGCATGAGAACTGCAGTGGGATCAATGCCCTGGCAGGAAGATTTGATCCAGCCACTTACGAGGGATTTGGCAAGTCTGGGATTGGAGTGGGATGCAAAGTAGAGAGATGAAAAAGAAATTTGAATACATTACAGAAGACAATGCCAGCAAGTTAAACAGCAAAAGACAGTGTTGGTAATCCTAGTCTTAGACAGGGTAAACTACTCTATGGCAGGAAACCATGGGAGTCTATGTTAAACTGCGTTTATTTCAGTGCAAAAGGCTTTAGAGTTAAGGCAATTAACTCGGGAAATGGATGAGCAATTGATAAAATGGACTGCAATATTATAGGTATTACAGAAACATGTCTGAGGGGAAGGTTAGGACTGCCAGTTCAACGTTTTGGGTTAAGATGCTACAGGAAGAGAAATGGCAGGAAATAAAGTGGGTATGGTCATTGTGTTTTCGATTAGGGAGAACACAGTGCAGTACTGAGACACAACATTCTCGATGCATCATTCATTGAGATAATATGGGTATAAATGAGAAATATAAATGGGGAGATCACTTTGATAACATAGTTCTATACTGCCATTCCCGACGGCCATACTCAGTGTGAAATTGAGGAGCAAGTATGTAAAGCAATCTCAGATAGCTACGTGAATAGTAGGGTTATAATAGTAGTGGATTTACACTTTCTTTGAATAAGTTCGGACTGCGATAGGTTTAAGGGTTTGGAATGGAGAGCAATTTGATAAGTGTCTTCTGGAAGAGCTTCTCATGCAATAGAAGGCTGTCTTCGAGAAGGGACAAAACCGGACATTCTCGAGAAATAAGAAAGTGTAAGTAATGGAAGTGTTAGTGGGGGGGGGGGGGGGGGGGGGGGGGAGAGAGTGTGAAACTTTGGGAATCAAAACCATATTACATGGATTTTAAAATAGCGATTAAAAAGGATATGTTTGATCTGCAACTTAAATTTTTAAGTTGACGAGAGACCAAGTTTTGGTCATCTCAGACAGGAACTTTCAAAAGTTGGCTGAGGGAGGGTATTAGCAGGAAAGGGGATATCCTTTAACTGAAACGTTTTCAAGGGTGAGTTAATGGTTTGGGGTCAGCATATTCCTGTTAGAGCAAAGAGTAAGGCCGGGAGAACTGGGGAACCCCAAAAGAATATAATCATTGAGGCACAGAGCAAGAAACATATGGCAGCATATGCTATGTATAGGCAGTTGGGTTCAAATGAATTCCTTGATGAGTAAAGAGGAAGCCAGAGTGCAATGAAGGGATGCATCAGGAGGGTTAAAAGCGGATTTGACAAATAAGTTAAAGGAGAATCCAAAAAGATTGCACAGGTATATGAAGGACTAAAGAGATTAATGAGGGAAAACAGGGCCTCTTAAACATCAACGAGGTCGTTTATATTATGAGCCACAAGAGGTGGATGAGATTCTAAATGAATACATCTCTTCAGTATTAACTGAAGAAAGGGATGAATGCTTGGAAACTTGTGAAAATAAATGCTGATACCTTGAAGAGAATCTGTATCAAAGAAGAGGAGGTGTTGGAAGTCTTTAAACGGATTAATGTAGCTAACTTATTGGGACATGGTGAAGTCACATATTCCAAATCTATGTGAGGGGTTCGAGAGGAAATTGCTTAGCCCCTAGCGGAGGTAGTTCTATCATCAACAGTTGGGGTGTAGTGTCTGAAAATTACAGAGTGACTAATGTCATGCCATTATCTAAGAAAGGCTGCAGGAAAATGTCTGTGAACCACAAATCGATTACATTAACATCTATGGTGGTTAAATCACAGGGGATTCTGAGAGACATGACCTACTGACATTACACATGCAAGGGCTCATTTGGGAAGTCATCATGACTTTGTGTATGGGAAATCGAGTCTAATTTTTTTTTAAGCGATAACAAAGAAGATTTGTGAGGCCAGCGCAACGAATGTTGTCTAAATGCACTTTAGCAAGACCTTTTACAAGTTACCACATGGTGGATTATTTCTCATGGAATCCATGGAAAGTGCGCCAATGGCGGACAAAATTGTATTGATGGTATGAAGCAGAGGGTGGCGGTAGAGGGTTGTTTTTCAAGCTGGACGACTGTGAACAGCAGTGTGCCAGAGGACTCAGTGCTGAGTCCACTGGTCTTCATCATTTAGAGAAATGATTTGCATGGGCATTTCGGAGGTATGGTCATTAAGTTTCTGGATGACGTCAAGACTGGTAGCATAGTGAATACTGAAATAGGTTATCTGAGGATACAGAAAGATGTTGATCAACTGGACAAGTGGGCTGATAAATTGCGAATTGAGTTTAATTTACATGAAAGATGTTTCATTTTCTTAAGTGAAATCAGGGAGGGGCTTACACAGACAATGGTAGAACCCTGGGGTGTGCTATAGTACAAGCAGATCTAGGGTTGCATGATTATAGCTCCTTCGAAGTGCAGTCACGGGTAGACAGAATGGTAAAGAATGTTACCTGAATGCTTGCTATCATCGTTCAGCGCACTGAGTACAGAAATTAGGACGTCTTATTGCAGCAAGGCCACATCAGTAATACTGCATGCAGCTCTGACTTCCCAAGTATAAAAATATTATCAAACGATAAAGCCATCTGGATTGGAAGGTTTGACATATCGGAGAGGCGAGATAGACGAGATTTTCCTTCCCATGAATGTACGGACTGAGGGATGATCTTATAAAGGTCAGTCAAATCGTGAGAGGCATAGATCAGGTAGATAGCCAACAGCTTTTTCCCATGGCAGGGGAGTCGATACATAGATGTAATGGATGTGAAATATTAAAAGAAGGGTCGAGTTTTCACACAGAAAGTGATGAGTGTTTGGAACAGGCTGCCAAATGCAGTGATGGAAGCTTGTGCAATTTTATTATTTTAAAAATATTTGGACAGGTTTATGGATGGGGCAGGTTTGCAGGGATATAGACCAAATGTAGACAAATGGGACTAGAGTAATTGTGAAAACAGTGTGGCAAGAGCAGGTTGGATGAACCCCCTGTTTCCATGCTGAAAATCTGTGTGATCTCATTGACTCTATTTTAAATTAAAGGTAAGCTACGTGTTGGGCCACAAGACAACACCAAATTCCCAATTGTCATTTATACTCGAGTATTATACAATTGAAGCGAATGCGACTGTGTGTAATCTGACACCATGACGACAAATATGGTCAATTTAGAGGTATTTTCGAGGTTAACAATTGTTCCATCCATCACTGGTCATGTCGTAATTTGCGGTTCCTATCCACAGCAGGAATGGAAGAACTTGCAGCAGGACCTCGATCAGCTTGCGAAATAGGGTGAAAATGACAAATGGAGCTTAATGCAGATAAGTGTGAAGTCTTGCATTTTGGAAAGTCAAATCAAGGTTTCATAGTGAATGGTAGGGCCTTAAAGAGTGTAGTGCAGCAGAGGGACCTTGGAGTTCAAATGCACAGTTCTCTGAAAGTCGAGTCATCAGTACACAGGGCAGTGAAGAACATTTTGGCCTTCATCACAACATTTAGTATAGAAGTTGAGAAGTTATGTTGCAGTTGTACAGGACGTTGGTAAGACCACAATTGGAGTGTTGCTTTCAGATTCTGTCACGTTTTTAGACGAAAAATGTTATGAGAGCAAAAGAGTACAGAAGAAATTTGCAACGATGTTGCCAGGGTCAAATGTCTGAGGTATAGGGAAAGGTTGAACAAGCTAGGACATTTTTCTTTGGAGGGTAAGGGTCTAATGGGGGATTTTACAGAAATGCATGAGATCCTGAAAGACATGTATAAAGCGAATGGACTCTGTCTTCTCCAGGGTTGGGGAATCAAGGACCACCAGACATCAGTTTAAGGTTAGAGAGGAAAGAATAAACGGGAGTTTGAGGGACAAATATTTTTCACACAGAGTGTGGTATGCACATAGGATGAGCTGTCTATTGAAGTGGTTGAGGCAGGTACATTAAGAAAATTTAAAAGGAATTTGGACTAATACGTGTGTATGAAATGTTTAGAAGGATATGGGCCATGTTTCGAGAAATGGGGTTAGTGTGAGTGGACATTTTGGTCAGCACGGATCAGTTGGGACAAAGGGCCTGTCTCCGTGCTCTCGTACTTTATGAATCTATGGATCCAAGAATTTTGAAGGAAGAACGGATGAATATTGCTGAGGCGCTCGCCATTATCATTCAGTCTTCATTGGACTGCCATTGAACATCAAGAGATCGTGACAGTAGGAAAAATAAATGGGAGAGTAGGACGAGGAGGATAGGGCAGATGAATGTACGGTTGAGGAGCTGATTCAGTATGGATGATACAAATGTTTGGATCATTGGGATCTCATCTATGGCAGAAGTGGCCTGTATAAGAGGGACAGGTTACACCTGGTTTCACAGGTTACAAGTGGGACTTGAGAGGGGGCAACATCCTGGTGTGGAGATTTGCTGGAGATATTTTGAAACAGTTAAATTAGCCTGGCAGGTTGGTGTATCCTAACGAGCAATGATACAAAAGTGATGGTTGAGGTTATAGTAAAGAAGTTAAAGAAAACAAGTTAAACAGAAAAGCAGGCAATAGCACAGCAAGAAATAAAAGATGGCTGATGAATTCCATTGCATTTCTTTGCAAGCCAGACGACTGACAGGCGAGGCAAATGAAATAAGAGCATGATTAGGAATAAGGGAATGAGCTTTCATAATGATATGGGAAACATGGTGATGAAGAGATATATTCCAGGATACAGATCCTGCAAAAAGAATAGAAAGGGGAGGTGAGAGACGAGGTATAGTTATTTTTAAAATTATAGAAAACACTACATCAGTCCTTAGATATGATATGTCTGAGGGATGATCCAGTGAGACTCGATTAGTTGCACTGAGAAATAATAAGGGGGTGGTCACGTTGTTGGGATTCTAGTATCGGAGCATGAACATTCAGTGTGAAATGGAGGAACAAATATGTCAGGAGGTCGCAGATTGATGTAAGATGAATTGGGTTATAATAGTTGGAGATTTTACCATTCCAAACTTAGACTGATGCTGTTATAGTGGTTTCGTTTTGCAACAGTCGGTTTTCATTGTGATGTTCGGGGGAAAGAAATCGCTTTTTCTTTGTAGGGGGCCCGATGACAGAAGTGTCAAATTTCAACATCTCCTTGGGAAATAAGTAATGAATGTGTCAGTGTTGTCAATGAAAGAGCATTGGAAACTTAGAGCTTAATTCTATCTGTTTTATGACAGTTAAAGAAACAGGATAGATCTGGTTCACAGGGTAAAATTCTAAATTAAGGAAAGGGCAAAGTTGATGGAGTTAGAGTGGATTTTCCAAATGTTGATTGAAGGAGGTTGTTTTCAGGTAAATAAACATCAGGCAAATGGCATGATTTCAGAAGCAAAATAATGAGAGAACTGGTCAGCCTGCTCCTGTTAGCGTGAAGGGCAAGTCTGGAGATAATATGGAACACTGAATGACTGTTAGAGGTACAGGTGTATTTTAAGGAGGGTAATCTGAAGAGTTAAAAAGAAAGGACGAAAGATAGCTTTGGCAGATATGTTTAAGGATAATCCAAATAGATTTTATAATCATAAGAAGGGCAGAAGAGTAATTAGGGAGAGAATTAGGCATATTAATGATCAAATTATCATGGATGCACGGAGCTAAAGAAGTTGGGTGAGTTTCTATTGTTTCTCTGGATTTATTTGGGAAAAGGCATGGAAGCTAGTGAACTCACGAAAGTTAATAGTCATGTCCTGAACAGTGTCCACACGAGAGAAAAGCGGGTTCTGGAGGTCTTAAAATGCACAAAGCTTGATTTTTTTTTAAGAACTGTTGCCCGATTAAGTGTATCCCACAGCAAGTGGAATAGAGTCATAGAGATATGCAGCATGGAAATAGACCCTTCGGTCCAAACCGTCCACGCCGGCCAGATATCCCAACCCAATCTCGTCCCACCTGGCAGCGCCTGGCCCATATCCCTCCAAACCCTTCCTATTCATATACCCATCACAATGCCTCTTAAATGTTGCAATTGTACCAGCCTCCACCACATCCTCTGGCAGCTCATTCCATCACGTACCACCCTCTGCGTGAAAAGGTTGCCCCATAGGTCTCTTTTATATCTTTCCCCTCTCACTCTTAACCTATGGCTTCTAGTGGACTCCCTGACCCCAGGGAAAAGACTGTCGATTTATCCTATCCAAGCCCCTCAATTTCGTAAACCTCTATAAGGTCAGCCCTCAGCCTCCTACGCTCCAGGGAAAACAGCCCCAGCCTGTTCAGCCTTTCCCTATAGCTCAGATCCTCCAAACCTGGCAACATCCTTGTAAATCTTTTCTGAACACTTTGAAGTTTCTCAACATATTTCCGATAGGAAGGAGACCAGAATTGCACGCAATATTCCAACAGTGGCCTGGCCAGTGTCCTGTACAGCCGCAACATGACCTCCCAACTCATCTACTCAATACTCTGACCAATAAAGGAAAGCATAACAAACGAATTCTTCGCTATCCTATCTACCTGCGACTCCACTTTCAATGAGCTATGAACCTGCACTCCAAGGTCTCTTTGTTCAGCAACACTCCCTAGGACCTTACCATTAGTTGTATAAATCCTGCCAAGATTTGCTTTCCGAAAATGCAGCACCTCTGCATTAAACTGAATTAAACTCCATCTGCCACTTAATACTAGGAAAAAAATTGCAGTGCCACAAGCAGAGATACTTTTGTCATGGACAGCTATGGGTTAGGTTTGGCAAGACAAGCAAGTGGGTAATTGTAGAATTATAGAAGCACTATACTATGCAATCAGGCCATTCAGCACATCCCGTCCACCCCGACCCGTCAAAGAGCATCCCAGTCAGATCATGGACATTTCAAGTGCAGACTGATGGGCCACATTTATTCATGTCCAATTTCCATGTGCGCTTTCCACCACTGTCAGCAATTCATTACCTAAGCCAGACGCACACATATGGTTGTACGCAGAGAAACATAATATATTCCTTTTGCCTCTATTTTAGAACATATTATGAATCAGCTTAAAGTATATAGTCCACATATACTGATTTTTAAAGGAAAGTGGAAAACATTATGTTCTGGATACAACTCAATTGATCAAACTACCAGACCTGAAGGAAAACACACCTTATTCTTAGACTGCAGTTAAAACACAAACAAAAGAAAGAATCGCAATAACACCTCTAATGGTAAACTTAACAGAAATATTGATTATTTCACTACTAGATAGTAAATGGTCCAAAATAGCAATAGCCCATTAACTCACACTTAGCTAAGGCAAATTCACTAAAACAGATTGTCTGACATGCAATTCTCCAATCAGGAGGGAAAAAAATCAAGATAAAACTACCAGGGAGAGAGTGAAAAAACTCAAGCGGTTTGCTGTAGCAAGGAGATATATGTAGCAGCTTCCAAACACCAACATGCAATGAAAATTAAAGTAAAATCCTGGTTCTGTGGAAGTTTGACACCACCACATCATGCTACTGTTATTGCTCCAAATTTTAAAAAAAAGACACATAGCCTCACTAGCTGTTGACTTTATTGGCCAGAAACTGGTCCATAGAATCTCTGTCTCAACCTCTCTTCATAAAAGAAACAGGAAATTACATCTCGTAAGTCCATAGATGATCACAAATTCCCCACCCCCAAACTGAATGAACCATCAATACACAAAGATTGCTTCATTTTTAAAAATATTTTACTCTTATAGTTTTAGTATAATATAACGTGTATATGTTACAGTGACTCTAAGAAATCATACATTCAATACGACAGTCTATTTTAATCCATTTTATTTTCGGCACAAACAGCCTCTGTATTCACTTGTCGAAAATGCACCAACGAATCAACAACTAAGCTCTCTCAGCGGAAATAGGTATTGCAGGTTCTGGGGATAAAAGGCAAGATTAGAGTGGTGCTGGAAAAGCACAGCAGGTCAGGCAGCATCCGAGGAGCAGGAAAATCGACGTTTCAGACAAGAGCCTTTCATCAGGATATTAAGTTATCTCGTCCCACCTGAAGATCTATGAAAACCTAAATAGGGGCCTGTTGGTTCGAGATCGGTCAAAGGAATTGACAAATGCGGTCTGCTCAAAAGCAAGGATCATTAGTTTATTGAATTAAGGTACCTTGACGCAATGGTTAGCAGTGGTTAGCACTGCTGCCTCACAGCGCCAGAGACCTGGGTTCAATTCCCGCCTCAGGCAACTGACTGTGTGGAGTTTGCACATTCTCCCCGTGTCTGCGTGGGTTTCCTCCGGGTGCTCCGGTTTCCTCCCACAGTCCAAAGATGTGCAGGTCAGGTGAATTGGCCATGCTAAATTGCCCGTAGTGTTAGGTAAGGGGTAGATGTAGGGGTATGGGTGGGTTGCGCTTCGGCGGGGCGGTGTGGACTTGTTGGGCCGAAGGGCCTGTTTCCACACTGTAAGTAATCTAAATCTAATCTAAAAAAAAAGTCTATCCAGCAACACAAAGGTTGAAGCTTCTGTGTTTCTTGTTGAAATTGCGCAATTACATTTGAAAATTACACAGTATTTATATGTTTTTTTGAAGAAATAGAACAGCCTTAATTCCAAGAAAAATCAATCTCATATAAGAAGGCGACATGATTTACATCAAGTTAATCCAATGGTATTTCCTGGGAAAGGGTTCTTAAATACAATAAAATCCAATCAACTGGAATATGATGACATGATTGAAGACAGGCTATTCTTTGGAAAATATATCTTATTTACGTAAATTGTCATGCAATGTGTTAGTTCAAGGTTGGTTCAAATGGTCAATTAATGTGTCAGTATTCATTTTATGAAATTTCTATTGTCCTCTTATCTTTGAATTTCAGCTTAATTCTGTAAATCAGCAGTACAGGTTCACAGACCATTTTATGGTACTCATTTAAATCGAGAAACCATTTTGTGGGAAATAAAAATCTACATATACCTGTCGCCTAAATTCAAATTTTAAATCCCCACCGCCATGTGCATAATTTTCAAATGGAATGGCTGCAAAAATGAGCTCGGTTTAGATAGTCTGGAACTTTTGTCCTTTTTCCCTCACAAGTTTAAAAGATTACAATTAGTATACACAACTGTCTGAGATGCACTACTAGTGAAATAAAGGTTGAAATGTTGCAGTGACAACACTAACTCAAGGTCTCCTTCTACGTTGTGGAATATTTCTGTTGATTTACTCAGAATTTAGGGGAAAAAATACTCAATACGCCTTTCTGTCACCTCATCGTCATCTTGCAAGCGTGCGTCACAGACACTCGCATTACTTCAACCAAAAGCTACTTTGAATGGCTGTGAACACTGAAGCAGTGGCCATCACAATCTTCATTTTGTCAAATATCATCTGACTCTATTCCATCCATGGAAATTTTATGCACCTCTTCAACAATTAAGTTAGTGGAGCAACCACGATGCAAAAAAAATTGGTATCAAAATCTGATTAAAAAGAAAAGAACACTCAGATCCAGGAAGAATAGTACTTCCCTTTTTTCTTGAAGATATGGGAAACTCTCCAATGTCACATTACATGGGGCCAGCCGTCCACGTCTAATGACATGCTCAGGATCGTGACTTGAGCTTTTATAAAGTTAATCTTTGTTAGGTTAATAGGCCTGTACTCTCTGGAATTTAGAAGAATGGGGGGAGATTAAATTGAAATGTTCAAGATGATAAAAGGTATGGATAAAATAGATATGGAGCAGATGCTTCTTCTTGTGGGATATTCGAAGGTTAAGGGATTACAAATCTAAGACAGAGTTGAGGAGAAACTACTTCTCCCAAACGGTTGTGAATTTGTGGAATTCGATAAACCAAAGTGTTGTGGATGCTCGGATCGTGAATAACTTTACTAAGGAGTTAGACAGTCTTTTAATTTGTCATTGGTTGAAGCGTTATGGGGAGAAAGCAGGAAAGTGGGGGTGAGGAGCTTATCAGCCATGAAGAAATCGTCATGTTGGGCTGAAAAGCCTACTTCTGCTCCTGTACCTTACAAAACTATGAATCACCAAGTCAACAAACATAAGCAAATTCAGAAAATGCTGGAAAAGCTGTATAGATCTGGCAGCATTTATACACAGAAATCAAAGTTAACATTAAATTTCGAGTGACCCTTCCTTCGAGCAGTTCTGAGAAACAGTGGCTCGCTCCAAAATGTTAACTCTGATTTCTCTCCATAGATGCAGCCAGACCGGCTGACGTTTGCCAGAAATGTCCGGTTTTGTTTCTGATTTACAGTATCTGCAGTGCTCTCAGGTTTCAGTCGCTAAGCCATTTCCCAAAGTCAATCTCCTGATTTATATAAAACATTTCATTATTTATATTCTTCCTGTCCAAATCGACGAATTCTCATTTTCCTATTCCATATCCATTCATAATTGGCATTGACCTGACACTGTCCTTTTGGGTATCAGATCAATCTCAACCGAAGGCGTATAAAAACAGTTCATCATCAGATGCAGCAGATTTATTTTTATAATGAAAAAAGAAAGGTAACAGTATGGTGTATCTAACGCTATCACAGCTACTGAGAAACAAATCGTGTTAATCATTCCCAAAAGCAAAGTTCTGCAGACAGTAGAAATCTGACATGACAACAACTAGAAAAAACAACTTAGCAGGTAAGGCAAAATCCGGGATAAAACCCAACAGACCTGGTATTATGTATTGGGAGCTTTTCATCAGAAATAGTCACGTGAATGAACATCTGTCTGGAAAAATACCTCTGTTTGCATCCAAACATGACGCATAGCTAGCGCAGTGTTATGTTGGAGCATGAATCTACGTTAGGGGACAGTTACCATTTTTGTATCTTCTGATTATTTTGACAAGTAATCACGTTCTTTACTTCGTTTCTGAACTTAGTCTGTGCCACTGCATAAATAAACGTGTTAGTGCAGGAACTCAAAAGTTGAAGCATGTATCCAGTTTGTTCCATAACAGTGAAAGGATTATTATAATCCATTTGGTAAAACTGGTACTCTGTAAATTCTGCATATACATAACAGATAGGAATTAGCATCCACAGAAAGATAAAACTTCCAGAAATAGAAAGTAGCAATATAATAGATTTCCTGCGATTTTCTAACTCAGAATCGTTGACTTTTTCCCGAAAGCTTCTCCTTACCTTACTACTCTTTAAAATGTGCCTGATGGTCAGAGCATTGAACAGAGAAATAAAGAAAAATGCAGCAAATGGGGTTAAAATAGTATCAAAGCACAAGTAAGCTTTCCAAACTGGCAAAATATATAAATCAGATTTTATAACACAGAACCATGCCATGTTGTCGATAATAATTCCAGGTTCGTTTACAAAGTAAACTGGCAAGCATTTTACAGCACAAAGTCCACAAACAATGGCTATAACCACAGCTGAAGTTTTCTCTGTGCAGTATTTGACTCTTAACGTTTGACAGCAGATGGATACAGAGCGATCAAAGCTGAAAGCAACTGTTAACCAAACAGAACAATCAATAGACATAACAGAGAAGGCAAACGTTAGACGACATGTGAAAGTGTAATCCAGAAACGATTTTGGAAAATAGATGTCTTTAACCATACGCATAATCACTTCAAATATTAGAACGAGTAAATCCGCTATTGCCATTGACGCCAGGTAATGCGTGATACATCTGGAGAGGCCACAATTTCGACGGAAAAGTATCACAATTGATAATATATTCGCTGAAAGAAAAAATGGAAGAATAAGTATCAAACTGTTTAAACATTTTCCCCCGCGCTTCTCATCACTTTTTTTTCTTCAAAGGAATTTATCCCACCATTATTCTCTGCTCATAATCTGATGGTTTGGATAATTTGGCGACAGAAGAGTTGAACTTAAACAATGGTTAAGATGAGTTCTCTTTTTTTCAATAGTATCACATCAGGATCAAATTTAGATTGGTCTAGTGAGAACATTTCTAGCAGAAACTAAAAGGATCCTTCTAAATTCAAACAAAATGATTAATTTAAGTGCTTAAAAACAGAAATAGTGCTCCATAACCATCACAAAGTGTGCACATTGTTTATTGCCATGCTGCTTCAGTGCTGCTGGAACACAAAGGAAAATAAATCCAAACAAGAATTCATATTTTGGGTATCCAGTGATAACTATGGTAAGAATTTATTGATTAGTAAAACATGACCTGAGAGTTGGCTGTAATGAAGACCAGCCTCTGTGACCGTTATGCTGCTTAGTAAACAACGTCGAATTGCTTGTACAGCAGGGAAAAATCGTCGTTTCTGTCAGGATTCAGAGCCAGTATGCTTGTCAGACGTGACCACAGAGATTGGCTGCCTTTGCCGTTCTACAGTGTATGCTCCTGCTATTTTGCAACCATACTACTGAAAACTAATATATTAGGCATTTATTTTTTATATTCTGAACGAATTGATGAGAAAAAAGGTCAGTTATCACTCCATTGCTTACAGCTTACCAATATGAGAATGGCACCTTTATTCAGCTTCTCTGTATTCTGCCTTTTAACTAATCCTCCATCCAAGCCAGTCCAATGTGATTCTTAGCATAGGAGGCTTTACCTTCTATCTATTCCTTTCCTGAATAGGTTAATGTTAACTGTAGAAGAGTTAGATATTTCCTGTAGATTCACTCAAAAGCAGACATGAGGCTGATCATCTAAGCTCATTCAAAGTCATCTGTAAATTAGTGTTTGTTCAGTCAAATGCAAACTCCACTCTGAATTCTATGAAATGCCACAAAGATTTTTATCCTCCACTGGTTCACTGGTCTTGTCCCGGATAATGGAAGATGAATCACGTCTGTAGGGTTTATTTATATATTTAAAAAATCCACTACTTAAGGACACCTCCATGATAAAGCAAAGCTCAGCGACCTTGTATCCAGTTAATGTGATTAGTGATACTTTGGAGCCATGTTCAGTTACTTAAAATTAAATGCTGAATTCAAAACACATCTGATTATAACCTGACAGCACTCAGAATTGTGATTCTAATGCTGATTACAACTTCTTCCTGACAAAATAACCATGGCCCTCCTTTGATTTTCAACAGCACAGTTAACCAGGTTTTGTCATGTATCAGTGCAAACTGGCTCAATTATGTTTTCATTCTAATGTAAATTAGGTAAACAATTTCATAACGTTGCAATTTTATAAACATTCCACCTGCAACATATCGGAAGGAGCATTTCCATGGTGAAGTCATTGTGTATGCAATTATAGTAATTATAGTAATTTGCATAATCCACTGTCTATGTTCATGCGAAGCTCGAATAACGAAAAACAAAAAAGTTACAAAAAATGCAAAATATCAATAAAAATAACACCACTCATCAATTTCTACTGCTCCTTCTACTGCCTCCTGTGAATTTGAAATGATTTTCCGCATAGTTTACACGATAACGAATGTAAGAAGTCGAGAAATTGGATCACCGTGTTTCTTTCGCTAGTCAATAAGGTCGTGACAAATCTGGGAGGTGAACACCACATTCCTACTGTATCAAATATCTCTTAACATCCATTCTTTAGATATTTACAGGTCTAGGACTTGGATACTCTCAACAAAATATGATCCATTAATTCCAGATGCAGAGAATTTCAAAGAAGCATTATCTTACCTGAAAGAACTAATCCTTCTTATCGATGTAAATGCCTGCTTCATCATTTTGACGCTGCAGCCACAATTCTGGACATCCCATCAAGAGTAAATGTTTCATTTCATTTGATTTGTTATTGCCACATGTATCAAAGTACAATGAAAAGGTTTCGTATTGCATGCAAGACAGATAGATCAGATGATAAAAAGTGCAATAGAAGAATGGAAGAGTGCGGAGAATAAATGGTTATGGCTGCAGAGAATATACAAAAAGAGCGAGATCAACACTGAATTTAACATTTGAGAGGTCCATTCAGAATTCTTATAGCAGTGGGAAAGAAGCCATTCTTCAAATATTTGTCGAGGACCCAACAAGGGTTATGCATATTTCTGAGTGGAGGTTTTTTTGATGAAATCTAACTGGACTTCAGTAAAGCCTTTGACAGAATTACGCATTGGAGTCTGATAATGATCCGTGCCAAGATATCAAAGGAAATTACTCTAAATGACCCAGAAATTTCAGAGTACACGGGGTAATGTTGGACGGCTTCTTTTTTTCTGATTCAAAGTCTGCGTCCAGTGGGATTCAGCAGTGATCATTGTTCGGCACCGACTGTTTAACTTATATTTTGGCAGGACAAACAAAGGAAAGGAACACACGAGGAACTGCAGTATCCTGAGAAGTAACCAGAGTCAGAGCAACATAGGCATACATGTCCACTTATCCCTCAAATTCGTGGAGCAATCGCAAGAAGGGGTGAGAACGCATATGGGACATATTTCTTTATTAGCTCAGGGACGGAGCTTAACGGTCGGGATGTTATGCCATAACTGCATATAATGTTGGAGACCCAAGCCAGGAGCCAGAATATGGTGTGTGCGTGGGGGGTGGGGGGGGGGGGGGGGAAAGAAAGGGGAGGGAGGATGTGGTTGGTTGCAATAGACAGTGTGCAGCGGAGATTTACCTGCACATTACCTGGGTTATATATTTAGAGAGAGATTGGATATACGGGGTTCTATTCTTCAGAGTAATGCAGACTGAATTGGAAATCATTATGACCTATTAAATTAAGAGACATGGAGTGTTTATGGAGGAAAGAATATGCTGCTATCATGTAAGGATTCTATTAATTTTACATTCTGTTTCTACATTCTTCCAGAATTTTGACTGTCGTTGTGTTCGTTTCTGATCTTTTCTGTGGTTACTCCACCTGTTCAACTGTACCACTGACGACTTTTGGGAGGATAGTCAATTCGCTTGTTATTCCAGATTGCCAGAAATACCCGGACATGAGTAACTATATATTGATGCGGTTCTCTGTTATTTACTGGAGGAATCTAACACACAACTGGCAAGCCTGGATAGGTTGCTAAACAGAAACTCTAGTAGCTAGTGGGATCTCAGTCTTCGCTAAGTGTTCCCCCAGAATTCCCAACCCATCACATACGTCTTGGATGGTTTGCAAATTGATTCTCAACATTTGAACATACGAGATGGAGAATAATCCTGTTCAGTCGCTTCATGAATCCATCTTCTGCGTACGACAGGATTTGAACAGAAATGAATAATATATGTTTGGCCCCAAAAACTGCAATAACTCCAAAATCTCGAATGTCATTTATGCCTATGAAATCAATATGATTCTATGCATTTCGTGAAGGCAAATTAGTAGCTCAGTTTAACTATCACCATCCTGAAGGGCTTATGCCCGAAACGTCGATTCTCCTTCTTTGATGCTGCCTGACATGCTGCGCTTTTCCAGCAATACATTTTTAAGCTCTGATCCCCAGAATCCGCAGTCCTCACTTTCTCTGAGTTAACCATCACCATACTTCGTTTTGGAACATCATTGGAGACGTAACTCTCATCTGGTGATTTTCTGTCGGTTTGGATCAAATTCGAACATTGCCTTAACAGGTTAAACTCAGTGATATTCAAATGGTATAGTTAAAGTCAGAATGTGCTAACCAGCATAAAGTCTTCCCCCAGTGCTTTGTTGGCACAGAACTGTATTCCCCCTTTGGTCAAGTTGATACACTTGAAAATATTTGTAAAAACAAAATGCAACAGCATTAACTGAGAAGTGATCCTGAAATTAACATTGGACTCGGTATCAAAGCATAGTTATTACGCTGTGAAATGCTGACTTTGAGGCTACAGAAATCAGTGGAATGTTCTTGGTACATTTTCTGAACTCACTATTTTGCAGCTGCATTTCGAGATTGCGGGAGTATCATTCCTTACCTTCCACTCCCCTAATTTACGCAATCGGAATAATATCTGATTTCTCGACACCATCAGAACAAAGATGCTCAATTTTGATGTTTTGACTCGTTAACCAATTGTTCCCTCTATCACTGGCGCAGTTGTGTTTAGTGTTGACTATACGTAAAAGGAACAGAAATATTTCTCAAAGTTTCACTGCGCACCATCGCCCATTAGTAGTCTCTCGGCTCATAAACGGCAAAGGAGAGCCGGAATTGCGAATGGTGACATTACCAATTTGTTTTCAAATTGCACATCATCCGAATTTTGAGACTCGACTCAAAGAACACCTCCGCCCAGACTGTGTCATAATCCTGCCACTTTCCCCCTAACAAGAGTCCTTTTTTCTCTTCTTGGAATGCAGTGTCTTCAGAAGAGAACCAATCTTAGATTCAGAAAATCATACAGCACAGAAACAGACCTTTGGTCTAACGAGTCTGTGCCGACCATGTTCCCCAATGAAACTAGTCCCACCTGCTTGCGTTTGGCCATGATCGTTACCAAGCTTTTCTTCACATGAAAGTATCCAAATATCTTATAATCATTGTAAATGTACCTATAGCCACCACTTCCAATGATAGTTCATGCCACACATGGACCACGCTCTTTCTAGATTAAATGCCCCTCATGTGCTTCGGTAAATCTTTTTCTTCTCACCTCAAATTTTGCCCCTCGCCCTTTGTTAATGCCTTCATCTGATGTAAAAGACTCGTTACATTCAGTTTATCTGTACCCTTCATTGTTTTATAAACATCAATGACGTCGCTGGCCAACCATCCTCGGTCCAGTTCTTTATTTAAAAAAATGTCCCAGACTGTTTTGTCTATTTTTATTTCTCAAACACTCCTTTCCCGAGAACATCCTGGTAAACAGTTCTGAATCCTCTCCAGTTTAACATCTTTCCTAATGTAGGGATACCAGAACAGCACGCGGAACTCCAAAATAGCTTCATTAGCTCCCTTTCCAACCTGAACATGAAGTCTGAACTCCCATACTCAAAGGTCTGAACGATGAAGCCAAACATGTTAATCACCTTCTTAACTACCCTGTCGATCTGTGACGCAAATTTCAAAGGATTATGTACCTGAGCCCTGAGGTCTCTCTGTTCTTCAACACCACCATTATTTGTATAATTCCTCTCCTTCATCTCTGCAAACTTATCGCGAGATGGAGGATGTTTATCAAGAAAAGAAAAAAAGATAAGTGATTATCGAGTTTCTTAAAAGTACAACGTCCTTTATAACAAATTATACAAGCAACAAAGGTATGCATTGTTGAAATATCCAGTCTGATCGCAAAATAGTCGTAACTTACCAGGAACTCCAATAATTGCAAGAATAGGGTAGTACACGGCTTCAATATTCCTCAGTATTGATGGATCCATCCGAGAAATGATGCAAATGGTAATAGTTCCAATGGAAAAGCCGATGACTCTTCAATATAACGTGTCACTGAAACCTGAGAGAAATCCCTCGTGAGCTAATTAGGCAATGGCTGATTAGTCACGGACTTTTAAACACAGAACAGCTGCTGATTGTCTCATAATAACTCTTGACAAATGGAAAATATACACGTTCAACAAGGTAACATGCCACTTTCACCAAATAGCCCATGTCACCAGTCCACATCAACACGCCCACCAGAAGAGATAAAAACCTGAATTATATTTGCCATAGCAGTCCTAGGTCTCCAAACTCGCATTACCAATCATCCCCGGAGCTACTGTAATCTTGTATGCTATATTTTTGTGTCAGCAATCGTGCAAGGTAATACCACAGCCACACATCACTTCGTAAAAACGTTACCCTTCCTTCCATTACAAATTACTTCAAACGAAACTTCAGCCTCTTATTCTTAATCTTTCTACCCCAAACATCTGGAAGTAGGCATCCACCCTTGTATGCAAGTACATAATTTTATAAAACATGTATTGGGGGTTGTGAGCTATAAGGAGAGGCTGAATTGGTTGGGGATATTTTCTCTGGAGGTTGAGTATATCAAGGTTAATTGAAAACATGAGAGACATGGTTAGGGTCAAGGTATTTTCCCAGGGTCAGGAAGTCTGAAACTAGAGGGTAGTGTTTTAAGTTCAGAGAGGAAATATTTAAAAGGGATCTAAGGGACAACTTTTGTTGCATGAAGAGGGGTTTTTTTGTATGGTGTGAACTGACAGAGGCAGTGGTGGAAACTCTTGACATTAGTATATTTAATAGCATCTGAATGATTATCAGAATAGGAAGGCTTTAGAGGGACATGGGCCAAATGCTGGCAAATGGCAAGGATTAAATTAGGATATCTGCTGGCATGAATGAATTGGACCAAAGGGATGATTACTGTGCTAAACAACTCTATGACTTTCTGTACATGACTCTAAGTCTTATCTTTCTGACAAAAATAAAAGGAACAGGTTGGGCATGATTGTTGCAGAGTATGTTACATGCTGAAACTTATCAGATGTCATCAAGGTAGTAAGTGTAACAGTTACATGTTCCCCTCCTACCGCAGGGTTATGTTTATGGAGTTGTGAAGGAATATGCACAGTTTTAAAAAGAAAGAGTCTTCCGATTAAGTATGAGCGTGATGATCAGTTTTCTGACTCAGAAGGTTGTTCTGTTTAATGGTCATTACTCAGAAAGCACTGCAAACATGACGCTTGAACATATTCCATATTAAAAGCTGAAGCTAACACTCTTCTGACAACAATTTGCGCTTTTGGGATAAGTCGGGTTTCTGCAGTGCCCCAGCGAAGTTTAGCGCAAGCTAGAAAGACAACACCTCATTTTCATATTCCGGACTCAATATTGAGTTGAACATTTTTTGGGATCAGCATCTTCTCCAAGTCCTTACCACAAACTTCATACACCATGTCCTTTCATCACATGGACTGCTGCAACACACAACCCATTGTCAGTTACTAATAGTTAGCATTAGCAGTTATTCATTCTTTCAGGCAGATGTTTACCTCGTCCCTTGTCCAATTATACATCTCTCCCTCTCTTCATGCACTAATCAATCTCCTGCATAACTTCGAACCTTTTCAAGCTACCATCAGTTTTGAAGAAGGGTCACTGGATGCATGTCTTAACTGTATTCTCCCAAAAAAGCAGTCATACTTGCTAAGTTTCTTCCAGCTCTTTCTGTTGTTTTGTCATTAATTTTAGGGCTTTCATCTCCTCTTCCATCTCGCTATTCCAACACCAACAAAACAGGCATTGTCATAATGAGGGCTGTTACCCCAACCACCCCGTTATGTCTGATAATAATGAATTCAGTTAGTAGCTGTAGATTCTCCCAGGCTGACCAGTTCTTTGGCTGCCCAACTACTATCCTCTCTCTCTGGCTCAATCTGCACCTATCCTTCATTGTCTCTGCTCCCACCACCTTCCTTTATCAGCTTATACACCAAGCATTTCCGAGGTACAATCTGTTCTGAAGAGGTGTTAATGGATCGAAAATGCGAACTCAGTTTTCTCTCCACGGTTGCTGCTAGGGAGTGTTTCCAAAAATTTTGATTAAATAATCATAATTCATGAAATTCGAAGATGACATTTTGTAACTGTTGATTCACTACCGATTTGCCTTCTAACTGAAATCTTTTACAAATATTATAGAGTTCCTCCACTACCAGCTGGACTACAGCACTAAACTTCTACACAGGTTCCTTGATCGACAACACTTCTTGTAAAGCATTTTATTAATTCT
Organism: Chiloscyllium punctatum; assembly: GCF_047496795.1. NCBI lineage: Eukaryota > Metazoa > Chordata > Chondrichthyes > Orectolobiformes > Hemiscylliidae > Chiloscyllium > Chiloscyllium punctatum. The sequence continues at coordinate 41,324,042 of NC_092768.1, read as the reverse complement.
TCACATCACCCAGGAATGCAATGAAATTAGATTCATGGAACTCTTCCACATTATTTGATCAAGTTGTTGGTAAGTTGGCGTTGTACACTATTTTTAGCACCTCAAGGTATTTTGAAGCATTACAATGTACTGTTAGAACTAAAAATGTGTTAAAAATCTAAACATTTGAGATGAACTAGGGACATTACAGACCACTTAAAGATCAAGAACTTGTATGTGTGCGAAGCGAGACGAGATGGATGAAATCCTAAATGAATATTTTTCAGCTGTATTCAGTGTGGAGAAAGACATGAAGCTTGGGGAATTCAGGGCAGTAAATAATGATGTCTTGAAAAGGGTCCACATCACAAAATATGTAGCACTGCTATCCTTGAAATACATGACGTTTGATAAATCGATGGGACCTGATGAAGTGTGATGCAAGGCATTGTGGGAAACGATTGAAGAATTTGCAGGACCTCTAGCTGAGGTAGGTAAGATGCTGGAAGACTGGTTAAGAAAGGCTGCAAGTCAAAGCCAGTGAACTACAGACAGTGAGCCTAATGTTAGTGGTGGGTAGGTTGTTGGACGGATTCTGGGTAACAGGAATTGCATGCATTTGGAAAGGCAAGAACTAGTTAGGGATAGGAAGCATGGTTTTGTGCATAGGAAGTCAAGTCTCACAACTTTGAGATATTGAAGAGTTTATCAAGATGATACATGAGAGCATATGGTAGACATTGTCGACATGCAATTTGGAAAGGTTTCCGACAGGACACCACATACTAGACAAGCGAATAAGATCAGATCACATTCGATCCAGGAAGACTTAGTCATTTGGATAAAAAATTGGCTTATGGTACGAGACAGAGGGTGATGTAGAGGATTGTTTTTCAGACCAGAGGCCTGTCACTGGTGATGTTCCATAAGGATTATTGCTGGTTCCAGGCTAGGACTTACACAGCTAATGGTAGGGAACTGTGGAGTTTTCTCAAACAGAGAGATCTAGGGGTTCAAGATGAGTTCCTTGTAAGTAGTGTCACAGGTAGACAGGGTGGTGAAGAAGCTGTTTGGCGTGCTTGCCTTCATCAGTAAGAGCACTGAGTACAGGAATTGGAACATCATTCTGTAGCTGTACAAAACATTGGTGACACCTTATTTGCATACTTCACGCACTTCTTTTCACCCAGTTATAGATGGATTTTATGAAGCGGAAAGCTGCAAAAAAAAAAAAGATTGACACAGATGTTGTCAAGACTGGAAGGTTTGAGTAACAAGGAGAAACTTGATTGACTGGGACCAGTTTCCTTGGAGTGTAGTCGGCTGAGGGGTGACCATACAGAGGTGTAAAATAAAATGAGGGGCATGGATAAGATGAATAGCCAAAGTCTTTGTCCCCAGAGTAGGAGAGTCCAAAACGTGAGGGCTTATGTTTAAGATGAGTGGAAAGACTTGAAGGGAGCCCAAAAGACAACCTTTTCACATAGCGTGTAGTGTGGAAATCAAACAATCTGCCAGAGGAAATGATAGAGGCAGGTACAATTGCAATGGAAAGGTTGAGAAGGGTGTAGACAAAACTCAGGAAAATAGGATGAACTCAGTTTCGGAGACCTAGTCAGCATGCACAGAATAAACAGAAGATAGATCGAGTGACTCCTTAGAAGAGTATAAAAACAGTAAGAGTATACTTAAAAGAGAAACCAGGAGGCAAAGGTAGGTATGAGATAGCGTTGGCAAATAGAGATAAGGAGAATC